>NC_073260.2:92850769-93160673 GCF_029289425.2 Pan paniscus | reverse complement strand
AGTAAACCTTTCTCTACTAGGGAAGGATGGCTTACGTGTTTCAAACGGCGATATGATATGAAAAATGTTAAACTTACAAGCGAGGCAGGTTCTGCAGATCAGGAAACTGCAGAGAATTTTTAATACCTGTTTGGTGTTATACAGGAAGAGGGTTTTGGGGAAGAGCGGCCCAGCTTGTTTTACAAGGATGTTGGCAACCAAACCAATATAATGCAAATGGTGTTTCAGCTGACAAAAATGTTGTTGTTACAGTAGGTAGCTAGTTAGATATGAGCAGGGGAGGAGAGGGACCCGCTGCTTTTAAAATAATAATTGGTCCCAGCCAGCACCAGGGAAAGGCAGTCTCCCAATAAACTAAAACACCTGAAACTGGTGATTGCCAGCTTCCCAATAAGATCTCAGGAGCTGGGCCAGTAGGCTCAAGCATGTGCATTAAGAGAAAAAATGGCAGAGTTTAACTGGTATATGACCTCCTAGGGACATGTAACCCGTAAGGGAAGAACACCTCAAGTGAGCATGCATACATCTCCAGAAACAGACTGCACATGCCCCTCTTCCAAGTGTTAGCAGGTCACTGCACATGCAGACAGCCCAGCCAAAGGGAAGAATCAGGAAAGAAGGAATGCAAAACCCCAGAAACATGCCAGTATATAAAACCCAAGACAAAAGGTCAAACTGTGCACTTGATCTCTGAAGTCGCCCGCTTGGCCCTCTTCCAAGTATACTTTACTTCCTTTCATTCATGCTCTAAAGCTTTTTAATAAACTTTCACTCCTGCTCTAAATCTTGCTTTGGTCTCTCCTTCTGCACCATGCCCCTCAGTTGAATTCTTTCTTCTGTGGAGGGAAGAATTGAGGTTGTTGAAGACCCGTACAGATTTGCCACCACTAACAATGTAACCAGAGGCCTGCAAGAACCTAACCCTGTATTACTCCTTGGAGCAATAGTTGAGTATTCACTAATTCAGTATTCAGGGTGACTTTACAGGCCATGAATCCTGCAAATAACAAGATGTACATATATTGGTTGTATTTAATCCTATGTAGTATTAACAATAAAATAACCTTTGTCCTTTAATCAGAGACTTGATGTTTTCCATGATTAAATCTGTGGATTAACCGAATTGAAGCAAGTTTTACATCTGAAGAATTGTATTTGGCCAGGCGCAGTGGCTCACGCCTGTAATCCCAGCACTTTGGGAGGCCGAGGGGGGCAGATCATGAGGTCAGAATTTTGAGATCAACCTGGCCAACATAGTGAAACGCTGTCTCTACTAAAAACACAAAAAATTAGCCAGAAGTGGTGATGGGCACCTGTAATCCCAGCTACTCGGGAGGCTGAGACAGGAGAATCGTTTGAACTCGGGAGGCAGAGGTTGCGGTGAGCCGAGATCACGCCATTGCACTCCAGCCCGGGTGAGAGTGTGAGACTCAGTCTCAAAAAATAAATAAATAAAAATTGTGTTTATTTTTAGATTTTTGGTTGAAAAAATAATTAAATAACTGTATAATCCTTCAGGGCTAAGCCACTTATAACAAAATATTTCTAGTATTCAACTTGATAATAACAGAGCATTTCTCTGCTTCTACATTTAGTGCAATATCGTAAACATTCATGAGTACTTAATTATTATCAATTATATTGAGTTAGTACTGTAATGAGGTCTACCAATAAAACTGGGGACAAAGGAAGGGCAATGTAAGGCTTTGTGCATTGTTAAATAGAAAAGTAAAGTCCACCACAGCTTAACTATTCAGAGGTGACACTTGATTTTTCAGATTTCTATAGAAATAGACGATCAACCATGATTTCTATATGCATGTTTTCCCTGTTCTGATTTTTTAAATAAATGGTTTTGTGTTTTCTAACAAGAGATCTTGATTTTCTCACTTAATCATTTATTTTGCATTATGTATCCCAGACTTTCTTATTCTTATGATTTATGAACCACACTCTAAATTAAAGCTATTTATCTGAAACATGCCCTGACTTCCAGAAAAATTAATCATGTCTCCAGAAAGAAATCTCATTGATACAAAGATCCCTTTTTCTCTTGACAACTCCAGAGAGTATTGAATCAATTTTCCACACTGTGCAAAGAATAAAGAGCAATGTGCAAGTAGAAAAACAATTTTAAACACTAGCTTTTCTGCCAATTCAGAAAAATTTTAAGAAACTCCTCATCATCAGAGGGAAACAGGCATGTCTGAGAATATTTCCCTCCATGATAGAATTTGCCTAAATAAAATCCAAACTCATGAAAGCAGGGAATTCCTACTCTTCAAGAAGTGGTAAAGTTAGAAACTAAGAAGAATATACGTATGTCAGTCGAAAAGTAAAATATCAATGATTTGGGGAAATATTTTCTTAACCAAATAAGGGGGAAAACAGAATTGATATCATAATTTTTTTTAGCACACTATGGATAAGCGTTTCTAACTCCTAGAATATGTCGGAATAGACAGGGAACTCACCCTAAGAACATACATGTTTGTGAGCAGGTGAGAGGAATGAGGGGTAGGGAGGAAGAGTGATAAAAAAATTTTTTTAAAAAATTTTACCATTACTTTCAAAAATCAGATTGTTATATTCCTTATGTGACAGTGGCTTGTCTACACCATGACCACCTTCAAAGACTGAATACAACAGTATATTTATAGTCATTTACTTTTGCTAAACGAGCATAGATGTATTATGTCATTCATGATAATTGATGGGTCCATTCACAGGGATAAGTAGTTACTGTTGATAAATGGGAATATCAAACAAGAGTAGTACATTAGTGGCTGTATTTTTTAGGATTCACTCAGAGACACTGACTACTAGGCCTGACCCAGTAGACTACAAAGAGGGATTAAACCTTATATGATCGTGGCAGCTGGTTAAGCAGTCTGTGTCACTCTGCTGCACCTGAGGTAGCAGGGCTGGCAGTTGGGAATAGACATGATGTGAGAAAAAGTAAGAATACAATAGTACAAAATAGAACCCACAGGAATAAATGAACCTATGAAAATATAACTGAAACCCACACCTTTCTCTGGAATAGAAATCAGTCACTAGTCATCTGCAGGTCTTCAACTTGAATGATGCAGGTAACCGACAGAGAAGTTGGCACTGTCCATCATGGAACTGCACAGGAACCTAGCCTAGGACTGTGCAAAGCAGAAGTAGGAGATCTGTAGTTACTTCAGGGGCTGCAGGTCCGGCTGCCAACAATGGGAACTGGCACATCCTCAACACTTTGTTTGAGATGCAGCATCATCTAACCCTACACTGACCTTGTGTAAGAGAACATGATACTGCTTCCATTTTATGTTGCAAATTTGGGGAAAGTTTCTCATATTTCACCTAGATTTATGTAAGGAAAAGAATCCCAGTAAATGAATTTCCAGTTTACCTAAACTGACACAATATAAAGCCACCACAACAGGCTCTTGGTTCCCAAATTTTATAGCGTACTATATTCAGCCTAGTTTTCCCTATATTCACTCAATATTGTCAAGATATTATTCAAGAGACTTTGAGTCATTGTATTTCTGACTCAATAAATATTTACAGCTATTAATTATATTAAAAAGACTTTGGTTACTCTTGCTCAGCCACTGAAAGGTAATCCCTTTCTATATAAAAAAATTTTACAAATACCATGTGTTTATATACTTTCTTTGCAAAATTACAAGTATTTAAATACATAGTTAGGGATCTTCTTTTTCACTTTAAAATTATGTTTTAGTAACTATTTTTCCATAAAAAATAATTTGAAAACACGGCTTAATACTCTCCATTTTATTTCATAATTATGTAGCATTGTTTTCTTAACAAATTCTAGAAACTTAGAGGATTTTCAATGCTTAACATTATAATCAATTATGTCATGAATAGATTTTTGCACAGATATGCACAAGAATGAATCTTTAATTATTACCTTAAAATACATTTCTAAATGTTGAATTACTGGACTAAACAGTCTTGAAAATATTATGTTTGTCACACTTGATAAGTGTTTTAGAGGGTCTTGTTAAGTGTTTCTCTTGATAAATATAATCACGTTGTTCCCGGAAAGGACTGTCTACACAAAGTGACTCCTGAATGCCAAAGGAGTCAAGAAAGCAAAGAACGAGACAGACAAATCCAGTTTGTTGGTGTGGAGTGACTTATTAAGGGGAAATTACAGACAGAAACATGTTCTCAGGTGGCTGCAAGACAGATAGATCTCTGTACCACAAACCCCCAGACCAGGGTTTATATCTTGAGTGAAAAAGTATCCATGCTCTGGAAAGAATGTATAGGTGGCGGAGAGAATGATACAGGTGTCAAAAGTTCTGAACTTCTTCTTCTGATTTTCCTCCATACTTAGAAAAACTTTGTTCAAACTTAGACAAATTACAAATAAAAGGAAAGTAGGAAGGAGAAAAAAATCGGTATTTCTTTGTAACTATATATTCTTATTTTTAAATTCAATATTCTGAAACAACAGTGGGAGCTGGTACATCCTCAACCCTTTGTGAGAGCTGCAGCATCATCTAACCCTACATTAACCTTGTGTGAGACAACATGATACTGCTTCCATTTTATGTTGCAAATTTGGGGAAAGTTTCTCATATTTCACCTAGATTTATGTAAGGAAAAGAATCCCAGTAAATGACCTTCCATATGGAAGCTGGCTGTTAGATTCAAGGGCTAAAGTAGGAAGCACAAACTTCTTCACCTTCATTATTCAGGTGCTCAGGGATTAATCCATGTCATGAGACGCAACAGGCATAGCAACAGCTGTTTTACTTATTCCCAAGTGGTCAGAATTACAGTTAGTGAAACTTACTTTCAGATTCTGAAAACATTTTAAAATTCATCTATTTGTTTCTCTGTATTTTACAGGTTTTGGAGTAAGTTGAGAGAATCTCAGTCAAAATCTTGGTAGTTTGATTGAACTACTAATCAAACTCTGTATAAGTACTACTAGCTACTTCCATTTTAATACCTCATAAATGTGCCCATTTATTTCTTACACTGACAGGCCATAGGAAATCTCTAAACAATGGTTTACAAGCTGCATTATGTAAAGGAGCTAGAATAAAGCAATAAAAACAAATTTAGATGCTACAATTTCTGCTAAGGTCAGGGTGCCCTTTTAAAAATAACACATGTATTTAGTATCAAATTAGTATACATTTATTGTAGAAAATCTCTACAAAGACAAAAAAACTAAAGAAATCACTCAAAATTCCACTTTCCAACAAAAGTATACTTGAAATATCTCTTTCAAGTGTTTTTATTTGCATATTTTACATAGCCATGCACCTACACATACAAATACTGATAAAATATATTTTTATTATAAAATGACTCACAAACCTGAGAAAATTTAGAAATATCAACAAATTTAAAGCAAGCAGTTTTCAATTTTATATGCATTTATAGATATATGTATCACAGATCAGCCTTCATACACAGTTCATATTAAATCTTATTCTATTCTTTCTTATGTGTTTTCTCCTTATCCAGTGTAAATTTTATACTAACTCATTTGTTAATATTCTGAAACTTTTGTCTCATAATTACACTAACTCATTTGCTAATATTCTAAAATTCTTGTCCCTCTGTTTGTTGTTGTTACCTCCATTTAAATATGTGCAAGTCTCTTCTATATTTGAAGACTAAGGCCTCCTTTTCATTTCCATCCCAGTTACTAGACTGTCTTGCTTCTTCCTATTATAGCCAGATTTCTAGAAGTGTCACACTTACACTATTCCCTCTCCCTCTATTCTTCCTCAACTTATTGCAGTTTATTTCTAACTCTTTAAGAGATCACCAGAACTTCTCACCCAGAAGTTACCAGGGAGTTCACATTCATAAGGGCAGTGAATATTTCTCTGTACAATCTTACATTAACTCTCAGTGGCCTCTACCATGCCCTCCTTCTTTATCAGTGGCTTTCAAGAAGCTAACCATGTCCTTCTTAAGACACGCTTCTGCTCTAGCCTTGGTGGAAGGACTCTGTCCTACTATTTCCTTTCTTTTTGATCACCCCTTCTCAGGCTGCTTTGCTGACTCATTAGCTTCACTTTGCTCATTTAATGTTGAGGTTTCCCAAGGCTCAACCCTAAGCTCTTTTCTCTTTACACTTATTATTTTTTTTTCTTTCTGGTCAATCTCAGCCACACATTTATTTGGAAATTCCACCTCTGCACCAATGATTCCCATATGTTTATAGTCCACCTGAACCCACCATGTCTTGTATTCACCCAGTTGAATTTTTTACTGGGAAAGGAATAAGGTGGTTGGTTGTGAGAGCCTTGTTTTACAATTCAAAAAGATTCCTTCCCATGCAGTCATAAGACAGAGCTAAATCATGCCCTTTGTAGCAACATGGATATAGCTAGAGGCCATTATCCTAAGGGAGTTATTAGGAATAAAACACCAAATACTTCATGCTCTCACTTATAAGTGGGAGCTAAATATCGAGTACTTATGAACACAAAGACAACAACAATGGAGACCACTAGACAGGTATATCAGTTGATTCTCAAAGTGCTATAAAGAAATACCTGAAACTGGGTAATTCATAAAGAAAAGAGGTTTAATTGGCTTATGGTTTCACAGGCTGTGCAGAAAGCATGGCTGGGATGGCCTCAGGAAACTTTCAGTCACAGTGGAATGGGAAGTAGGCAAGTCTTAAATGGCCGTAGCAAGAGGAAGAGAGTGAAGTGGGAGGTGCTTTGCACTTTTAAACAACCAGATCTCATGAATATTAACTATCATGAGAACAGCAAGGGGGAAATCTGTCCCCATGAACCAATCATCTCCCCCAGGCCCCTCTTGCAACATTGGGGATTACATGAGATTTGGGTGGGGACACAAATCCAAACCACATTAACAAGGAAGGGAGGAAGTGGGGTAAGAGTTGAAAAACTAACTATTGGGTACTATGCTTACTACCTGGGTGATGGGATCAATGGTACCCCAAAGCTTAGCATCATGCAATATATCCGTGTCACAAGCCTGCACATGTACCTCCTGAATCTAAAATAAAAATTGAAATTTAAAAAAAAGATTATCGGTATTCTATTTCCTTGGAACACAGTGTTCTTCATATTCTAAACTCCTGAGTTTTCTGTCAACTTTTTTTCTCCTTGAGCATGTTTTCAAGTTTTTGTTTGTTATTTTTTTCCAAGAATTTAAAGCTGGTATATTTTGGAGCACTTACATATGTGAGCATGTATTTCATATGCCATCAAAAATGAAAGAAAAATTTTAACCTGCAATTTTTTTTCTTTCTGAGATGCTCAGATAAATTTCCTTAATCTTATAATTTAATATGTTTGAAGGTTTAATGCTAGATGTGATACAAATAACAAATGACTGAAAAGAATTCATTGAGTTAACTCATTACTTTCTTCCCTGAGGTAGCAACTTGACTGTTGCTGAAAAGGCAATAGTAGAGTCCTCATGAAACTTGCCCCTACCCCCCATTTTACCTTCGTGCAGATATCTGAGAGTTACAAAGGGTACTGAAAACTTCATTGAGAAGTAGTTCTGTAATGATGCCTAAGTGCAGGCCTAATTATAGAAATACAAAAGTCTTTATGGAACATTGAAGTTCATAACACAGCAGTTTTCTAACATCAAATCATTTTTGAAATGGTTTACTAGTAAGAAATGCCAGGACAAACTTTAGCTACAAAGAAGCAACATTTCTTAGACAGTTATCATCCCCCCACCCCATGAAAAACAAAAAAACTGATCACTAAAGTTAATCCTTGGTATAAGGATTCTGAAAAAGCAAAAGAATATAAACGGTGAAGCAATTCCCTGTTGAACTCAGCCTTTGCTTTCTTCCACCCATTTTATGACACTGAATCACTGAACTGCTAAACTTGAATTTGATCATCTATATCTCCATATTAAAATCTTTGAGGAAGACACTAATATTATTCTAGTCAAAAACAAGTTTTCTAAGAAAATAATGTGAAAATATTTTGAAGAATATGGCAGACATATATCAACTTTTCTCTTCAAACAATAACATGTTACTAGAAAACCCAAACATAGGAATATGTGAAAAGAATTCCTAGATAGAATCAAACTATGGAAAAAATGATTAAACTTAAAAAGAAGTAAGAGTGTATTATTGAAAAATATTATTGAAAAGAGATATCAGACTTAAACAGTATTTGTTTTATGTTCTCAGAGATTTTAACTAAACACTATACTCAAGATCAAGGGAGAGTACATATCCATATTTACGTCTATGTATACCTATATCTGCACCTCTAACTAACCTATTTATGTATGTGTACTTCTCCCTCTCCTCTCTCTCTCTGACTCTCATTATATATCTAAAAAGTTAAGAAAAGAATTTTAGAAAACCAAAATAAGGTGGCATCAGAGAAAGGAATTCTTCAGATTTAAGGCTACTGTCTTAAAATCTGCACAGAAGAAGAAATAGAGCATGGCATACCAAGTGAAACAACAGGGACAAAACATGGAAACAGGACTAAGATCCCTGGATTTTGACTCTAAATGGTTCTTTTGAAGTAACCACTGATCTTTTTGGATTACCATATTAACAGAATAGATTAAGATAGATTTGACTCTGTGCTTTTTAAAATGGAAAATAAAATTTTACAGAACAAAGAAACAATAGCTCAAATCTGTTTGATTTAACATATTTTCTAAAATAACGCCATGAAATGGACACTTTTAAAAAATGTGATTAACATCACAATCATTATAGAGGAGATGTACAACAGAAAGTGTAATAATAATTAAGTAAATCTTAAGACATTATAAACAAAGGACAAAGAAGTAAACTCATTTAAAGAGAGTAGTTACAAAATTTAGACAATGAATGTTCATTACTTGGATAAAAAGTGTGGAATAAGTGAATAAATAGGAAGTCATTTAGAAATTGCAGTAATACAACCCTTTTCTAGGCTGAAGGCTGGAGTCTCTACATCACAGACACTTGCAAATTTTTATGAGCAACTGACATGTGGAAGAACATTTTTTCCTCTTTTGGTTTGTTTTTTGGTATTTTAAAAGTAAAGAATCTTATAAACACCAATGATTTTCAAAATCTATTAATAATAATCAATGTTATCTACAAAGATAGATAGAATTATTATTATCTATAATATTGAATCTCAGCAGATAAATGACCAATAATTAGAAAGTTTTGTATTAAACTAAATGGGCCTACAGTCTCTAATGATCCAATCTCTCTTTTACTTATCAAGGCAACTGAAAGGCCTTCTCAGATATGCAAGTACTCAAAGAGATGCCAGCCACAATTATTTTCTAAACTTTTGTGACAAGAAAATACTGTTAAAATATATCTACATGATTTCACATTATATGTGTGTTTCTACCAAACCAAAGCTTCCTCCTGAGAAGATGAAAATGGAAGTTTGGGGCGATGAGCAAAATCTAGAATTGAGTGGAAATGAGGTTGATTGGGCAGCAGGATGAGAAATCAGTCGGGGGCTGCATAATTCCTTGTTGTGCAAGCTGTGTAATTTTATACTTTGTCAACTTTTCCACATCTCAATTTGCATTAGTTTGAAATAAATAACTTAATGAAAACGCATATTTAATCTTTCAAAAGAAGAAAAAAACGCAACATTTATTTTTATTTGTCTATCCAAATATCACAGACTTTTCAGTGGCTAGAATTCAAATGAATATTTTAAGTAAAGGAAACTGCAAATCTTTCAATCAATATGAGTTCTTTAGATCTTTAAGATAAGGAGTGTGGTTTCCAGAATTGGTGATGTGCACTTATGTTGCACTTGCAAAAAAGTAACTCATTTTCTTCCGAGATGCTGAATGAGCTTCTACTTTATGCAATAATATTTCTGCTGTGTCCCTGACACATTCACTGGAGACATTTGTTGGAGAAGCGGCTATCAGAACATTTGAGTTGTGTGCGTATGTATTTGCTGTTTTATCGCATTATGTATTTTAACCTTTCTTAGTTAAAAAGTTTTCTGAGATATAATGCTTCATATGTTATTTATATTGTTAATGATACTACCACTAACATTTTCTTTATTATTTTTCTTTCCATGTAATGTTTTGAAAGCCATCTCTGAACTTAAAATTTAAAATATACCCATGTTCTCTTCTATTTCTTTTAATGTTTAATGCTAATATTTAATTTTTCATACAATCCTATTGTAGATAAACTATTTTCTGAGACAAACAACTATAATATAATAGCAAGTATATTTAATACTTACTCATCATTTGCTCTGTTTAAAAGCTTTGCATGAATTATCTCATTCAAGCATGTCTTAAGTGATTATTATTATTAGCCCTATTTTACAAACAATATTCTGTGGCTTAGAAAGGTTAAGTAATTACCCAAAGCCACAATGAAAGAGAGTTTGAGTTAAAACCTTACCAAAAACTTTTCGCTTATTCCTGTCATTTTTCAATCCCTAACTTCTTTAACACTCATTTATTAACAGATTTTGGCATTTTATTTACAACTATATTTACTTAAATAATTCAAAATGTCAAGATAATGACTACATTTTTTTTTACAATTACAAAATGATATTTAGGTAACAAAACAGCAATAATTGAATAAATTGTGTCAAAGACAACTAAAAATGTAAAATAAAATCTCCACATATGTATTAGTCCATTTTCATACTGCTATGATGAAATACCTGAGACTGAGTAATTTATAAAGAAAAAGAGGTTTAATGGACTCACAGTTCCACATGGCTGTGAGGCCTCACAATCATGGCAGAAGGCAAAGGAGAAAAAAAAAGCACATTTTACATGGTGGCAGGCAAGGGAGCATGTGCAGGGAAACTGCCCTTTATAAAGCCATCAGATCTTGTGAGACTTTTTTACTATCACGGGAACAACACGGGAAAAACCTGCCCCCATGATTCAATTACCTGCCACTGGGTCCCTCCCACTACACATGAGGATTATGGAAGCTGCAATTCAAGATGAGATTTGGGTGGGGACACAGCAAAACCATATCAACATATAATTGATTTGTGCTGTTTAGCCACAAAAATGTTTTAAATATTCAGGCTACTTCCACTACAGATAATATACGAAACAAGGTAAGTGGCTATTTAATATACTACCTGGCCAGAACTATTTAAAGACATATTCAGTAGCAATTTATATATAAATATTTTATATAATTTTGCATTACAACATTTCATTTTCCTTTAATAGGAGAGAGTTAGATTCCTTATAGACAAGAAAAAGGATGCACTGGGATCAACCCAGTTTGCATTATAATTATTTTCTTCTCCTACTACTATTTTCTTCATCTAATATATCTTTGCCTTTTTTTCTTGTATTTTTCAGCCTTGGCAATACCGTTTACTTTTATATCATATTTTGCTCTTGTCTGTCATACACTGAAATCTTTTTTCATATTTTTTTCTTTGTTTAAGCAGCCTCTTTCACAATGAGACTGCATGCTGTCTAAAGAAGTAGTTTCTTTGAAATGTAGCCATTGACCTCAATGCTGCCTCTTAATTTGGGGGTGATACTAAGAACAAAACAAGAAAATTGTTAAAAAAAAAAAATGCTCACTGGATGCACTTGTGTCCTAGTAGTTCCTTTCTGTTTCTTCAGGAGGAATATAGAATTTCACTTCACTGTTCAAAATATTCCTTATCTACTTTTACATATTCCAAGTTTACTTTAGCAACCCTGGTTTTCTAGAATGCATATGATGACATTTGCCTCCTGGTTACTTAACATCTCTTTGACCACTTCTTTTCATTTATAGGAAATTTTAACACCTATATGATAAAGTTAAGAAGATATGTTTTCTGTAATAACTGGACAGAAATACTAATTGTCACCTTTATAATTTATAAATACCATATTTGAATAACACACTTTCTTAAAAATGTAAACGTATCTCCTGAAAAATAATATGCCTTTGAAAGCCCGTACTAGAGATACTAACCAAGGTTTATTTCTAATTCATAACTGCTTTTCTTTAAAACTCATAAATTATTGATTCCATAAGAGGAATGTGGCACATACAGACTGCTACAAAACAAAGATATACAAGAACACTATGAGAGAGACAGAGATGCACAGGGCTTGCTGGGAGAAAAAGAAACCCACCCAGGAGCTTACAATGATTGAAAAGAAGAAAGAATATGACAGAAACCACCAGACCACTGCAGAATTCAGGGAAAAGAGGACTAAATGTTAATATAATTCAGTAAAAATAGGAAGAAAAAATGATGGTTATAGAATAGAGAATTTTAGAAATACAGCCGGTAAGATTTAGTAACCTCTGGTACCCAATAGTGTGGGCTAGAGGCTCAATCTCAACAAATTAAGGATGGGACTGCCATGGCCAGGACCTGCCCCAGGATGCTAGGAGTGGAGGGCACCAGGAAGCAATCAGGCAGGTCTAAGGGGTCACAGAGCAGATGGATGAGAAATGATCAGAGAAGGCAAGAAGGTGGCAGGAGGCAGGCCCTTGGAGTCCAGGCTCCAAGCCTCAAGCACATATTCCCTCATCCAATTGGATTTCACTTACGAAGTTCAAATTCAAAGAGAAAATCGTTAAGGATTTGGAAGTGAAAACTGCAGGACCTTAAGCCCCAAGTAGAAAGGCCCTTCTGAGCTTGGGGCCCTGTGCAACTCCACTGGGTACGTCGCCATGATGTCCTGGTGCTGGACAGTATTCTAGGTGATATATTATTGACCAAAAAAGGGACAAAAATAACCCTCACCAGCATGAAGTTTATACTCTCCTTATTGGTCAGACCTTCAACAAAATCAGTATATTTCTAATAAGTTCAAAGATGGAAATTTCTATGAAGAAAAATAAATCAAGGAAGGATAAGGAGTGAAGGAGCTAGGAATTTTAAATAGGTTGATGTAGGAAAAGGTCTTACTAATTAGTTGGCATTTGTGTAAAACTGAAGAGCTGTGAAGGAGGTGAGTCTTTGGATATCTTGAAAATGTACCAGGTATATGGAAGAACAAATGCAGGGCTGGAGCAGGCGTGAATTGTTTGAGACGAAGAACAAGGCTGGTGTATTGGAGGAGAATAAATAAGGTGAAAAATAGGAGGAGAGTAACTAAAGATGGGACCCAAATTTTTGAGGCATCCAAGCTGTGTATCCCTGTAGACCATGAAAAGGATATTAGCTTTCACTTTAAATGAGCAAGATAGTCACTGGAGAGGTTTTAAAAGGATAAAATGACTGTTGTACCTTTTAAGGGAATCTTTCTGGCTGATACATTGAAAATAGACTGTAGTGGCACAAGGGTAGAAGCAGAAAACCAATAGCAAGCTATTGCAATGGCGTGCAAAGGAAGGCCACTGCTTGGGATCCAGCTACTGTACCCACTTTTTGGCAGCAGTAATTTAGAGGTAGGGTAAGCAGGTCATGCCCCTTTAACTTTTGAGTCAGTTTTGTCACAAGACAATAACATAAAAAGAGCCAGAGTAAGAAATTGTGATGAGGTGATTGGAAGTAATGAAAAATTTCCCAAAACCTTCAATATACAAGAATAATCTATTTAGTTTCTACAACCCTTGCAGTATGAGATCCTGCCATTTTATTTGACTCTCGTGAGGTTCAGTGACCAATCAGGGAATAGATTTGGAAATATCCAGATAGCTAATATCTTTTCATATTTCGACATCCCTCAAGAAGGGCTTTCTAGTTTTTGTGGGTTATTTCCAGATCAAAGACAGCATAAAGTTTTAGAACATAAATTGAAAACTTTTTGTTAAGTCACATATATGTGAGTCAGAAGGGGATTGAAGATAACTGAATTTCTCAATGAAATACAGTTCTCAGAATAAGGCCTGCAAACCCACTCTAATCAAATGTCCTTCTTATAGTAATTTAATTCCTGCTAAGTTGTCAAAATCAGAGAGTTAGTCATCAACATCCTTGTCTAAAAATGCTAATCACTATCTGATAACCCTGCTCCTTATTAAAAAAAAAAAGTTTTCTTGCCTGTCTCCCATATCTACATTCATTTTGTTAAAATAATTTAAAAGTTATAAGAGGTATTTTACAATGAGTCTAAGCATGTACTTAACAGCTGTACCAACATCTAACAAGCCAATTGCCATATGGGATTTTGAAGCTCCTGTCTGCATGAACCTAAGTCTACAGGTGAAGTATATGCTGGATGTTAGTAAAAAACCTTTGGTCTTTCAAGAAATCTCACAGAAAGTACCAGAGGAATATCCTAATTTTACTTGGATATCTCCTCTATCAACTTCATTGACAACCTCAATCAAATAAAGCCCCAATATCTCCTAAAGTAACATTATAGGAAAAGTTAACTAAACATATTCTCCCACACAATAGCTATTTCCCAGATTGACCTTTACTCCTGAAATCATGCTAAACCCCCATATCATAAACCTCAAAATTGATGAGGCTCTTAGGAGGAATTCCTAGTGTGACGAAGGAATTTTTACAAATTGATTCAAAGTATGATGTCAGACTGACCAGGTTTGAATAGTTGTGCTTCATTTTCTACATTTGCAAAATTGTGAATGAACTTGTTTTTTCCGTTAAAGGAAACATGATACAATTGTATGTAGACTTTTTCCCCTGAATATAATAATATCTTATCTTTACTGAAAAAATTGAGGAATGGTACAAAAAAAAGAAAATGTTTTTAAATTGCCTTTAACTCATAGATAGCTGTTATTAACATCTGGAATCTTACCATTATTTAAATCTATCCTTGACCGGGCACCATGGCTCACGCCTGCAATCCCAGCACTTTGGAAGGGCGAGGTGGGCGGATCACCTGAGGTCAGGAGTTTGAGACAAGCCTGACCAACATGGAGAAACCCCGTCTGTACTAAAAATACAAAAATTAGCCGGGTGTGGTGGCACATGCCTATAATGCCTATAAAATTCAGGAGGTTGAGGCAGGAGAATCGCTTGAACCCGGGAGCAGGAGGTTGCAATGAGCCAAGATCGCACCACTTCACTCCAGCCTGGGTGACACAGGGAGACTCATCTCGAAATAAATAAGATAAACAAATAAATAAGTAAATAAATCTATCCTTGATGATAGGATTTTTCTTCTCCTTGAGTTCTCTGGCAGTTAAATTCACATTTCTGTGTCTGCATTTTCATTGGTTTCAACAGAACACACATAACTTAATATCTTACCTTCAGAGAAAGCTTTGAACTCTGGGTTACCTTAGACATTTATTTATAGTTCTAAAAATGAACTATGGTTTGGAATAATAACCCTTAAGCCTAAAGGATGCATTCCTATTTCTACCAAAGAGGCAAGAGCTTATAGCTCAGTGACAAATTAAAGCAATGATTTTTTTTCTGTGGTTTCTGTGCTTTCTCGTCCTTTAAATTTGTATCTCTAGAGGAATTCTACCTTTGATTTTTATGACTGTGGTTTATGCTTTAGCAACCCCAAAACTATAAAGCAACTAATTAATGTCCAATTATTGTTCAACATTTATTATAATATAAATTAAAGCTTGTGTTTTAAAAAAAAAAGGTAATCTCAGTATAAGAAGATTGCTTGAAACATCTCTAATGTTGTCTATTGCTTATCCAATCCCACTCTAAAAAGTTGTGTTCTTACAGCTATTGAAAATGTTCTAAATCTATATTTTAAATCAGAACATTCAGCTGATTTTGATGCAGCTAGCATGGAAAATTGCTTTCAGGAGTCACTGGCTTAACCTAACTAAATTTGATTTAGTTCTTTCCAAAATCTCATATTGTTTCACAGAGCAGTGAATTGTTTGAACCAAAATTTTAGATACTGGTTATTATGTTAATGGCTACAGTAGCCTATTTCATACTGGGAAATGTATAGCAAATATAAGGAAAAACAATGGACTGGGGCAGTGATTCTCAAATTTTTCATAGAGAAGCAAGAATTTTAAAGGTATATATTCTGTCCTCTATTTCCAGAGATGATAATTTTTCAGATATTGACCCAGTAATTTGTAATTGTAACAAATATCCAAGGGATCCCTATGTAGTATGACTTTGAGAAACACTAGACCAGATAATACTTAGTTTGATTTGGGTGATGAATTTAAGACTGCTAGGAAGCATGCTCCATATATTATTAATATTTAACTCAAGATTACATAAAAAAGAGTAAAGTAGCAATACACTCTGGTTTTTATAATATCTATTACCCCATTAATTCAACACACCTTTGCACATGAAATTATACCTAGATATGTAGAGTCATGATGATATGTAGATATATGATAAGTAAAATGATAGGTGATGGATGGATAGACTTACATTGATGCGTGTGTGTGTGTGTGTGTGTGTGTGTGTGTGTGTGTGTGTGTGTGTGTGTGTGGAGAGAGAGAGAAAGAGGGACAAAGGCAAAAACAAAGACAGATAGACAGAATGAGAACACCTGTACTAAAGATCAGGTTGTTTGGGATTTCTTTTTCTGTTTTATAAAGTTAGACTATAACAAAGTTGGTTTTTTTAGCAGATTTTTTTCAAGTTTGTTTTACTTCATTAATTTCTCCACTCAATCATATCAAAGAGAAGAGTCCTTGAAAAGACTTTTAACTTTATAAGCAGGTCCTTGGAGCCCACCCTTGGAAAAAAATAATTCTTGGATTGAATTTTCTATCATGCTTTGAAATAGCATTAATATTGATTGCCAAAGAAAGGTGGCATAAAAACAGTAATAGAAGAACAGTAACAGAAAAACAGATTTTTTTTAAAATCCTGATAATAAAATTATCAGGAAGTTATACTGCCATAGTGCGGGATAATTTGAAGTCACTGTATAGAGTCCTGCTTTGGGTGACTTTTTATTGTATATGATATCAAATAAAAGAAAACTATATTGCAAACAATATCAAATAAAGGAAAAGCATATTGCCTAATGATATAATGTTTATGCATATATTTAATTTGTAGAGTTTTTAATGCTTTCTGGGATTTTATAATTTTTCTCAATGAAAATTGATGTTCTTTTTTAATGTAATCAATTATGTTTGATCTTTGTCATTAGATAATAAATGAGCAAGTTTCCTAAGTAGGACCAGGGTACACTAGAAACTATGAAAAACATATTGCTATGTCCTCCTCTGCTCCTCCAGAGACATCGTGTCCCTGTTTCCCTTATTCTACATCTCTGTATAAATGTATGTCAGGAAGTAGCTGGTAATATTGAGCACTCCAAATAACAAAGGCATGATGAGGCTTAATGTGTTATCATGCAATGAGTATTTGCACAATTCGTTTAATATTTTTACTTAGACTTATTTATTACAATATTATGATTTAATATGTCAAGTAAAACAACAAGACATTTTTATGAAAACTATTCTTCTCACTACCCCTTTCTCTTCCTTAGAAGTCACCTCTTTCAATTCTTTTAGCTAATAATTTGGCACTTGTCTGTATGTTTCTAAATAAGATATTTACACAGCTATTTCTTGGTTTTCACTTTCCAAAAATAACTGGCATGGATGCAGCTGGTTTCTTACATACCAAATTCAAAAACACGTTTCCCATTCCTCCATTTCCTCAACTGCATTATGTAATCATGGTTGTTAAAGGCAGTTTTTGGTGTCAATGTCTTTATTACACAAGTAAAAGTTATTGCGGAAGCACATCATGATTCAATTTGTTTCTATATACAACTTATTTTCTTGCAGTAATAATTATTTTTGTTTTGTTTGCATTGTTCTTTGTATCTTAACATACCAATAACTGATTCCTAAGCTGCCCTTCATAATTATGAACTTCATCTTAAAACATTAAAAACCATCACATATCCTATTAGACATTTGTTTGAAAACATCCCTCCTGGAATCTTCTATCTTCTGCTCAAATCTTAGCTGCTGTTTTTCCAAACTCACTGCAAGGCTGTTATCTCACTCTTCATTTTCCTTCTTTGGAGATTCTCTCCTAGCTGTAGTTCTAGCCCCTTGTTTATGATAATACATTTTCCTCTTTTAATTCATTATCTCATTTTGACGAAGTGCCTCTTTCAGTGGCATCCTTGTAAAGGGTGTAAGGAAGGCTAAAGGAGTATTTTGAATATCCACAAATGTCTCCAATCTGCTCTTACAACTATTTCTATTAGGCCAACTACAGAATTCTAGGTTCAAAACAGATTGTAATTAATTGCTCCATTGTCTTCTCTAGTTTCTAGTATGGCTTCTGGAGACACTCAGTACCATTATGATATGGCTTTTTAATCAATTCTCTAGACATTTAACTTCAATCTGAAAGTGCATGCTCTCTGTTCTTCAAAAATTGTTAAAAGTATTTGATAAGTGTCCCCCTTCCATTTTCTCAGTTCTCTCTGGAACTTATATTTTTCAGATGCTAGGCCTCCTAAATTTATTTCCTAATTTCATTTTTTTTCTTTTACTCTCCATCTCTTTGCTCATTTTTCTACTCTTGGAAAAATATCTCAGTTTTATTTCTAATTATTTCATGTTTTGGTTGCTCAAAGCCAATTTCCTCTAGTTTGTTGATACAGTGAACTTTCTTTTGCAGGTACTGTGCAAGATTAGTTGCCAGCTGTACCAAATGTAAAACAGAATCAGGTAACAAACAACATCTTCCACAAATTTTCAAAAAACCTCCATTTGCATTTCCACTTGCAGTGATCCTTGTTGTCTTCTACATCTGAACATTTCTGTGGCCAGGTAGTGGGTTACCTCTCTTCTGCATTCCCCTGACTGCTAGTTTAGATTTCAAATTTCTCTAGCATTTGAAGTCACTGAATACTTACCTGTTTTCCCAGTTCCACAAATGTGTTGCAGTCATACCCTCTCCCATTCTCTTGTTCCTGTGGGTCTATTCTTTCACTGTAGTAATTTCAGTAAGGATTTGGAGAAAGCAAAGGTAAAAGCACAAATTCAATTCTTTGTGCTCAACAGAATGTCCTGGTACTTAACTCTCTATTTTTGGATTTCATAAATAATTCCTCATTTAAAATAACTATGTTGCGGATCCAAGATGAATGGCTAGAAGCAGCTAGTGCATGCCTCTCTCATGGAGAGGAAACAAGATAGCAAGTACTTATTAACTCTTCAAGTGGATCATCTAAGAAATCATGCTGGGCTTCACCAGGGAAACAATGGGAACTCTGGAGAGCAGAGAGGAGTAAAGCCAGGCAGCTGCTGACCCAGGACCAGCACAAAACTGGGGAGGCTCCTTAATGTGGGTAAAGGGTGAGTGAGTGAGAGATGCCCAGGGATCCACACCTCCACCACAGACCTCATTAATCCTAGGCACAGGAGAGCCCCCAGATCTACCATGGGCCTCTAGACCAACACAGAGAGCCAATTAGAGCCAGTGCACAGGCACCACTCAAGTCTACATGGAACACCACAGGGTTTTGATCCCTGAGTAGCCCAGCACCAGCTGCCACCACCCTGCCAAAAAGGGAGGCCAGGCACTTTTATGCACCCCCCAGGACAGATGCCACAGCCAGGGGACTGAGGAGCAGCCAGACTGCATACCAGGTGACTCCCAACTTCCACTGCTCCCTGCCAAATAGGGCTTGCTGGCTTGGGCTCCCAGTGCACCTGCCCCACCCCCACCAGAACACTGCTCAGTGCTCCTCTGAGAGTACAACTCCCAGAGGTTGCTGACAAGCCCTTTGCAATTTTGGCCACTGCCACTGCCTCCACTCCTTCCACTCCTGGCCCAAGAAGGGAACAGGGAGGCTGAACACTTTTGCATGGCCCAGGTATAGATGCCGCAGCTGAGATATGGAGAAGCAGTGGACTGACTGCAAGCCCCATGATACCCTACCTCCACTGCTCCCTGGCATATGGGTTTTGCTGGCTTCAGTGATAGATCCTCAATCCAGTTTGTCAGTCCACGCCTGAATTGTATGGTCACAGCTTGGCATTCCTCTGAGATACCAACTCCTAGAGTTTGCCAACAAGCCTTTCCCTGGCTTGGTAGGTGCCCCTACCCACCCCAGACCAGGGAGGGAATGTTGAGACCTGTCACCTTTGCATATCCTCAGCAGCAAAATCAGTGCCACTTCTGTGGAGGGGAAATGGGAGCATGCCATGTGCTCCCGGGCTGTGCTGAAATATATTTCCTGGTACAAGAGAGTTTCTTAAGCTCCCCATCCCTCCCCAATTTCCCAGGAGCAAGACCAAGAAAGAGGGAGGGATAAAGGATGCTTCTCCCAGCTAAAAGGGCTCCCTGAAAGCCGCCTTCTATGGTTTCCTTATCTCATATCGGTTCAAATTTTGTCTCAATGCCATGTCTAGATTTAAGAAAGACTGGGAAGTAGTGTCATTTAGCTGAAAACATCAAGTCCCTAAGAAATATTGAGAATCTGCTACTAAAGAAGAAGGAAATTGATATTACGTGACAACTATTATGGCAGCTTTGGAAGATGCTTTCTTCCTTCAGCTTTTTCCACTGATGGCTAATCTGTAAACCTTCATATTTTTGCCCTCTTATTTTCTGCCTCTATGGCTTCCTCTTCCCACCTTATCTTCATATGCTTTCCACTTCCTTACCTAACTATAATATAAAACTAATATATCCTTTATATTATTTACTATAACTTACTTTACGTTTCCATTAGCTTTGAAAGTGGTGAGCCTGATTATTTAATAATTTTTCATCTAAGGAACTTGATAAACTGAATGATTATGCCTTTGCTTTATATAATTGTCTTATCTTTTGCCCCCCTTTTGGGTTAGGTTAGCCATAAAATAAAGACAATCTCTGACTTTTTCTGATAATACGGTGAGAAATGCCTGGCTTCTTCTCCTTCATTCCCTTTCCATATATAACTTTTAACCTCTGTGTTCATAGCTGTGAATCTTCTTTGTCTTTAAAGTGTTAATTCCTGTTTGTGAATTCCAACACTTAATCATATGTTAAATAAAATGTATCTTTTCACACTTGAGTTTTGTCTGTATGATTATGCTATTATACTAATTATATGCTTCTGAAAATAACTTGCAAAAATTGTAAGGTGTGTGGAGTAATAATGTATTATCTGTAATTTCAGAGAAAATAAAAACAAATTTTGTGTTATTTTAATCATATATAATTAAAGATTAGCAGCTGGGTAAAACATCTAGAAAATTATATCCAATCATTCCTCCCTATAGCTGTGGTTGTCGAACTATAATGTGCATAAGACTTACTTAGAGTCCTTGTTAAAACTGGAAATGCATAGGCCTCATCTCTAGAGACTCTGATTCAGTAAATGTAATGTGGGGCCCCCAAAACTGCATTTTAAATCAGCACACCAAGATCTGCAGATAGAATACCAGTTGTGATCTAAGAGAAAACAGAATGTGGAGTGATAGACCAAGGCTATAGGTGCTAAAACCAAATAAACAACAGAAAAAGAAGAGGTCAATGCATCTATGTTAAAAGCCTCTGTTATTTAAGAGAATATACATGAGAGGAAAAGTGATTATACAGTAACTTTCCAATTTTGAGATGAAATTAAAGGAAAAGGGAAGATAATTATGATTTTTTCCTAAGAGAGAAATTAAAACCCCAATACGGCTGGGCACGGTGGCTCACACCTGTAATCCCAGCACTTTGGGAGGCCAATGCAGGTGGATCACCTGAGGTCAGGAGTTCAAGACCAGCCTGGCCAAGATGGTGAAACCCTGTCTCTACTACGAAAAAGATTAAATAAAATAAAAAAATTAGCCAGGCATGTTGGTGGGCACCTGTAATCCCAGCTACTTGGGAGGCTGGGGCAGGAGAATTGCTTGAACCCAGGAGGAAGAGGTTGAAATAAGCTGAGATCACGCCACTGCACTGGGGTACAAGAGTGAGACTCCGTCTCAAAAATAAAAATAAAAATAAAATAAATAAAACCACAATACTATCATATGTAAAATGTCAGAGGTTAACTTATACCAGTATAAAATTTGGCAGACACTGATATTATATAACTGATCATAAACTATAAGTAACTGATTACTATCAAATAAGAACAATATAATGATTAGATTGATAATACAAAAAGATAATGGTTAGGTTGAGGATCATCGAAAGACTATGCACTAATTTCTACACTATGTAAACAAAAGTTTAGTTTTTAAGATTTCTACTTCTGGAGTCAGTTCTAATATCTACTAGCTATATTAACTTTAATAAAGTCTAGCTTATCGACTATTTCTTTCATGGATTGTGCCTTTGGTGTTGTATTTAAAAATTCATCTCCATACCCAAGGTCATCTAGGCTTTTCCCTATGTTAACTTACAGAGGTTTCACAGTTTTACATTTTACATTTAAGTCCATAATCCATCTTGAGTTAATTTTTGCTAATGGTATAAGGTTTCCATCCAGATTCTTTTTTTTTCTTTTATTTGCATATGGATGTCTGGTTGTTTCAGCATGATTTGTGAAAAACAAAAACATCTTTGCTCCATCATATTGCTTTTTCTGCTTTATCAAAGATTAGTTTACTATATTTGTATGCATCTATTTCTGTACTCTGTATTGTGTTCCATTGATCTATTTGTCTATTTTTACAAAAGTACTATGTTGTTTTGATTCTGTAGTTTTATAATAGGTTTTGAAGTCAGGTAGAGTTAGTCTTACAACTCTGTTCTCCTTCAATTTTGTGCTGGCTATTTTAGGTCATTTGCCTCTCCATATAAACTAAAAAATCATTTTGTCAAGACCACAAAATAACTTGCTGTGATTTTTATTAGGATTGCATTGAATCTATAGATCAAGTTTGGAATAATTGACACCTTAAAAATATCGAGTCTTTCTAGTAACTATATTATAACAGAGAATTTATTTAAATCTCAGTTGTGTCAACATAAAATCAGGATTACATGTTAATAAATGCATGAGGTTCCGATGATGACTAAATAAGACAATGTAGGTAATGTATGTCTATTGCATGAATGTTCAATATTATTATACTTACAACACACTCTTTCATATTGCCCAAAGTTGTGACTAAGAAATAAACAAGGATAAATTCAAATAATAAATTCTCGTGTTCTACAGCTACTGGGTCAGGGGACGATTGCTGAACAAAAGCTTTGTCTAATCCTGTGCTAAGAACATTTTCCCCTGGAGGGATCCATTTGCCCCTCAAATCTTGGCTGTCTTGAAAAAATTATTTGGAGTGAAATGCATGTGGAAATGAATTAAATCCTCTGACCATGGATTGCCAAGATTGCCTTCCCTGTAGCTACTTAAAACTGTCACTCTCTCATACATGTAATAGCGCCTAGAAAAGGAAAAAGGCTTAGATCTCTTCCAAAGGAAAATCCTCCATTCCTGCATCTATTTATCTGAACCCCAACATTGTCATGGGTTTCCTTGGGCCTGGGAAAATTAACTGAACAATTATATCCCTAACTCTTTCCTGCCTACAAACTTGGATTCAAAAATAGGAGAGAATATGTATTATTTTATCTCATAGCTGATCTGTAGCTATGAATCAACTGAATCTAGTTTACTTGTCATCTTAAAGCAGGTACAAATTATCCTATTTAGTTTCATTTTATGTTTCATAATTGAATACCTCAATTAGCTAGTTGCTAGAAGGAGATAGCAAAAACTAGAATAGCAGAACCATCTGGGTTCATTCAGTGTAGGATATCTATAAATGTCACAAAAATTCAATGGCTGTCATTGTCATCCCTCTGCTGGTGGCAACCAAATCTGTATTTCCAGCCCCAATATCTCTCCTGAGTTTGAGATCAATGGATTGAATTGCCTCCTGGATTTCAAACTGCTACTCAATTAATCATTCAACCATCCCCAGAGGTGTTCCTTCCAGATTGGTTTTGAATACATGATATGGTGATGACCAGTTACCAAGCCCTACACTTATTCTCTGTCTACTTTTTAATATCCACACTAGCAGTCCTTAACTGTGGTCCCCTTCACCTCTTGTCCGGATTGCTAAAGCTTCCCCTTAAATTATTTCCTTTCACTCTTTTGCCTACTCCAACTTATTTTCTATATTATCAGTAGATTGATGTTTTAAACAATTCCAAAATTCTCCCTTCTATGGGTTACATCTTCCCATGACTACAGATAAAAATTAAATTCTATTTCCTTGGCATTGTACATTTTAGTGTGATCTTTGTGACCTCACTCCAGCTTAACTATACGGTTTCATCTGCAACTATCATCAAAGCCCACTAACCAATGGCCACCACACAAGTTTAGTCAAAGCTATTAAGGTTTATTGCAGCTTCCTGCAGCAAGGGAGAATACACATCAGAGGAACACAGCGCTTTTGTCAAAGAAAGTTAGGAGAGGCTTATGATAATATTCGGACATGTGCAGAGAGATTCTAAAGCAGATTTAGAGAAGTGCAGACAATTCTGGATAGGATGTTGTCAAGTACCAGGAACAAGTCAATGACTGGATATCCTTACATGTTTTTTAATCTGGAAGACAAGGCATTCAAAGTGGAGCTAAAATTATCACTAGTAAAGAAACAGTAGTCACTTTTGCTTGCCTTTGGAAGGGGATGTTTAGTTACTGTGATTGCAAGGTAGGTGTCCTTTCTTTGTCTTATTCTAGTGTGGTCACAGAGTGGCCTTGCCTGAGTATTGGTTCTATTCTAAGAAAGTTGTTTATGTTTAGTTGGGACAATTAAGGCAAACTGTTAGCTTCCAGCAGTGAGCTGCTAGGGTCATTTTTCACTTTCTCACTACCCATGTCTAGTTTTACATCCGGGTCTACTAAACAATTTGCAGCCCCTTGAAAGACTTGCACTCTTTCTAATTTACGAGTCTTGACAGAAGCAGTTTGGAAAGCTTGAAAAACATCCACTGCACTTTTTCCAGGATTTCCTCCTACTCATTCTTTAGAATTCTTTCCCCCCTCTTATGTGTGTGCACATATGCATTAATATATATTCAAGAAAATGAGTATATTCACATTATTTTACAAAGAAAAACACAAATGAATTAAGTAAAATAAAGTGATCTTTAATTCATTCATAAGCCATCTCATTCTTCTTCCCAGATTTAATCACTCATATTGCTTATATAATTATAGGATTTTTTCTATACACGCTTATGTATATATGTAGTTTTACTCACTCAATAACACACATATTTAAATGCTTAGAATACAGTTTCTAATGTTGTTTAGCATGCTTTTTTTAATAGCCCTTAAGAATGTTTTGAAAGTGTCTATATGTTTATCTATATCATTCCCTCATCAGAATACAATATCATGGGTATCCTCGGTGCCTGATGAATCTCAATAATGCCTGCACAATGCCGGACACAGAGTAAGTCCTCTTGATAAATGTATAGGGAACTGTAATAGAATGCTATAAACTACTTCCATAGGAAACCAAATTATTAGAAATCTCCTCTTATAAGCATGAACTCAGAGTCAAGGGAGTTTGTTTTAGAAGTCAACTAATATAGCTTCAGGCCCTCCCACTCATTTTGACATGCATATTAAAGTTTGTTTCACAAAGATTCCACTACCCCTAAGCATTCTAGAATCAGCATTTCCAATGTTCCCTCCTTATCAACTCCTCTGTGGAGTGTTTGTGCTCACAGGCCTCCTGCAGTACATATTGGCTTACTTTATATTGTATATGAAACAACAGCTTAGGGACTCAATTGTTCAATCACAACCTTGTTATAGAGTTTACACCTTTGATAATTTCAAAATTTATCTTTTTGAGGTTAGGGATATTCTCAAATTTTTCAGGCAGAAAGCTTAAAAATATAAAGAAATGATGTACAGTTTAACATGTCTTCTCCTGTGACATTTAACATATTAATTGGTTCAATAGAGGCTGGGCTTGGTGGCTCACACCTGTAATCCCAGCACTTTGGGAGGCCGAGAAGGGTGGATGGATAACGATGTCAGGAGTTCGAGACCAGCCCGGCCAGAATGGTGAAACCCCATCTCTACTAAAAATACAAAAATTAGCCAGGCACAGTGGCACGTGCCTGTAATCTCAGCTACTCCAGAGGCTGAGGCAGGAGAATCGCTTGAACCCAGGAGGCAGAGGTTGCAGTGAGCAGAGATGGCGCCACTGTCCTCCAGACTGGGTGACAAAGCAAGACTCCCTTTCAAAAAACAGACAAATAAACGAACAAAAAACAACAAAAAACATTAATTGGTTAATTGAAATTTTGATCAGAACCAAAAATAGGCAACTAGAGATAGCCTCTTTGAAGTACAGATATTCAGTATCACTGACTTTTTATAGATCCACATTTTTTAACACTAGACATAAATTAAAACATTAAGGACTTTTAACATTAATTACACATTTTATAATATTTAACCTCAATGAATCAATATGTGGCTGGTGTAAATAAGGGCAAATATCAAATACTGATATGGAAATCAACAGATTTGTTTATATAATTGAGCAAGGCTGTTCAGAATTTGAAACTCTAGAATATACAAAAAAAAATGAATTGGAATGGTGTGTGTGTGTGTTTTCATGTGTGTTCACAGGCAGAAAATATACAAAACAAATGCTATCAATGTTTGTTTTTGAGCATAATGTAAATGAATGAATTTACCTGCATAATAGAAAGACTGACATTAGAAAATATATTTTCCCCAAACTAAATTAATTGAACTATTAGATAAAATTGTTTGAATTATTCAGATAAAATTTCCCACCTGAAATAATTCAAGAAATTTGAGTTTGGGATAAGATTATATGGATAACAACCTGCATCAAGAATTCCTCAGTAATTTTTTGGTCCCCTTAAAAACACGTATATCTCCAAATGCATTCTGAGTTTGGGGAATAGAATTGAACTCTCTTGGAAGTTAGAAGAAACTTTGTATCTTGCATTATGCTGGCGAATGAACTATGTCTTGCTGTAAGTAATTTGTTGAGGACATAGGAGAAAGTCATATCCACTAAAGGAAGATTATATAATCACTGAAATATAAAAGGACTTTCTCTTGTTAGCTATGAAAGACCAAGATTAGAATAGCAAAATGTTCTATGCAAACTGTGTCAAATGCTGAAGAGCAAGCTAATGAATTGTGGGATAATTATGCATGCTTTTATAAAGAATGTGAGATATTAAAGGCTGGAATGTGATTAGAATATAATTTTTCCAGATTTTAAGATGTTGTGTTTTAATCTTTTAAGTTGTTCTACCAAACTTCTAGTTTTCAAACATGTATTTCAAATGCAAAAGAAATAATTGTTTCAAAATAAGAATAAGATTATTATTTTCAAGGCTAACACATTGAAAATATAACACATCAACAACACAGAGAATCTTTTTTATTTTTCTAGGACTGAACTTATACCCAATTAAGCTAAAAGTTATTAATTTGGATTTCAGGGGGTTTAATAATATATTTAACAATATTAAGCTATTTTTATCCACATATCTTTTGTGGAGATCTATTTTAAAAAGAAATTATTTTGCCAGTTCAACTATTCTACAGATAAGACTTTAAAATAACTAGTCTTGACTTTGAAATAAAATTCTCCAAATATATGAGAAAATAAAATATTCTGAAATAAGAGAAAACATTTCTATTAATTATAATACCTGGAATAAATGCATTAGGATACACAATGTTATTTATAAACTAAAATTCACCAGAATACTATTGGCAGTACAATAAAATTCAAATTATCTGTCAATGCTTTAAATTGTACTAAAGAACCCTGTTCTACAATCCAAAATCTCAATAAACTTCACAACCACTTGCTAATTCAGTTAACACAATGTCATTTCAGCAAACTCTAAAAAGGGTGGTAAAATTATGACAATAATTATCATATAAACCTCAGATTAGGGCATAGAGAATGAGCTACATTCTCTCACTTATAAGTCTATTAACAGAATCCTTTAGAAACCTAAGAGGTTAAAAGTAAATTAACAACAGAAGGAAGCCCAATCTAATGAGGCTTTGAAATGTAGGCATAGCTCACTTTCCTCAAATAAAAATCTGTATTAGTCTATTTTCATATTGTCATAAAGAAATGACTGAGACTAGGTAATTCATAAATTAATGAGGTTTAATTGACTCACAGTTTAGCATGGCTGGGGAAACCTCAGGAAACTTGCAATCATGGCAGAAGGAGAAGAGAAAGCAAGGCACCTCTTCACAAGGCAGCAGGAAGGAGAAGTGCTGAGCAAAGGTGGAAGAACCCCTTATAAAACCAAAAGATCTTGTGAGAACTCACTATCATGAAAGCAGCCGGGGGCAAAGTGCCCCCATGATTCAATTACCCTCCACCTGGTCTCTCCCTTGACACATGGGGAGTATGGCGATTATAATTCAAGATGAGATTTGGGTGGGAACACAAAGCCTAACCATATTATTCTGCCCCTGGCCCCTTCCAAATCTCATCTTTTCACATTTCAAACAAATCATGCCTTCCCATCAGTCTGCCAAATTGTTAATTCATTTTAGAATTAATCCAAAAGTCCAAGTCCAAAGTCTTATCTGAGACAAGGCAAGTCCCTTCTGCCTATAAGCCTGTAAAATAAAAAACAATTGAGTTACTCCCAAGATACAATGGAGGTAGAGGCATTGGGTAAATGCTCCAATTCCAAAATGGAGAAATTGGCCAAAATGAAGGGGCTACAGACCCCATGCAAATCCAAAATCCAAAGGGGCAGTCATTAAATCTTAAAACGCCAAAATGATCTCCTCTGACTCCATATCTTACATTCAAGCCACGCTAATGCAAGAAGTAGGCTCCCATGGCTTTGGGCAGCTCTGCCCTTTTGGCTTTGCAGGGTACAGCATCTTCCTAGCTGCTTTCACAGGCTGATGTTGATTGTCTGCTGCTTTTTCAGGCACACAGTGCAAGTTTTCAGTGGACCTATTATTCTGGTGTCTAGAGGATGGTGGTCCTAGTCTCAGAGCTTAAGTAGGAAGTGCCCCAGTGTGGCCTCTGTGTGGCAGCCCCAACCCCACATATGCTTTCCACACTGCCCTAGCAGAGGTTCTCCACGAGGACTCTACCACTGCAGCAAAGTCCTGCCTAGATATCCAGGCATTTCCATACATCCTCTGAAATCTAGGCAGAAGTTCCCAAACCTCAGTTCTTGACTTCTGCACACCTGCAGGCCCAACACCATGTGTAAGCCACCAAAGCTTGGGGGTTGCACCGTCTGAAGCAGTGGCCAAAGCTATACATTTGGCCCTTTCAGCCAGAGCTGCACAGCTGGGGCATGAGGCACTAAGTCCCGAGACTGCACAAAACAACAAAGCCCTGGCCCAGTCCATGAAACCATTTTTTCCTCTGAGGCTTCCAGGCCTGTGATGGGGCAGGGTGGGGGGGCTGCCATGAAGACCTCTGATATGCCCTGGAGACATTTTCCCCATTGTCTTGGTGATTAACATTTGGCTCCTCTTTACTTATGCAAATTTCTGAAGCAGGCTTGAATTTCTCCTCAGAAAATGGGTTTTTCTTTTCTATCACATCATCAGACTGCAAATTATCCAGACATTCTCTGCTTCCCTTTTAAACACAAGTTCCAATTTCAAACTATCTCCCTGTGAATGCATAAAACTGAATACTTTTAAGAGCACCCAGGCCACCTCTTGAACACTTTGCTGCTTAGAAATTTCTTCTGTCAGATAACCTAAGTCAACTCTCTCAGGTTCAAAGTTCCACAGATTTCTAGGGCATGGGCAAATTGTCACCAGCCTCTTTGCTAAAGCATATCAAGAGTCACCTTTATTCCAGTTTTCAGCAAGTTCCTCATCTTCATCTGAGACCACCTCAGCCTGGATTTTATTGTCTATGTCACTATCAGCATTTTGTTCAAAGCCATTCAACATGTCTCTAGGAAGTTCCAAACTTTCCCCTATCTTCTTCTCTTCTGAGCCTTCCAAGTATCTGAGAGTTCTAAACTTTCCCACATTTTCCTGTCTTCTTCTGAGCCCTCTGTTCCAACCTCTCCCTGTTACTCAGTTCCAAAGTCTCTTCCACATTTTTGGGTATCTTTATAGCAGTACCCCACTCTCTATGGTACCAATTTACTGTATTAGACCATTTTCATACTGCTATAAAAAACTATCTGACACTGAGTAATTTATAAAGGAAAGAGGTTAAATTGACTCACAGTTCAGCATGGCTAGGGAGATCTCAGGAAACTTACAATCATGGCAGAAGGCAAAAGGGAGGCAAGGCACCTTCTTCACAAGGCAGCAGGAAGGAGAAGTGCTGATGGAAGGGTGAATAGCCCCTTATAAAACCATCAGATCTTATGAGAACTCTCTCACTGTCATGAGAACAGGATGGGGCAAATTGCAATCATGGCCCAATTATCCTCCACCTAGTCTCTCTCTTGACATGTGGGGATTATGGGGATTATAATTCAAGATGAGATTTGGGTGGGGACACAAAGCCTAACCATATCAAAATCTAACATAATATGAATAGTATAAAATAAGTAATATGTATCTAAAAAATTAATACCATAAGTAAGCATATTACAAAGTCATTGGGCAAACCAAAGGACAATTTAAAGTGCAAAGCATGCAGCTGGGGAATTGAAACTAACCTTGAAGCCACTTGAACCAATCCTAGCTCTAATTAAACTAAATACAATTCTTACTAATAAAGCAAGGAAAACTGTCACTAATAACTATACCAAATTATTCCATATGGTATGGAACAGAGAAATCTAATTTAGATTTTAAAGAGTATAACAAAGAAAAAATAAAATACAAAATTGTCGTAAAAGAACGGAGTATATTTTTATACCTTTGGCATAATGAATTAACTAGAACATTACAGAGAAATTTTACTTAAGACACAGAAAACAGACAAGCTACTTGTAAATAGTTAATTAGGAAAAATTCTTCTCTGTGAAAAAATAATGAGAAGGATTTATAGCTAGAGCTAAAAGCTGGTTATCCAAAGCAGAATTCAAGGTCAACTTTAAATTTACCTTAAGAAGAATCCATCTTAATGTAAATTTAAATGTTAATCAGAAGATATACAAGTCATTTGAAATAGGACAAAGTCTTCCTTGGAGAGAAATTACTCATAAAATTATAATTGGCTTAACAGAAGCTTCAATTTCTCATGCATTCTATTCAATTATAACGAAATACCAATAAGCAAAATCACCTCCTAATACCTTATTGTTTTAATCCATGTATGCAGAGAAAAAATTAATATAAACAATAAGAAATACTTTTCTACATAAGCTCTTACAATAATGAATAAACCACTGATAGCAAATAGATTGAAAACATAGAAAGTATTAGTTTAATGTACTATTAACCTAAAATACAAATGTAATAAGATTAAAAGGAATAAAAAATTTAATAAACCATTATCTCCCCTCTATTTACTAAAAAAAAACTTAATTTGTTAATTGAATATAGAAACTTATTGTCTAATTAGCTAAAGTAATCATGATCTGAATTAATTATTTTGGTTGAGGTGACCTCAGAACATAGTAAAGCCTCCCAATGATGAAAGCTAGACTAATCACTCAAATACGTGATCATTATTAGTTGGCTCAAGATTTTTTGGTTGATAATCTATTTTATTGATGAACAGATTTTTCAATTGGTAATAATAAAATTCCATTTTAGAGGTCAAATTGATGATTAAGTTTATGATTTTATTGTTGCATCCATACATCCTAAAGATGTGACTTCTACTTAAGGTTCTTTAGTGCCATGGGTAAAGTTGAATGTTACCTAAGTTCATATCAGAGTAATTTCATTTGATGATTCTTTATGCAAAGGTGTCTTACAATATGAAAGGGCTTTAAAAATAAGGTCCACTCTACAAAAGGGCTTAATATTAATTTGATATTTATCTAAATACAATAAATTATTAAAATCCTAGCCTAAGGGAGAGGCAGAACAAGTTGGTGGAATAAACCCTCCAGCAATCCCCACCCCGCCATGCCCCACTCCACCCTCAACCCTATCCCCGGTGTAGCCGCTCACTCAGGGAAACTTCAGATTAAATAACTATCCACACAAGAAAACTTCTTCTCACAAGAGGTAACTAAATCAGGTGAGAAATCACAGCACCAAGTTATAGCATAATAACAGGAAAGGATGTGTTAAAGAGGATAGGAAGAACAGTCTTGAACTGTCTTCATCACTCCTTTGCCAACCCTATGCAGCACTGCATAGACAATCTGCTTGGGAGAGGAAGAGGAAAGTGAGTACGGGACTTTGCATTGGAACTTAGTATCAGCTTCCCCACAGTGAAACACAGTACCAGGCAGAAACACATGGCTCCCTTTTCCAGTCTGGTGCCTATGGAGGGAGCATTTAGGCTTTGCACCAGGCAAGAAGAAAATCTGCAGCCTTGGCAAGAGGAATCTGAGTCCTGATCTGCTTTACTACCAGCTGATTAAAGTGGCCTTTGGCACCAAATAAATGGACCCAATGGGTCCTCATTTTAGTGACAGGGAGGTCATAGTGATTACTATCCTTGGGTGAGCACTGTTATTGAGATGGTCTGGAAGGCTATAAGCTTCAGATACGACTCAGTGCGACATAAGCTGCAGCAGCCACAGGAGTGCCCATGTCACCTCTCTGCCAACTCTAGGCATTGCAGCTTTGAGAGAGACTTCTCCAGGGAAGAAGAGGGAAGTATGCAGGAGACTTTGCCCTGGGAACTAGTACCAACTCTGCCACAGTAAAACAGCCCTGAACTGAACACCACAAGCCCTTATTTTTGGCCAGTGCTTCCAGACAACGCTTCTACCTCACCCCTAACCAGAATGGAATCTGCTGCACTGGCAGGATAGACAGGAGTCCCAGCCAGTCATCACCATTGACTGTACACACACATACACAATGGAATACCATTCAGCCATAAAACAAAATGAACTCCTATCATTTGAGGCAACATGCGTGAACCTGGAGGATGTTATGTTAAGTGAAATAAACCAGGCACAGAAACACAAACACCATGTGATCTCACTCATAAGTGGAATCTAAAAAAGTTGATTTCATAGAAGCAGAAAGTAGAATAGTGGTTACTAGAGGCTGGGGAAGAAAAGGGGCAGGAAAAGACAAAGAGGTTGTTCAATGAGTAGAAAGTTACAGTTATACAGAAAGAATAAGTTCTGTTTTATTACAAAGTAGGGTGGCTATAACAAATAACAATATAGTGTATATTGCAAGATACCTATAAGAGAAGATTTTGAACTTCAGCTCAAATAAATGTAAATGTTTAAAGTGACAGATTAGTAATTACCCCAGTTTGATCATCATATAATGCATGGATGCATTGAAACATCACACTGTATTCCAGAAATATGTAAAGTATTATGTGTCCATTATAAATTCAAAAAATTAACTAATGAAAAAATGTCTAAGAATCAGGCCCATTGAGATAACAGAACTCAGTAATAATGTAAATATAAAACTTTGTTTTCAGAGGCTTTTTTTTTTTTTTTTTTTTGAGACAGAGTTTTGCTCTTGTTGCCCAGGCTGGAGTGCAATGGCACGATCTCGGCTCACTGCAACCTCCGCCTCCCGGATTCAAGTGATTCTCCTGCTTCAGCCTCCCAAGTAGCTGGGATTACAAACATGTGCCACCAAGCCTGATTAATTTTGTATTTTTAGTAGAGGTGGGTTTTCACCATGTTAGTTAGGCTGGTCTCGAACTTCTGACCTCAGGTGATCCACTGTCTTGGCCTCCCAAAGTGCTGGCATTACAGGCGTGAGCCACCGCACCCAGCCTCATTGCTATTTTTTAACAAGCATGTTCCTAAGTAATTTATAATTGCAATATTTCCCTATTGTATTAGTTTAGGCCTTCTGAGGGCTTATCAAATAAAAAATTGGGCACATATACACCATGGAATACTATGCAGCCATAAAAAATGATGAGTTCATGTCCTTTGTAGGGACATGGATGAAACTGGAAACCATCATTCTCAGTAAGCTATCGCAAGAACAAAAAACCAAACACCGCATATTCTCACTCATAGGTGGGAATTGAACAATGAGATCACATGGACACAGGAAGGGGAATATCACACTCTGGGGACTGTGGTGGGGAGGGGGGAGGGGGGAGGGATAGCATTGGGAGATATACCTAATGCTAGATGACGAGTTAGTGGGTTCAATGCACCAGCATGGCACATGTATACATATGTAACTAACCTGCACAATGTGCACATGTACCCTAAAACTTAAAGTATAATAATAATTAAAAAAAAAAAAAAGAAAAAAAAAATTGGGTCACTGAATTTCAAAAAACCAACTATCTTAGTTCCATATGGATTATTTGAACCGATTGCAGATGTCATAAATGATATATTAAAGAATCATAAAAACCACTTCGATCTCTAATGTGATTAATAGTAACATAGATTATTGCACCTGTTATGGTCCTGACCTTGCTTTAACAATTTGAGTGTCTACTTTATCATTATATCAGTTAATAGGTTTGTCTTAGTCCATTTTGTGTTGCTATAACAGAATATCACAGACTGGATAATTTATAAAGAAATGAAATTTATTTCTTAGAGTTCTTGAGGTTGAAAACTCCCACAGGCCCGCATCTGGTGAGGGTCTTCTTGCAGAAGGTGGAAGAGCCAGAGATTGCAAGAGAGCGAGAGAGTAAGGAGGGGCCACTAGCTTTTACAGCAAGCCCACACTCATGATAATTCACCTGTTCCCATGATAACAACATTGATGCATTCATGTGAGCTTTGCCTGCATGGCCTAATTACCTCTTAAAATTCCCACCTCTCAGTACTGTTGCATTGAGGATTTAATGTCCAGCACATGAACCTAGCAGGAAAAAATCAAACCAAAAGAAGATTTAAAGCTGGAATTACTATTAGTCTTCTCTATATGAAGCTTAGCAGTGTAGTCAGTCAAGCTCATAGTGTCCAGAACTTGAATAATCCAGAATCCTTTGAGCAGAAACAAAAATCATGAATTCCACGTAGGCAATTATTCTGTGGGGTGCGTGTGTGTGGGTGTGTGTGTGTGTGTGCACATGAGTCATTTACATTAAGAGCTAACTTCCCTGAGTTATTTGCTCTGATCCACTTTTAACTTTTGAGAAAAGGCAGAAGAAATACAGAAAAGGTTTTAGTTACTTCTTTGGATTTGCAACTCAGTGTATAAGTTAAACTTCCCAGCTTGATAAATGAGGAATTATCCTCTGTCTTTATATTTATGTACAAAGATTATTCTCACATAGATTCATCTACCCTTGACTATTCTCAACAAATCACAAAGTGGTCACTGCTCTATATAGTGGAGACTGCCCTTAACTTGCTAATTCAGGGTGATTTTAATCAATGTGTAGTTTTATTAGGAGATCCTCAGATTTATAACTGTTATTGCTTATTTCTTAGTAATAATTTTCTTAATCATAATACCATCATGATTGGAAGATTTTGAAACTCATTAAGGCCATTAATTATAGGCACTCCAGATAGAGCATTCTAATAAATAAATAAGCTTTTGATTATTGCCCCAGAATTCCTTTTACTGCTTGCAGCATCAACAGCAGGAGCAAGGCAGGACTAGAGTGAACAGTGTGCCCTCCATCCACTGGCAGTCTAACACCTGTCAGCACAATAGATTTCTTTATCATCTTCCTCATCTAGCAAGGTTTCATCAATTTTAGGTGCCATTAATTTTCTTACTGCAATTAATTAAAATAAAACCACCTTTTACATCCCAATAGCACAGACCACTAATTCCATTTTCAGTATTATTACAACTTTTTATAACTGCCATAGAAATCACTGTTAACAAAACAGAATCTAAGTATTACCTTTACAAATCTAACAGAAAGCAGAGACCCAATTTAATATCAACATTTGCGCTGAAGCGTTGGACATCCTGAAGGACACATGCTTTGGAAAAATTTCACATATTTTAACATAATGTTCAGGAAACCATTCTTTAGTTGCATAAAAACTAATCTGAGTAGCACTGCCAATTAGAATTTTAGGATTTATTGTATATCACGTTATAATTTAACCCTGTAGGGTCTACATATTTATGTTTCCCCAAAATTAACATGCTAAAATCCTCACCCCCAAGGTGACGATGTTAGGACGTGGAGCTTTTGGGAATGATTAGGTCATGAGGGTTCTGTCCTCATAATAAGATTAATGGCCTTATAAGAGAGGCTGGAGAGAGCTCCTTTACCCTTCGTTTTTGTGAGGACACAGAAAGAAGGCAGTGTCTATGAGGAAGTGGGTCCTCACCAGACACTGAATCTGATGGCTACTTGATCTTGTACTTCCCAGCCTCTATCACTGTGAAAAATAATTTCCCTGGTTTATAAGCCACCTAGTATACTATATATATTCAAACAGGCTAAAAAATACCCTGAATATTGAAATAGATGTGCAAGTACATCCAATTTCTGCTGCCATAATTATTACTATCATATCAGAGGTTAAAGTCTTTGACTAGCTATGTTACAAGAATAACATAAGTGATCACCAGTTATACTCTGACTTACGTGTTTTATTTGCCTATGTACTGCGTATGGGCTAACAGGAGTTGTTTTATCTACTAAATGCATCATTTGTTTACTGATTCCTGTTATTTTTAAGATAAATATTATATCTTATATGAGGCAAGGCTCAACCACCATGTGTAGGTAATAATGGAACTGGTTTTTCCCAATATTTTCTTGGCCTTTCTGGAATGTAGCAATGATAATCAGCCTATACAGGTGCTGAAACAAGATGAAAACTCTGTCATCTATGAAGCCACTAGTTCACTGATAGCAGTGATAATAAAATTCTTTATAAGATATTGGTAAAAATAAATTTACCAATCTTTACTTAATTTTATCAAAGTTAAATTATCTGTGTCTGTTAGCATATCAACTCTATCTAGGTTTTCAATTCCATATTTTTCACTTTAGAGAAATGTTCCCATTTCCATGTCTTATAATAGCATTTATAATTAGCTCTTTGGTATTTGGTATTATATATCTAATATTAAACACAAAATTAACTCACAAAATCACCACAGATGCTTAAGAATTAGAAACAGTATGCACATCTTACCTTTAATTATTTTAATTCTTATTGATCTTCCATTATTATGAAATTATGAATATTTAATTGTGGAGTAATAACTCATTCCTTTTTTTATTTTTCTTTTGAGACAGGGTCTTGCTCTATCACCCAGGCTGGAGTGCACAGCAGTCTCGACCTCCCAAGTTCAGGCAATTCTCCTATCTCAGCCTCCTGAGTAGCTGAGACTACAGGCACGTGCTACCACGCCCAACTAATCATTGTATTTTTTGTAGAGACAAGGTTTTGCCATGTTGACCAGGCCAGTCTCAAACTCCTGGGCTCAAGGTATCCACCCACCTTGGCCTCCCATTGTGCTGAGAGTACAGGCCTGGACCACTGGGCCCAGCCTCCATAATCCATTCCTAACTGCAGAAACGACAAGATGACAATGAATTGAATTTATGATTATAGAGACTATGAAATTCTTAACTTTGATTCAGACGAAGATAATTATGTGTATAGAAATTGATATTCATGTAGTAATCCTCACAGAACTGCCGTCTAAACATTAACCTCATCAGAAGATGTGCTTCATTCATGAGCTGCTCCTTCTTTATATTTAGAACAGTTGCTTTTCCAGGACAAATAAAGTGAGAAGTATTAACGTTTACTAGACTTGACATTATAAACAATGCTCTTAAACTATATAACTCAAATTATACCTTCATGGACTTTGTGCTTGAGGTAGTACTTTAGAATAGTTTGAAAACTGACCCATATCAGTGCTATAAATTCATAGGGGAGATAAATTATCATTAATTATTAAAGTTAAAGATGGAGAACTTAAATCCCTTGCAAATGAAATACCACAATTAGATACAGTACTGTAAACTACTAATATATTATCAATAATTCTAGTGATATTTTTAATGAAAATTTTTATGCTTGTAGTTTTGAACTATCACCCTCACCCATAACACTTGAAACATCAATACTGAGTAACAAAGTAAGAGATAATTTTTATCTGCCTCTGTCCTCCAGCAATAGTAGGACTAGGTATTGTAAACTTTATTATTTTCTCAATAAATGCATTTCTTTCACCAAACCATCTTATTACAAATTGTAATTAGATGCTAACAGCAGATAGACTAATTTTAAAGTAGCAAGTGTTAACTCATAGAGACTTGGCACAGGTTTTATCTCTAACATCACTTTAATCTTATTCCATTTACTGAAACTTCAGTCCTGCTAGTACCCATACCTCACACAGTTACCTAAGTCAAGCAATTCACAGCAAATTTAGGAATGGCCATCTCACTATGGGCAGAAACAGTTATTTTTTGTTTTCATCATAAAAATGAAGCCTTATCAGTGCATTTTATATCCCAAGAAACACCTGCTATATGTGTGTCTATCTTTGTCATCATGATCATTCCTGGAATATTTAACAAATAGTTTTAGCATTACGGTTTGCAGCAAACATTACAGTTTGCCACTTGTTAATTCACCTAGTTAGAGGAGCTGCATTAGCCCTATTACCAATTAGCCCATCAGTAGTCTCGATCAGGTTTATTATTTTAGTACTTCTTACGGTTTTAGAGTCCACAGTTAGCTGAATTCAATCATATATCTTCACATCTTCAGGAAGCCTATATTTACAAATAACACCTATTAACTAACATGCTAATCATAAAATAAAATTAAGCCTTTGGCCACTAAGAGGAGGCTTATCTGCTAGACTCAATTTAATTTATCATTTCTAGTAATAGTCATACTATTAAATAATGCACAAGCAATAGGCTATAAATAAAGAGATGGTGTTTAAGAGACTACTTTCACAGGTCCCTAGAGGTCAGTTGCACAAAAAGAACTTACATATGAAATAATCCCCTTCAATGTGCTAGAAATATTTTTTATTACAGGGTATTTTTTATCTTTCATTCAAATATAGCCCCTATACCAAAACTTGGTAGAGTCTGATCACTAGCATGTATTAAAACACTAAACTACTATATCCATTAGCAGTATCATTTCTTAAAACTTTTATCCTAGTTGCTGGAGTAGCTATCACTTGGACCACCTCGCACTCCCACAATCTGAAAAAAAGAAATCAAAATGAAACATTACCAGAACTGTTTATCAACACTACACTAGATGTTTACATTATGAGAAACCTCAGAATTATTATGAAACATTATAGACTAGTTCTAATGACCTCTATGACTCAATATTATTTTTGACAAAATGGATTTCATAGATTGTGTGTAATTACTGCTAAAACTTTAATTATATGTTCTCTATGTCAAATAACATTTTGCTTCACTTTTAATCATTTTAGTTTTGAAACTCACCCTAATACAGACCCTCTTAATTGTCATATAACTCTTTACTATTTTAATTTTTAATTTTTGTGGGTATATAGTAGGTGTATATATTTATGAGGTACATGAGACATTTTGATATAGGTATCATGGAAAGTGGGGTATCCATCCTCTCAAGTATTTATCTTTTGTGTTACAAACAATCCAATTATAGTCTTGTAGTTATTTTAAAATGGACAATTAAATTATTGACTATAGTCACCCTGTTGTGCTATCAAATACTAGGTATTAATAATCATCACATCATGGAGAATGAAGGATCCGTCCCCTCAAGCTTTTACCCTTCGTGTTAAAAACAGTCCAATTATAGTCTTTTAGTTATTTCAAAATGTACAATTAAGTTATTGACTATAGTCACCCTGTTGTACTATCAAAGAATAGGTATTTTTCATTCTTTCTATATTTTTTGTACTCATTAACCATCCCCACTTGTCCCCTCACACCCAACCCCACCCACTACCCTTCCCAGCCTCTGGAAATCATCCTTATAACTCTGTGTCCATGGGTTCAATTGTTTTGATATTTAGATTCTACAAATTAGTGAGAATATACAATGTTTGTCTATCTGTTCCCGGCTTGTATCACTTAACATACTGATCTCCAGTTCCATCCACGTTGTTGCAAATGACAGGATCGCATTCTTTTTATGGCTGAATAGTCTTCATTGTATATACGTAACACATTTTCTTTATCCATTTATCCCCTGATGGACACTTAGGTTGCTTTCAAATCTTGGCTATTGGGAACAGTGCTGCAGCAAACATGGGAATGTAGACATCTCTTCTATATACTGATTTCCTTTCTTTTTTGTGGATTCCCAGCAATAGGATTGCTGGTTCCTAAGGTAGCTCTGCTTTTATTTTTTTGAGGACCCTCCAAACTGTTCTCCATAGTGGAGACTGTACTAATTGACATAGTGGAGGTTGTGCTAATTGACATTCCCACCAGTGTACGAGGATTCTTTTCCTCCACATCCTCGCCAGCATGTTATTGCCTGTCTTTTCTTTTTTACCAGGCCCATGGAAAGTACTGCCAGACTAATGCCAGTCTTCCCTTAAGGCGCAAGTGCTCTTCAGTCAGCTTGTAGTGAATGCTGCCTGGCTTGAGACTCACCCTTCAAGGCACTGGGCTCCCCTCTGGCTCAGGGAAGGTCTAGAAATGCCATCCAAAAATCAAGTTCTGGAACCGAGGACCCCAACAGTCCACTTGGTACTCTACTCAACTTGGCTGAACTGGTACCTAAAGTGCAAAACAAAGTCCCCTTTATTTTTCCCTGTGGTTTTCTCAAGCACAAGGAGTCTCCAATAGCCACCATAGCTGGGAATGAGCTCAGTCTCACTTAAAGCTGGCAAGTCTCAGAGCCTCACCTAAGGCCCTCCACATAGCAACTGGGTACTGCTGCTGGTTATTCAGGGCCCAAGAGCTTTTCAGTTAGCAGGAGATGAATCCTACCAGGACTTTGTCCTTCTCTTTAAGGCAGCAGGTGTCCTTCTGGCACAGGGAGTGTCTAGAAATGTTGATCAGGACCTCGGGCCTGGATAGTGAGACTGGTGACTCTGACCAGTGCCCGGTCCTGCTGTGATTGAGCTGGTCTCCAAGATGCAAGACAAAGTTCTTCTCTTTCTTCCCTCTCCTCTCCTTAGGTGGAAAGAAGGGGTTTCTTTTGGATCCACAAACTGTGCAGCCTGGGGTTGTGGGAGAGGTTATGCCAGCACTCCTTTAGCTGCCCTAGCTGGTGTCTCAGTAGGTCATGTGCCCCTCGAGTCTGGTTCTGGTCCCTCTCATGTAAAAGTTGCAGTCCCTGTGGCCTAGACTGCCTTTCAAGTTTATTTAGAAGTGCAGAGCAATTTAGCCCCTGGTGACAAGGTTTTAGAAACTCAAGTTGGGACCACTGGGATCACTGGTTCTCCTCTTGCTAGGACTGCTTTAAATGTTCCCTTATTGGGTGGGAATCAGCTGAGTTTGGCCTGTTTTTTCTTTCTGCTGTAACAAGGCAGCATTGAGTTCAATGGCCCAAAATTGCTGCTCTCTCCCTCCTCCAGCACACAGAAACACTCTGAGCACCAAACCACGGCTGCGAGGGGTTGAGAGGTGGCATTAGTGATTCAAAACTGTTTTTTCTACCTCTTCAGTGCCTTTTTCAGTGATACAAAGTTCAAACCAGATATTGTGAGTGCTCCCCTAATTTCTGGTTCTTATGAAGGTGCTTTTCTTGTGTATATAGTTATTAAATTGGTGTACTTGCAGAGGGATGATCAATGGAGCTGCCATTTTGCTCCCCACATCCCTATAATATCCTTATTTTCTATATAACAGTGTGTTGATGACAATCATATTTTTATTGTATTAATTAGTACAACTAACTCCAAATCTTTAACTTTTAAGTCTAAGAAAAATAATCTAATAGTATCAAAACTATTTAATACAGTTTAGCTTCCATAATAGTAATTTCACCTTCTGATTGCTACAATTATTACTTAGAGAAAAAAAAACAAATCCAGTGAATTTGGATTTGAAAATCTAGAACTGTCCCACCAAAAGCATTTAACAAAATCCTTCCTGGTATCAGTGAAACTGTTACTATTTGAGCCTCAAATTTTACTCTTATTATTCCAACTACCTTGGAATTCTCACGAAATTAACCTATAAATAATGCTTATTAAAACAGTAATTCCTGTGATACTATGAGTCACAGACTTAGCCTACAGATGAATTAAAAACAAACTGGTAAGGCTAAAATTAGGTAGCTTAATAAGACAATTTTGACACCTTAGATTATGATTACACCATAATTACCTGATATTCACATTTATATAAACATTTCAATAGCTTTTATAATAACCCTCTTTAAGTATTTTAATTTATCCCATATAATAACTTCATTACAATGCTTAGAGGGCATAACATCAGCATCAGCTATTATATGCTTTATTAACACTAAATGTTAACCTAACATCAAGCACCACATTTATATTGGCTGCTAGAAAACTGCTGTAGGATTAGCACTTCTGGTAATAGTGGAAGGTGTATACATATATATATATTTTTTTTCAACATTTTGTAATAATGTAAACATTTTACTTTACGTATATATATATATTCAACATCATAATCTCACTTAATTTACTTGTAATATAATGCTGTACCACTAACTAGTCCCCAATAAATAATGTAATAAATTACTATTACTAGCATATGTATGACATTTATATTTTAATATACCCCTATAAGATTGTGGCTTTGACTGTCAAAAGTGCACATCAAAGCACAGATTATACCAATTGCAGACTGAACGTATAGAGACAGGGCCCATATCTTTTTTTTTATAACTACTATCCCTTAATATGTCTATGAAAATGTCTACCACTAATGGGAATCTAATAAATTATTTAAGTACTGATTAATTAATTTTAAATGTGCTAAGTAGCTTATTTTATCTACTTTTGGGTGAAAAGCCCAAACATTTCTTCTTAGTTTGTCTCTTTCTAGGCTACAATTAATCACTGAAATTTGTAGATGTACACACTAATCCTTCCCCCATCTCAATAATATTCCAACTGATTTACTCTTTATATCTTTACAATTAAAATTATCAATGTATATTTCTATAGGAAGATCAAATTTCCTGGTTTGTTCTTTATTCATTGGGTAAGAAAATTTGGATAAGTATTTATTACCAGAATTAGCTATTTAAATTATTAAATAATTATCTTGTTCTTTTAGACAAGCTTTTGCTCACCTTGAATACACTAGGATTCTTCTGCTCACCTTGAATACATTAGGATTCTGGTCTCTGCTGTGGGTAACACAAGTGCCAATAAGTATCATGGAGTCATGTTTTTAAATAAAAGCTTCACTTCTATAGCCTGAGTAAACCTAGTCATTCTTTTTCATGTCTACACTTGATTGTCCAGCAAAAAATAAAAAGATTCCCTCTTATTTGGGCTTCTTTCTTTTATGATTTTTCAGGTGTGCCTAATCAAACAATCACCGTGCAGGCAAAACTCTCCAGTGAATTTATTGACTGTAAATAGGAAAGAACATTTTTGTAATACTAATGATTCCAATCCTGTTTCAAATCAAACAGAAATAATTGTGAATCAGAAGAAAGGTGAAGAACGAGAGAGTGGATTATAATGCACATACTTGATGTGAATATCAGAGAGGCTGACTAAACATAGTGGACATTCTACATGTAAGGTTTTAAGATATTTTTCATAAGGATTGTTATGCTTTTTAGTCTGGTAATATAATACAGGTACTTACTTGTCTTTGAACTGACAATAAAACCTTACTGAGGGCCGTAAATAACTAACACTCACTTATCACTCTTGCTAAGGCAGATCTTATCAGTCTCCCTCACTGTAAAACTCTTGTATTTTATATTGATTGAGTGTTCTATTTTTATACTTACATTCCCCATATAAAAATATTATAGAGTATTCCTATCTTTTTTTCTAATTATTCCCAATTTTTTCATTACTGGAATTGTCTAAATTAAATTTAAAGGATTAAAATTAAGAAGTAAATATGCTGTGTGCCAAACATTAAAGTGTGCATACTAATTTTTAACAATCAGAATTTCTGAGAGACCTCAAACTTGAATTTCCATACATTTTACCTACAACCAAAACAAAGGGCATGCAAGACTTTGGTAGTGTGTTGCTTTTTCTGTTCTGACAGGGAGATTTTTGACAATTCCATCCAACATACTAGACCCTATTTCACCATTAGATGCTGTTAATTTATTTACCCATAGTATATATGCATTCAATGTTGAAGGCAGATAGGAAAACCTTTACGGGTTAGTGATGAAATAGCTATTTTTCTCTTTACAGCTAATGTAATATTTACTATGTCCTCCTATATTTTCTTCTAACAGAAAAACAGACAATAAAAACAAAATAATGTAAACGAATCAACAGGATCCTAAGTCTATGAATAAAACAACACATAACGGATGTGAGCCATCACATACATGTTAGAGGGAACAATGCTATATAACTTGGGCATATCAGCTCACTTAGTTCCACTTCCCAGTGAAGAAGGTTGGTGATATGGTTGGCTACGTCTCTACCCAAATCTCATCTTGAATTGTAGCTACCATAATTCCCACATGTCTTGGGAGGGACCCAGTGGGAGGTAATTGAATCATGGGTGTGGGTCTTTCCTGTGCTGTTCTCATGATAGTGAATAAGTCTCACAATATCTGATGGTTTTATAAAGGGGAGTTCTCCTACACAAGCTGTCTTGACTGCTGCCACGTAAGATGTGGCTTTGCTCCTCCTTGCCTTCTGCCATAATTGTGAGGCCTCTCCAGCAATGTGGAACTATGAGTCCGTTAAACTTCTTTCCTTTGTAAATTACCCAGTCTTGGGTATGGCTTTATTAGTAGCATGGAAACAGACTAATACAGTTGGGAACCCCTCCTGAGTACCATAATCTAGTTAGCTACTCTTCGTTATTCCTTACTGTGATCTTAGGTGAATGCCACTTATGATCTCCTTGAAGTTTACCATAAAGGAATTGATTTTTATTTATCAAATTAACTCTTGGCTACTTAGTTACCACTTACCCCTCTAAAGCACCAAATTAGATCATCTCCCCCAAAGTTCAAACAAACTTTGCATCATAATAGTTGTTAAAATTATTTTTACATTTTTTGTTAGTATACTTGTAATTACATTCATTGAAGATAATTTGAAATTGAAGAAATCAGATTATAAAAATCATTTACTAGAATTCAAAAATCAGTGATATTAGAGATAGTTTCTAACTTGTTCATAGTTTTATGCACAAATCCCAAAACAGCTTGGTACATAAAAATAAACATATGTAAAAATGCCACCATTTAAAGATACTTGCTACAAAATGTCATGTCTCAGTCTTTCTTTACATTTCCATCTCTCATCGCCCAACCTGGCTAGACATTTATCGACAGAATCAAGTTAATTGCTAAACAGTGGGGTATTGGTTAAATAAATTACAGTATGTTTACACAGTCGACTACTAAACAATCACTAAAAAAGTTATAAAAATATTTTGTTGATCTGATGATTGTTGTTTGACACTCTAGAAAAACCCGTTCCACATTCATTGTCTACAGTTAGTGTTACAGGTAGAAAATGGAAGAGTGCATAGTGGACCAGGAAGCCTAATAGGGGAAATATTTTGAGGAGGAGAATGTGATTGATTGTGTCAATGCTACTAATACCATGTAACAAGAGCTTAGCACTGACCTTTGGACGTAGTATATAACACTTACCACTGGCCTTTACAAGGGCTGTTTCAGTAGAGCAATAAGAATAAAAACTCAAATGAAGTCAGTCAAGAGAGAAAGGGAGGGAAGAATTGGAGACTGCAGATACACATAACTCTTTTCAAGAGGTTTTATTATTATTATTATACTTTAAGTTATGGGGTATATGTGCAGAAAGTGCGGGTTTGGTACATAGGGACACATGTGGCATGCTGGTTTGCTGCACACATCAATCCATCATCTACATTAGGTATTTCCCCTAATGCCATCCCTCCCCTAGCCCCCCAACCCCTGCCAGGCCCTAGTGTAAGATGTTTTCCTCCCTGTATCCATGTGTTCACACTGTTCAACTCCCACTTATGAGTAAGAACATGCGGTGTTTAGTTTTCTGTTCTTGTGTCAGTTAGCTGAGAATGATGGTCTCCAGCTTCATCCATGTCCCTGCAAAGGACATGAACTCAACCTTTTTTATGGCTGCACAGTATTCCATGGTGTATATGTGTCACATTTTCTTTATCCAGTTTATCACTGATGGGCATTTGGGTTGGTTCCAAGTCTTTGCTATTGTGAACAGTGCCGCAGTAAACATATGTGTGCATGTGTCTTTATAGTAGAATGATTTATAAACCTTCAGGTACATACTCAGTAATGGGATTACTTGGTCAAATGGTGTTTCTGGTTCTAGATCCTTGAGGAATTGCCACACTGTCTTCCACAGTGGTTGAACTAATTTACATTCCCACCAACAGTGTAAAAGTGTTCCTATTTCTCCACACCCTCTCCAGCATCTGTTGTTTCCTGACTTTTGAATGATCGCCATTCTAACTGACATGAGATGGTATCTCATTATGGTTTTGATTTGCATTTCTCTAATGACCAGTGATGATGAGCTTTTTTTCATATGTTTGTTGACTGCATAAATGTCTTCTTTTGAGAAGTGTCTGTTCAGATCCTTCACCCACTTTTTGCTGGGGTTGTTTTTCCTGTAATTTTTTTTTTTTTTTTTTTGAGACAGAGTCTTGCTCTGTTGCCCAGGCTGGAGTGCAGTGGTGCAATCTCAGCTCACTGCAAGTTCTGCCTCCCAGGTTCACACCATTCTCCTGCCTCAGCCTCCTGAGTAGCTGGGACTACAGGTGCCCGCCACCACTCCCGGCTAATTTTTTTTTTGTATTTTTAGTAGAGATGGGGTTTCACCATGTTAGCCAGAATGGTCTCGATCTCCTGACCTCGTGATCTGCCGGCCTCAGCCTCCCAAAATGCTGGGATTACAGGTGTGAGCCACCATGCCCAACCTGTTTTTCCTGTAAATTTGTTTATGTTCTTTGTAGATCCTGGATATTAGCCCTTTGTCAGATGGACAGATTGCAAAAATTTTCTCCCACTGTGTAGGTTGTCTGTTCACTCTGATGATAGTTTCTTTTGCTGTGCAGAAGCTCTTTAGTTTATTTAGATCCCATTTGTCAATTTTGGCTTTTGTTGCCATTGCTTTTGGTGTTTTAGTCATAAAGTCTTTGCCCATGCCTATGGCCTGAATGGTATTGCCTAGGTTTTCTTCGAGGATTTTTATGGTTTTAGGTCTTAACGTTGAAGTCTTTAATTCATCTTGAGTTAATTCTTGTATAAGGTGTAAGGAAGGGTTCCAGTTTCAGTTTTCTGCATATGGCTAGCCAGTTTTCCCAACACCATTTATGAAATAGGGAATCCTTTCCCGATTGCTTGTTTTGGTCAGGTTTGTCAAAGATCAGATGGTCGTAGATGTGTGGTGTTATTTCTGAGGCCTCTGTTCTGTTCCACTGGTCTATATATATCTGTTTGGTAGCAGTACCATGCTGTTTTGGTTACTGTAACCTTGTAGTACAGTTTGAAGTCAGGTAGCATGATGTGTCAAGCTTTGTGCCTTTTGCTTAGGATTGTCTTGGCTATGCAGGCTCTTTTTTTGTTCCATATGAAATTTAAAGTAGTTTTTTTCTAATTCTATGATGGAAGTCAATGGTAGCTTGATGGGGATTGCATTGAATCTATAAATTACTTTGGGCAGTATGGCCATTTTCACGATATGCGTTCTTTCTATCCATGAGCATGGAATGTTTTTCCATTTGTTTGTGTCCTCTCTTATTTCCTTGAGCAGTGGTTTGTAGTTCTTCTTGAAGAGGTCCTTCACATCCCTTGTAAGTTGTATTCCTAGGTATTTTATTCTCTTTGTGGGAATTGTGAATGGGAGTTCACACATGATTTGGCTCTCTGTTTGTCTATTATCAGCATATAGGAATGCTTGTGATTTTTGCACATTGATATTGTATCCTGAGACTGCTGAAGTTGCTTATCAGTTAAGAAGATTTTGGGCTGAGATGATGGGGTTTTCTAAATATACAATCATGTCATCTGCAAACAGAGAAAATTTGACTTCCTGTCTTCCTGTTTGAATATCCTTTCTTTCTTTCTCTTGCCTGATTTTCCTGGCCAGAACATCCAATACTATGTTGAATAGGAGTGGTGAGAGAAGGCATCCTTGTCTTGTGCTGGTTTTCAAAGGAAATGCTTCCAGTTTTTGCCCATTCAGTATGATATTGGCTGTGGGTTTGTCATAAATAGCTCTTATTATTTTGAGATATATTCCATCAATAACTAGTTTTCAGCATGAAGGGGTGTTGAATTTTATTGCAGCCCTTTTCTGCATCTATTGAGATAATGATGTAGTTTTTCTCATTGGTTCTGTTTATGTGATGGATTACGTTTATTGATTTGCGTATGTTGAACCAGCCTTGCATCCCAGAAATGAAGCCGACTTGATGATGGTGGATAAGCTTTTTCAGGTGCTGCTGGATTTGGTTTGCCAGTATTTTACTGAGGATTTTTGCATCGCTGTTCATCAGGGATATTGGCCTGAAATTCTCTTTTATTGTCGTGTCTTTGCCAGGTTTTGATATCAGGATGATGCTGGCCTCACAAAATGAGGTAAGGAGGAGTCTCTCTTTTCCTATTATTTGGAATAGTTTCAGAAAGAATGGTACCAGCTCCTCCTTTACCTCTGGTAGAATTTGGCTGTGAATCAATCTGGTCCTGAACTTTTTTTGGTTGGTAGGCTATTAATGATTGCCTCAATTTCAGAACTTGTTATTGGTCTATTCAGGGATTTGACTTCTTCCTGGTTTAGACTTGGGAGGGTGTATGTGTCCAGGAATGTATCCATTTCTTGTAGATTTTCTAGTTCATTTGTATAGAGGTGTTTATAGCATTCTCTGATGGTAGTTTGTATTTCTGTGGGATCAGTGGTGATATCCCCTTTATCATTTTTTATTGCATCTATTTGATTCTTCTCTCTTTTCTTCTATATTAGTCTGGCTAGTGGTCTATCTATTTTGTTGATCTTTTCAAAAAACCTGGATTCATTGATTTTTTGAAGAGTTTTTTGTGTCTCTATCTCCTTCAGTTCTGCTCTGACCTTAGTTATTTCTTGTCTTCTGCTAGCTTTTGAATTTGTTTGCTCTTGCTTCTCTAGTTCTTTTAATGGTGATGTTAGAGTATCAATTTTAGATCTTTCCTGCTTTCTCCTGTGGTCATTTAGTGCTATAAATTTCCCTCTAAACCCTACTTTAGCTGTGTCCCAGAGATTCTGGTATGTTGTGTCTTTGTTCTCATTGGTTTCAAAGAGCTTATTTATTTCTGCATTAATTTCCTTATTTACCCAGTAGCCATTCAGGAGCACATTGTTCAGTTTCCATGTAGTTGTGCAGTTTTGAGTGAGTTTCTTAATCCTGAGTTCTAATTTGATTGCACTGTGGTCTGAGACACTGTTTGTTATGATTTCCATGCTTTTGCATGTGCTGAGGAGTGTTTTACTTCCAATTATGTGGTTAATTTTAGAATAAGTGCGATGTGGTGCTGAGAAGAATGTATATTCTGTTGATTTGGGGTGGAGAGTTCTGTAGATGTCTATTAGGCCACTTGGTCTAGAGCTGAGTTCAAGTCCTGAATATCCCTGTTAATCTTCTGTCTCTTTGATCTCTCTAATATTAACAGTTGGGTGTTAAATTCTTCCACTATTATTGTGTGGGAGTCTAAGTCTCTTTGTAGGTCTCTAAGAACTTGCTTTATGAATCTAGGTGCTCCTATATTGGGTGCACATATATTTAGAATAGTTAGCTCTTCTTGTTGCATTGACCCTTTTACCATTATGTAATGCCTGTCTTTGTCTCTTTTGATCTTTGCTGGTTTAAAGTCTGTTTTATCAGAGACTAGGGTTGCAACCCCTGTTTTTTTGTTTTGTTTTGTTTTTGTTGTTCTTGTTTTTGCTTGATAAATATTTCTCCATCCCTTTATTTTGAGCCTATGTGTGTCTTTGCATATGAGATGGGTCTCCTGAATACAGCACACTGATCGGTCTTGACTCTTTATCTAATTTGCCAGTCTGTGTCTTTTAACTGGGGCATTTAGCCAGTTTACATTTAAGGTTCATATTGTTATGTGTAAATTTGATCCTGTCATTATGATGCTAGCTGGTTATTTTGTCCATTAGTTGATGCAGTTTCTTCATAGTGTCAATGGTCTTTACAATTTGCTATGTTTTTGCAGTGGCTGGTACCAGTTGTTCCCTTCCATGTGTAAAGATTCCTTCAGGAGCTCTTATAAGGCAGGCCTAGTGGTAACAAAATCTCTCAGCATTTGGTTTTCTGTAAAGGATTTTATTTAGTTAGCTTAGTTTGGCTGGATATGAAATTCTGATTCAAAAATTCTTTTCTTTAAGAATGTTGAATATTGGCCTTCACTCTCTTCTGGCTTGTAGGGTTTCTGCAGAGAGACCCACTGTTAGTCTGATGGGCTTCCCTTTGTGGGTAATCTGACCTTTCTCTCTGGCTGCCCTTAACATTTTTTCCTTCATTTCAACTTCGGTGAATCTGATGATTATGTGTCTTGGGGCTCCTCTTCTCGAGAAGTATCTTTGTGGTGTTCTCTGTATTTCCGGAATTTGAATGTTGGTCTCTCTTGCTAGGTTGGGGGAAATTCTCCTGAATAATATCCTGAAGAGTGTTTTCCAACTTGGTTCCATTCTCCCCGTCACTTTCAGATACACCAGTCAAACGTAGGTTTGGTCTTTTCACATAGTCCCATATTTCTTGGAGGCTTTGTTCGTTCCTTTTTATTCTTTTTTCTCTAATCTTGTCTTCATGCTTTATTTCATTAAGTTGATCTTCAATTTCTGATATTCTTTCTTCCATTTGATTGACTCAGCTATTGATTCTTGTGTATGCTTCACAAAGTTCTCTTGCTGTGTTTTCCAGCTGCATCAGGTTATTTATGCTCTTCTCTAAACTGTTTATTCTAGATAGAAATTCCTCTAACCTTTCTTCAAGGTTCTTAGCTTCTTTGCATTGGGTTAGAACATGCTCCTTTAGCTCGGAGGAGTTTGTTATTAACCACCTTCTGAAGCCTACTTCCGTCAATTCATCAAACTCATTCTCCATCCACTTTTGTTCCCTTGCTGGTGAGGAGTTGTGATCCTTTGGAGGAGAAGAGATGTTCTGGTTTTTGGAATTTTCAGCCTTTTTGCGCCTGTTTCTCCCCATCTTCACGGATTTATCTACCTTTGGTCTTTCATGTTGGTGACCTTCGGATGGGGTTTCTGAGTGGACGTCCTTTTTGTTGATTTGGTGCTATTCCTTTCTGTTTGTTCTCCTTCTACTAGTCAGGTCCCTCTGCTGCAAGTCTGCTGGAGTTTGCTGGAGGTCCACTCCAGACCCTGTTTGCCTGGGTATCACCAGCAGAGGCTGCAGAACGGCAAAGATTTCTGCCTGTTCCTCACTGTGGAAGCTTCATCCCAGAGGGGCACCCACCAGATGCTAGCCAGAGCTCTCCTGTATGACGTGTCTGTTGGCCCATGCTGGGAGGTGTCTCCCAGTCAGGAGACACGGGCGTCAGGGACCCACTTGAGGAGGCAGTCTGACCCTTAGCAGAGCTCAAACGCTGTGCTGGGAGATCCGCTGCACAGAATCAGCAGGTAGGGACGTTCAAGTCTGCTGAAACTGTGCCCACAGCTGCCCCTTCCCCCAGGTGCTCTGTCCCAGGGAGATGGTAATTTATCAATAAGCCCCTGGCTGTGGCTGCTGCCTTTCTTTCAGAGACGCCCTGCCCAGAGAGGAGGAATCTAGAAAGGTGGTCTGACTACAGTGGCTTTGCTGAGCTGTGGAGGGCTCCGCCCAGTTGGAACTTCCCCAGGGCTTTGTTTACACAGTAAGGGGAAAACCTAGCTACTCAACCTCAGTAATGGCGGACGCCCCTCCCCCCACCACGCTCAAGTGTCCCAGGTTGACTTCAGACTGCTAAGCTGGCGGATCTTAGCTTGCTGGGCTCCGTGGGTTGGGATCTGCTGAGCTAGGCCACTTGGCTCCCTGGCTTCAGGGGAGTGAACGGTTCTGTCTCATTGGCATTCCAGGTGCCACTGGGGTATGGAAAACAATTCCTGCAGCTAGCTTTGTGTCTGCCCAAATGGCCACCCAGTTTTGTGCTTGAAACACAGGCCCCTGGTGGTGTAGGCACCCGAGGGCATCTCCTGGTCTGTGGGTTGCAAAGACCATGGGAAACGTGTATATCTGGGCCAGGGTGCACAGTTCCTCACAGCACAGTCCCTCAAGGCTTCCCTTGGCTAGAGGAAGGAGTTCCCTGACCCTTTGCACTTCCTGGGTGAGGCAATGGCCACCCTGCTTCGGCTTGACCTCTGTGGGCTGCACCCACTGTCTAACCAGTCCCAATGAGATGAGCCAGATATCTCAGTTAGAAATGCAAAAATCACCCACCTTCTGCATTTATCTCGTTGGGAGCTACAGACTGGAGCCATTCCTACTGGGCTATCTTGCTAGGTCTCCTCAAGAGGTTTCTTAAAAGGGAAAAGATAAATGGAAAACATTTGAAGAGGAATATGGGAAAAAAGCAAATACAATGGTAAATTTAACAGCATGTTTATAGGCTGATTGCCATAAACATGGCAGTTTATAGCCAGTTTAAAAAAAAAAAGAAAGAAAAAAAAAACCTTGAATATTGAGGAAAGAACGGAAATAGTTGCTGGGGTCATTTTGTTGAGTAACAGGGAAGGCATTCTAGTGCATAAGAAATATGCACACATGATAGTAGCTAAAACACATTTCTCTTTCCTAATAACAAAATAGGAGAGAAATATGCCACAGATGTAGACAAGTGAGTTTAATCTTATAAAAGTGAGTTTGGTAACAAACTGAGAAACTTAGTTTCTTAGTTTAACAAACTGAGAAACTTAGTTTCTTAGTTTAACAAACTGAGAAACTTAGTTTCTTAGTTTAACAAACTGAGAAACTTAGTTTCTTAGTTTAACAAACATAGAAGCTTAGTCAGGAAACAGGAGAATGCTTAGAGACTTGAGGAGATTGGAGAAGGCAGAAAATGATAGTTGAAGAGAAAGAAGAAAAACGGGAAAAGCAAATGTGGTACGATTATTATTCTATTCTGTCATTTGTTTTCTTCCTTTTTAGTATTTAAGTGAGAACAGGTCAACTTTAGCAAGACTGATATATTTTAAAAAAGAAGAAGCAAAGAAAAAGAAGGTACTTTCAGTGTATTCTACTTCCTTCATGTCTATCTGAATGTGTACTTGAACATTACCTAAGGTACTCCAGGGCTGCATGCTGTAGAACCTGATGATCAGTACAGACAACAGAAAGAAAACTGTTAGTGTAGTTAATAATGAGGGCTATCACAGCTGGAAAAATCTCTCTCTGCTTTCTCTCTCACTAAGTCTGTTTTAAGTATGATCATGGTAAAAGTCAGCCCACAAGATGAACTCCAGTGATTATTGCTCTCTTGTGTTGATAAACTTGTCTAATCTCCTCCCACATAGAAGTGGGATTGATCTCTGTGACCAATAAATATTGTGCAAGTGTGATTTCCAGTTAATAAAAGGCATTGTAATTTCTGCTTTGGTCTTTAGGACTGCTTACTATGGGGGAAGCCCATCCTGTCGTGAGGACATTTAAGCAGCCACATTGAGAGGCTTTCATGAAAAGGAACTGAAGCCTCTTGGTAACATCTAGCACTAATTTGCCAGCTTTGCAGCAGCATGACCTGAAAATGAACACTTCAACTTTAATCAAATTTTCAGGTGTTTGTAGCCCATGCCAACATCTGACTACACCCTCAGGAGGTACCCTGAGTCAAAGCTTCCCAGTCAAATCTCTTTAAAATTCCTGACCCAGGGAAACTGTGAGACATATCAAGTTAGTATGGTTGGATTAAGGTAGTAATCTTTGCAAAAGATATGTTATTAAGTATTAGATAACTAATAAAATTGTTCCATTGGAGAGATACCTAACAAGGTGAAATTGTATGGTAAAGAAAAACCATGTAGCTCACTGATTTTCTCTTTTCTTCAGGGTGCAAGCATTCCTGTAAGAGTTAGTTGGAATTTGAATCTGGGTAGGTTTGGGCCAAATTCCCACTGACTCCTATTTTTAAATTTTCTTCTTAAAACTTCACAATATTTTCTCCTGTCTCACGTTTATTTGATGGCTCACTTTAGACAAAGAAAGCTATCTTAGTTCCTGTCTTAGTCTTTTTGGCCTGCTATAATACAATATTATAAACTGGGTAGTTCATAAACACCAGAAATTTATTTCTTACGGTTGAGAGGTCCAAGATCAAGATATCTACAGACTCAGTGTCTGGCAAGGGCTTGCTTCCTCATAGATTGTGCCATCTCGCTGTATCCTCATGTGGTAGAAGGGGCAAACAACCTACCTCGGAGTCTCTTTTTTTTAATAAGGGCACTAATCCCATTTATGAGGGCTCCCTACTCACGACCTAATCAGCTCCCAAAGGTTCTACCTCCTAATACTATCACTCTGGAGGTGAGGATTTCAACATATGCATTTGAGGGGGTGAACACAAACATTTGGACGATAGTAGTCTCCTTAGCATAAATTCTGCATTTCAAAGTGTGTTAAAAGTGCCTTACTAGTATCAGTGTAAATATACCAGATAGAACATAAAGGTAAATAATAGTAAATAGCCATCAAATACAAATGATCCATCACTACTTGAAAAATTAGAAATAGAGAGAATATAAAATACAGATTTTTTTTTAAAAAAGGCATATTTCAGCACTATGCAAAGAAAAACGTAAAGTCACTTCAGACTGACTAGAAGTCTAGATTGTCAAACAGTGTGAACTGATAAAGTCATGCACTTTACCAATTTCAGATATACCTTCAAAGGATCATCAGCTGAACAAAGATAAGCCACAAAGAGAAAGTGAAGGTATAGAAAGACTGAAAAGAGTAAATGTTATCAGTGTTATTTTCTGAATATCCATTTTTCATTTTCTTAGAAAGCTTCATCTTGTAAACATTTCCATAATAAATAGATTGATACCTTTATCATCTTCTCTTTCATTTTACCATGAGAATTTCTGAAATCTATTAATTTAATCAATAAATATTTATTGAGCACCTACTCTATGCCAGACACGATTGTAAGCACTGGGGATAAAGTAGTGAAAAAGAAGGCATAGCCTCCTCTTCATGGAGCTTAAAACTAGTTAAGGATAAAAGCAGTAAGGAAACATATTGCAATATCAGGTGGCATTAAGTGCTATGCTATCTTAAGAAAAATAAAAAGATAAGATGAAACAAAATTAAAGATTCATGGTTTATTTAAGAGAGCATAATCAAAGTCTAGCAGAGCGAGATGTTCTTAAATAAGTACAAATTTGTTTCTCAGCACTTGAGTGTATGAACTCTGTTTCTTTGTGTTCCAAAGGTGAGTTCAATTTGGTTTCGATGGCTTCTTTATCTCTCCCCTCTTCTGAATATTTAGTGAGAAATTTAACATTAGTTATTTTGCAGAAGGGCCTTTCCTTTCCTTAGAGTCATGCAAGACTCCATACTTACCAACTTTGGAAAGCTTAAAGAAATACAACGAATTTATACACCATGGACCACACAAAGATATTCATTGTCCAAGGTTACATTGGTTATTCAAAGGCATACAGTACTGGTTCTCTGGCCATAGTCCCAGCTTTCTCATTGCTTTAATTCCCAAGGTGCTACACTTACATTTCAGTTCCCAGAAACCCAAGTGCTCCCTTAATTGTTCCTACCATTCCTGGGTCAGTGTGGAAGAGGGAAATACAAACCTCAAAGCAGCCAATTTATAAGAGTTAGGGAACCCACGTATTCCTAAGGGTCACCTCTCTCCTTTTCTCAAAACCTAGAACTCAACCAGCCTCAGACAATCCACCTGTACCTCCCCTGAGCCTCTCACGTATTCCATGACAGTAAGGGAAATTAGAGTCCCTAGGGAAAGAGGCAAACAATACCTATCTTTCTTTTCTGAAAAGTCCATAGGAAAGTACTATAGCAAAGTTTTTATTATCTGACACAGAACATAGGATAAAAAGGTATTAAATCAGCTTCCTCCATTTTTAATAGAGTTACATTGTCAGATTTGAGGATTTGACTATTAAACATTGCCATGTATGTGCATCCAAACAGAGTCAACTGGAAAAAATGGGATGTGGTACAAGACTTACATATTCAGTGTAAAGGAAAGCTAATTTGGGTTGGTTTGGCCTGTTGTAAGAGATCTAGAAATCTCTGCTGTTTATTGAGGTAAATATTTGACAATGGGGAATGAAATGAAGTATCAAAGAGTCTCAATATTCTGAGTGAGTAAAGCAAAGCAGGGAAAACCCAGACAGCCAAATATATGTTCTCTAGGTATGGTAAAAAAAAAAAAAAAAAAAAAATTTTGACAAGAAGCACAGGCTTGGGATCAGGGGTAAGACTACTAATTTTAGGAAAGGAAATCAATGAGAATAATATATGAATTTCAAAGCAGATTTTTGGCAAAAAAAGGTTTTTTAAAAATGCAAAAATCAAATCAACATGGGTTGCTTTTCATTTTTCATGAAGTACAAGATAGAATATAGTAACGGCTTCAACATTTCTGACATGGGGGGTACAGGAAAATAACCCTATGTCTCATGGCATGGGTTAAGGGTACCTTATAGTGAAGAAGCCCATAAACCCCAGGTTATCAAGGATAGTCTACTGTTCTTTCATCTTATCAAGGCACAGAGAGACCAGATGAAAACCAGGTGAAGCTGGAAGAGGTATCATGTTGTACTGCTCCAGGGAAGGGCCCTGTCTGCTGTTACAGAGCTTCTTATAGTACAAGTCTGTGAATAGTCTTGAAAGCGAGGTATAAAAGGAAGGGACCTACGCACCAGAGAGTCTAAATATAAATAGCAGTGCACATAGTTGCCTGGGAAATTGTATTTGAGCTATTAAAGCATTACTCCCCAACCATTTTATTTTCACTGTTGTCCCTTTAGGAAGTTTTATTGACATTTTCTTCCTGATAACACAACTGATGAAATTGTAATACCCCCAAATAGACTGCATTTGTTAACATACTGCATGCATATCTGTGCTTTATACTTAAAAAGAGTAAGATTTTTTTGAACAACCTCATTGCAAGAACCACATTTTACTCCCTTGAGAATGGTATCAACCAAGTTAAGAATGCACACGTTAGAGAAAGAAAGGGAGTCTCTCCCATCTGAAAGTGAGCTTGGGTGCAATCCCTTCCATCAGGAAAAGTGTGTCTCCTGGTGATTCACCTGTCACGAGGCAACTGAGCTTCTGTGGTCATCCATACAACAATACTGCTTTTCTTTCTGTATTAAATCAAATAAATTAATTTTAAAAATCCAGACTTAAGACTGTAGAAATAAAACTCAAATAGTTGATTCTGAGTTATTACAAGAGTTTGAACTCTTATTGCCTGTCCAGTTGTGGCCATAAAATACTTTAGCAACAACTTTTAAAATTTTAACATTGCAGTTCATAATTCACACCTACTCTGTGACACAAAAATTCCATTTTTAGGTTTCTCAAGAGACTCATTTTCTAAACAAGAATGTTTAAAGCAATTATAATAATAATAGCTTCAAACTAGAAATAGCCCAAATGTCCACCAATAGCAGAATTATTCGATATATTAAGGTGTATTCATGGAATAGAAAACTACCCATCCATTAATAAAAAAAAAAAAAATGAACTACTGACAAATGTAAACACATGGATAAATTTGAAAACATTATGTTGAACAAAATAATTTAGGTATAAAAGATACATGATATATGATACTTGTATAAAGTATTTACAATGTATGATGTATGGTTCCAATTATATGAAGTTCAAGTCCATGAAACACTAACCAATGTGATACCCTTATTAGGTGATAAAAATATTCCATATCTTGATGTGAATATTTGTGCTGTCCACCTAAGATTTGTGCATTTGACTGCATAAAAATTGTGCCTCAAACCACATAGTCATTTTAACTGACACACAAAAAAGTATTTGACAAAATTCAGCAATCTTTCTTAATAAAAACTCTTAACAGCTAAGAATAGAAGGAAAGTTCTTCAACATAATAAAGCCCATTTATGAAAAACCCACATCACAATCCATGGGGAACAACTGAAAGCGTTTCCACTAAGATCTGGTATAAGGCAGATACGTCTGCTCCCACCACTTGTATTCAACATAGCACTGGCAAGAGCAAATCATTCCAGAAAAAAAAATAAAAGCATCCAAATAAGAAAGAAATAATTGAAATTATCTTTATTTGCAGATGACATGATCCCATATGCAGAAAACCCCAAATATTTCACATACCAGAAAATCTGTAAGAAATAATAAATGAATTCAGTAAAGTTGCAGGATACAAAATCAACATACAAAAATCAGTTGCATTTTCACATATTTACACACAAATACTGACCTAGTTGAAAAAGAAATCAAGAAATCAATTTCATTTATAACAGTATCAAAAAATAAATACCTACAGATAAATTTAACCAACAAAGAGAAAGATTCGTACACTGAAATCTATAAAACATTAATAATAAAAGGAATTAAAGAAGACACAAATAAATGAAAAGATATCCCAAGTACATGGATAGGAAGAATACTGTTAAAATATTCATAATGCTCAAAGCAATATACAGATTTAGTGCAATTCCTATCAAAATTCCAATAGCTTTCTTCATCAAAATATAAAAAGAATCCTAAAATTTGTATGAAAACACACACACACACAGACACACACACACATACATATAGCCAAAGCAGTACAGAGAAAGAAAAACCAAGCTGGAGTCATTATATTTCTTGATTTAAAATTATATTAGAAAGCTACAGTAATCAAAACAGTATGGTACTGGCATAAAAACAGAAACATAGACAATAGAACAGAATAGAGAGCCCAGAATAAATTCAAACATACATGGTCAATCAATTTTCACCCATGACACCACCAGATATGTAATTTGCAAATATTTCTTTTCCAACCTGTACACTGTCTTTTCATTTTGTTGATTGTTTCCATTAGTCCATTCTCACATTGCTATACAGAACTACCTGCAACTCGGTAATTTATAAAGAAAAGAGGTTGAATTGACTCACAGTTCCACAGGCTGCACAGGAAGCACGGCTGAGGGGACCGCGGGAAACTTACAATCATGGCAGAAGGTGACGGGGAAACAGGCACATCTTACATGGCCAAAGAAGGAGGAAAAGAGAAAAGGAGGAAAAGAGAAAATCTAGAAGTGCTACACACCTTTAAACAAGCAAATCCTGTGAGAACTCACTCACCATCACAAGAACAGCAAAGGAGAAGTCCACCCCCATGATCCTATCACCTTCCACCAGATCCCTCCTCCAACACTGGGGATTACAATTCAACATGAGATTTGGGCAGGACACAAATCCAAACCATATTACTATCCATAAACTTTTTGGTTTGGTGTAGTCCCATTTACTTATTTTTGCTTTTGTAATCTGAGCTTTTAGTGTGATATTCAAGGAATCATTGCAAGGCCAATGTCAAGTTTTTCCTCTATGTGGTTTTCTAGAAATTTCATGATCTTTCATTTAGGTCTTACATTTCATGGTCTTATGTTTGGGTCTTTTATACATTTAGCATTGACTTTTGTGCATCATGTGTAAGATAAGGGTCCAGCATCCTTCTTTTGCATATAGAAATCTAGTTTTTTCAGTTTCCCCACTTAATATAACAATCATTTCTTTACCTTCTTTTAAATGGGTTCATTCAATTTTAATGAATATTTTCATGTCTACAGTGAAGAACCTTTGTAGTCATTGCTGCAGATTTACCTGGACAAAATGCACCCTACCTATTAATTCTATCTAGATGTACTAAAGAGTACCTTCTAAATCACTTCTCACTGAAAGTCACTGGCCTGAGAACTGGAGTAAAACTGAAGGCAGGAAGGTATATATTAATGAGCTGGGACAGTGAAGTTTGTGGGACTGATTTGTAATTCAAGAAAGCCTTAGTAGCCTCTGTACCTAATTTGATAAGACATTAATAACAAAATTAGATCTAGATTTGAATGTGCTGTCTTAGCATATTACAAGTGAAATAAAAGGCGACGGAGAAAAAGAAGCACATTACTATAGTTTCTATTGCTTTAAAATAGGAAGCCATTTGAAACAGAAATGCATACATGTGATCATTTTATAATGAATACATTTAATGTGTACATGTTGCTTAACATTTTCATTCTGATTTTTATTCTTTTCTTAGGTAATGTAAAACGAAAACTGATTATTTTCCTTGGTAACAAACAGGCTTTCCCAAATTTGATCTAGTGAGCAAAGCTGATATTTTCATGAAAAGAAACTCCACCTGTCAAGGCTTTGGGAAACCTATATGTACACCAGGACGTGTGTGTGTGTGTGTGTGTGTGTGTGTGTGTGTGTGTGTGTGTGTTGTGTGTGGTATATGTTTAATAACAACCAGTTTTAAAGCCTTCCTAATGGATTGCTCAATATTTAGCTGGCCAAATTTGTGTGAAAATATAATATAGTGGGAAATAAAAGAATACACAGATACAAGAGATTTTTGTTGAATATTTTCTCATAGCAAGTAATGATGAAAGCTTTATTATGTAAGGAAATGGTTCTCTGTTCTTTCCATTACTACTTAGGAACCTTGACAGTAAATCCCTTAAAGATGGGGCCATCAGTGTTCCAGGTAGTGTTTAAAGTAATGGTATATTAGTGAGCAAAATATGAGTAGTTAAATGCACCATGAGCTTTGGGACCAGATAGATAAGCTTTTGTATCTTGACCCTGCTGCTCTCCAGTTGTGGCACCTTAGACAAGTTATATCAGCCTCATTTTCCTCTTCTATAAAATTAAGACAAGAAATAATCTTCCTCATCGTACAAGTAATCCTAAAGGATAAATACAACATAACAAAAACACCTACCACATATTTATACCTAGAACACAGCCATTTTCTACCTTAGATGCTTGAGGCTGCCTTAAAATATTACCACAAACTTGATGGCTTAAAACAATGGAAATATTTTCTCACAATTCTGGAGGCCAAAAGTTCACCATGAATTTCACTGGCCTGGAATCAAGGTGTTGGCAGGGCCATGTTACCTTCAGAGACTCTAAGGAAGAATCAGTTTCTTGCCTCTTCTAGCTCCTGGTGGCTGCCGGCATTCTTTGGCTTGAGTCCACATCACTCCAATCTCTCCACGTTTACAAAGCTTTATTCTCTTCTGTGTATGTCTCCTCCTTTCTGTTTCTCTCCTGTACAGTCATTTGTGATGGTATTTAGTGTCCACTCAGATAATGCAGGACAATCTTCTTCTCATCTCAAGATTCTTAGCTTGATTATATCTGAAAAGACCCTTTTTTCTAAATAAGGTAACATTTACAGGTTCCAGGGATTACACTACAGGCACATTTTTGGTAGGGTGGGAGCATTTTATAGCCTACCACAGTGTTCAATGAATGTTAGCAGACTTTCTCTGTCATATACATCAGTGGTCCCCAACCTTTTTGGTACCATGGACCGGTTCTGTGAAAGACAATTTTTCCATAGACCAGAGATTTGGGGGCTGGTTTCAGAATAATTCAATTTTATTACATTTATTGTGCACTTTATTTCTATTATTACTACATTATAATATATAATAAAATAATTATACAACTCACCATAATGTAGAATCAGTAGGAGCCCTGAGCTTGTTTTCCTGCAATGAGACAGTCCCATCTGGGGGTGATGGGAGACAGTGACAGATCATCAGGCATTAAATTCTCATAAGGAGCAACCTAGATCCCTTTCATGTGCGCTTCACAATAGGGTTTGTGCTCCTGTGAGAATCTAATGCCATCACTGATCTGGCAGGAGGCGGAGCTCAGGCAATAATGTGAAAAAATGATGGGCAGCAGCTGTAAATACAGATGAAGTTTCCCTCCCCCGCCACTCACCTCCTGCTGTGTGGCCTGGTTCCTAACAAGCCACGGACCACTACTAGTCCATGGCCTGGGTGTTGGAGACCTCTGTTATATATCATCTCTTAGAATATTGATTATGCCACTCATGTTTACCATGTAGACATGAGGAACAATAATTTTATCCTGTTCACTTCCTGAATCCATATTTGTAGGAATGGCCTACCAGCAGTGGGTGCAGAAAACATACTGTTTGTCACCATAGCTAGAGATAATCAAAAGTCAAGGAAAATCTTAGAATTTTTTTCCAGGTATAAAAAGCATTCCACTAAGAAATATTAATATTACTTTATCAAGAAGTAAGCACTCAACTAAATGAAGCTTAAAGACCAGTATTTCTCACGTAATATATGTATATTTTCCATGATACTTATATTTGTACAAAAATATGGAACATTCACACATTCAGTTATTTGAATTTTGTGTCAGTAGAAAACAAAGCCAAAAAAACGTTGAGAGTTTCAAAGTAGGACACATATATAAAACAATACGTGGTGAAAGTACCTAACTTGGCAGATGGCTGAGAGTGAAATTACAAAGTGGTGCAGTGAGACATTTGATTAAAAAAAGCAATGATAAGCTGTCGTCTAATGCATTATTAATTGCTCTAAAACCTCCTTCTTACCAAAATATCATAAAAGACAAAATATTTTGCACATAAATATATGTTAAAGCTGTTTCATAATCACTCGCGAAGAGGATGGTTTTTTTCCAATGCAGTAGGTTAGAAATCTTAAATATTAGACTTTCATAATCTTTCTACATAATTATTTGTAAACTATTACACAAAAGCAATTCTTCTGAAGGTGTTTGAATAATGCTTACATAATGAAAATAAAAAATAAAGCAACAAGGATTCTAAACCTAACTTCTCCATCACCCAAATGGAAAACATTTGTAATGGAAATTAGAACCGGGATTACCTTCCATCTTTTCATAATGCAGCAATTTTTCAATCAACAAATTAGCATTCGAATAATACGCTATCAGTTCTTCTCACAGGTAATTCCGAAGCTGAAGAGTTCTTTTACTGTTCAAACCTTTAACTACATAAAAACTACTTTAACTTCAGTATATGAGCCACGGACATTTCAAAAACATATTATATGGCACCATGAAAGTCACACGTAGATATCTCTTACTGGCAGCATTTAGTGCTCTTGGTCTCAAATGTGCTTCAGATTCACATACCTCATTTGAGATTCCAAATGTTCATGGCCCACAGACCCTTTTGCACTGTGCTTTCCACCCTGATTCCTAATATCAGCATTGTTACCTAGGTTTGTGCATTTGATGAATTATTTCTTTCATACCTTGACCTCTTTAGAGGAAATGCATGTATGCTTGCCTTGTAAAGTTTATTTGAAAGGCTGTTCCAAGGGATTACTAGCCTTGCTTATGTTAAATTTAAATAACCTCCTGGTCCCGTCGCTTCCTCAGTACTTCAAGTTGCTGCAACAGACACGGAACCTTTATGTCAGACTGTCATCCTCTTCAACCTCTGCTTAATATTTTGGTTTTGTTTTACTTTTTTTATAACCTGGTTATTCCTCGAGTAAGGAGAAGAATCTTGATGGCCTTGGTGGCCCATTCTGTTCTCTCTTTGGGAAGCCTAGGGAGACCTTAGCTCAGCAGGTCTGAGAGAGTAGCATAGCCACTGGAAAGATAATGGGTGCTAGTTTTGCAAAGTGTAAGCTTTTGAATAGGATTACCAGATAAAATACAAAATGCCAATTTAAATGTTTATTTAGGATAAACAATAAGTACTATTTTGGGGTGTGTCTCAATATTGTATGGGGGCATATCTCATATATTTCATAATGCAGCATTTTTTCAATCAACAAATTAGCATTTGTTGATTAAAAAAACATGAAAACATACTTATACTAACAAATAAATTTACTAGTGATCTGAAATTCAAATTTACCTTTGTGCTCTGTTCTTCTACCCCCCTCCCCCGCTCAAAAAAAAAACTGGCATCCTTAACCTAGACACTCACTCTTTCCTCTCTTTTGCTGATTTAGATAAAAACTCAGCAGTGTCCACTTGAAAAAAAGATAAACTTAAGAAAGAACTCTGTGCTTCATCTGACAGGCATGGCCTTGAGACGGTTCCATTGCTTTCGATTCTGTTTCCTTACATGCACACAATCACAGTTTGTATATCATTGAAATGCTTTAAAAATTAAGTTTATATTTTTCTGTTATAAAGATAATTTATGCTCATTCTAGAGAAACAGAAAATTGAGAAATGTGTAAAGTCAATCACCTTTAGTGCTTCTGCTCAATATGGGAATACTATTAATAGTTTACAGTTACTTATTTCATGATCTCATTCAATTCTCACAGCGAAAGCATATGATAGGTTTTATTACATAATCTACTTTTACTGATGAAGCTGGATCTCAGGAAGAATTTGTTAAAGAGCATGAGGCGGGTAAAGACCAGAGCAAAGGTCTAAGCCATGGTCTCTCTAACTCTACAGTCCTCTTCTCTGTGCTCCCTCTATCCTGTTAACATGTTGCTACATTTCATGTCAGGCTTATTTTTAAGGGCTATTTTGCATAGTATCAATTATAATGAATATGAATGCTCCAAAACAGGATATTTTTTAAAACATTTGTTTAAAAGGAGGTATAGTTTTGCACAGAATAAAATGCCTCAGATTCTGTCATGACACTTTACTTAATTCCCTAGGCAACCCTGACTTCTCCCCCTCAATATGGCTAACGTGAAAATTTTGCTTTCAACACATAATTCATCATCTTCTAGAAGACAATATTGTGATATAATCCCCCATGTGTCCACACACAGGGATGAGCACAAAGCAAGATTCCTATTAGTCTAACAGCCTCTAATTAGGTGTCTATATTATTGGAGGCTTTTCACACACATTATCTGTACTCTTCACAACAACCCTACAAGGTAAATATTATGATGAGGAAATTGAGACTCAGAGAGGTTAACTAGCACCCTCAGGATGCATAGTACCTTTGTGGGAATGAGAAAAAGGCTTCTCTACTTCTAGGCAGAAGCAGCCCTGAGCATCCCTCGGCAAGATCACTGCTGAATCCTTACTGGCTGAGAGAATTTGGACAGCACACAACCTGCACAACCATAGATGGCAGCTCTGTTCTATATGACACAGCCAGTAAATAGTAAATGAGGTTTAAAGTCAAATTGTCTGACACCCAAACACATATGTATCTACTCTATTCTGTGCAATCTCTGAATCTCTGGTTCCTCACATTTCAGTATGAAACCTGCTATGTTAGTTTGGAGACACCATTGGAGCTACTATATCACCTTTCTTCCTACAAATCCTCACAAGTCTCCAACTCTTACTCCAGATTCAATGCCAACACCAATGGCTGCTACATCTCCTCTCATCTGCCCCTGAGTAACATCATGCTTCATGCTTCAGGGGGAATAACATCTTGGCATCAGATATACTTATATTAAATAGTAATTAAACCCATTAGTCTTTGATTGAAAGTGTAGAGTTAACTTGTCTTATTGGTGAGGAAGGCATATAAAGCTGGGCAATTTTAATTCTTGACATATACCTTCATATTTTAATTGTTCGTAGGGTTCTGTCAATTTAAGAGACTCCCATTGGACCCATATTAAAATGAAAGGGACTTGTGTAAATGAAAACGTCACTATCTATAGAGTAGGCCATGGGTAGGCCCACTTAAGGAACTCTTGAGAGTGTTAAATTGTGCAGCAAGAAACCAATTGGCTAACTGTATGGCTGTGGTTATGGCAGTGACGAAGGCCCTTTTCAGACTCTCAGGTAAAGTAGTATAATAAGTAGCTCTCCCAGAATCTAACATGGAAGATTCTGTACTTCAGGTGAATATCTAAACTTTAGCCATGTCTTTATGGAGAACTAAAAATGTTGAAGCCACATCCACCTCTGCCATTACTTATTTTTGCATTTGTATAAGAATCCTTTGCATAGCTTGTTTGCCAGTGAAGTAGTAAAGTTAATAGACTAGGCCAGATCCAATTATTATTCTCACCAGTATTCAAACCTAATCCAACTTTTTTGTCTTGCCTGTCACACAATATTTCACCTTATTTGTGCATCAAGCTTACCCTATTTAAGTTTGCTTATTCTTATTAAGTTTACTGAAAATGATTCCAAACATATGTATGAAATAGATAATAAAATGCACATTTAAAAGCTAGACTTTTAGAGTAAAGGGACTTTTTACAGAATCAAGGCCAATTTTTGAAATAAATGATCAGTGCCATTGCTAGGATATGTGGTGCCCTGAGAAAATAATTTCTGTGAGGCTCTCATTTCTACAAACAACTCGATTAAAAAATGTAGTAGGAAACTCCTGGATGCCTATTAAACGTAGTAATTTACTGATGACAACGTAGAATAATGCTTAAAGAGGAGGTACTTATATGTTTATTTATTGTTCATTCAGTGGACATGAAGATTCTTCATAGTGCCCAAGTACCATCTCTTCCTCTTCCAGTTTATAAATTCTCTCTTACGTTCTGTATGGTGAAATATGCTATCACTGACTAATTTCACATCTCCCTTCTTGAGAAAAACACAACACTGTTATTATCCATAATATCATGGCTTTATAGAACATGCTTGTATTAAAAAATATAAAACTTGTTGTCCTTACAGTTCTCGATACCATTTATTTAATGCTAATTACATAATTTCTTTTTAAATTTTATTTATTTATTTTTAAAGTTTTATTTTAGGTTTGGGGGCATATGTGAAGGTTTGCTACATAGGTAAACTTGTATCATGAAGGTTTGTTGTACAGATTATTTCATCACCCAAATATTAAGCCCAGAACCCAATAGTTGTCTTTTCTGCTTCTCTCCCTCCTCCCACTCTCCACCCTCAAGTAGACCCCTGTGTCTGTTGTTTCCTTCTTTGTGTTCATAAATTCTTATCATTTAGCTCCCACTTATAAATGGGACCCTACAGTACCTGGTTTCTTGTTCTTGCATTCACTTGCTAAGTATAATGGCTTCCAGCTTCATCCATGTTCCTACAAAAGACACAATCTTGTTCTTTTTTATGACCGGATAATATTCCATGGTGTATACATATCACATTTTCTTTATCCATTCTGTCACTGGTGGGAATTTAAGTTGATTCCATGTTTTATAATGCTGCAGTATCTAGTGTGTTACCCATAAATACTGACTTCTATTGACTCTCTCAGAAGTTATTATTGAGCACTGTTGACAATGACTACAAATTCAAGTTTTATCCAGATAAAACAGTAAAATGTACGTGATAATTCATTTTCTGATAATGTTAAATCTACCATTTATAATTTTATGTAACATAAAAGAAAACATTTTCAAATAATATATTCTCTTGAACTCTAGGTCTTGACCACTGCTTTCTTAGAAGATAACGTATTTCAATGTTAACCATACCTCTGCTTCCCACACACAATCAACAATGGAAAGAACAGGCAAGAGATCCATGATCAGAGTAATAAGCAGTTTCATTCACACCAGGAAAGTCTGTTCTGTATCCAGCATGATTTAAGACTAACCTGGGAAAGCACAATGTCACTGCATCTATTGGATGAAAGAAAGAATGTCAACTGGACAGTCCTACTGCATTTGAGGAGAAAATCTTTAAAGTCCTTGGAAGACATAGGCTCTACCACTACACGGAGAATGTGGCACAGAGACTGCGTACATGGTGAGGTGGCCAGCTGGAATGCCAGTAACAGAAGGTGCACAGGGTAAAGGATGCCTGTTGCCAGCACTGTTGCTCTTGGTTGCTGCATCCTGGAGGCTAAACCGAGGTTGAAATATGGATGAGTGGGAACTTACACATGAAGCCACACACATGGCTTTAGCCCAAGGTTTCACAGTGGATCACTAGCAATCCAGAGCCTAAACTCATCCTGTGTCTAGCATGAGTGAGAACCAGGATGGCAGTAAAATTCAGAAAGCCAAATCTCATTGAATTTGTCCAAAGAAATACCAAGCTGTACACTGTGGGCAATCAACTTCCCAGGCCTGAGCTCAAACACAGGACCCTTAGAAAACTACATATGTGTTGGTCCTGGAGCTCATTGGAGCATCTGTTCCACCTTGTCCATGTAGGTAGAGTTCAGAGAGAATTCAGAAGTAAATTAAAGAGTGGGGCCCACACAGCCCCTGACATTGGTTTGGGGAATCCTACTGGGCACTGCTGGTTCTGAGTAGTCCCAGGCAACTAAGGGCAAACAGAAACTTATCAAGAGAAGTGCTCATAAGTGCAGTTGCCCCTGAGCACTTGACTGGCTCTAAAGTTGATATTGCAGATAATAAAACAGTGCTAAATGATGTGACCAAAGTCCCACAAAGCTCTCCAAAAGAATTAATTCTATATCTCAGGTCTTTTTCCATACAGTGCTCTGACCCTGCTAATGCATATTCCACTGAATTCCAGAATGTGAAAGTAACCTAAAGTTTATTTGTCAATCCCCACAAAAATGCATTTGTATCTGTACCATCTCCACTAAGCAGACTTCTCCACTAAGCAGTCTTCTATCTCTATATATCTCTTCTCTCTGCATTTCTAGTAACGGGAATCTTACCATCTCCCAACACAGCACACTTGCTCTCCAAAGAGTGAGTCAGAAACGGGGCTGAAAGAAATCTGTGTTCCCATGACTCCCACTTTGCAACTGTATAGCATGAAGTTGAAATACTCTGCAATATGATGTTTTCTCAAATACTGAGAAAAGGAGGAGGTCTTCTTGTAGCCTCCTTTTTCCTAGGTTAAAGACACTCTTTTGTTAGTGAGATATGATATGCTTTTCAGCTCTCTCAACATTCTGATTGTTCCACTTCGTAAGTACTCTGCTCTTCTAAAATATGAGCAGGCCTATTGCGTTAGATCTGAAGCTTTCATTTTCAGATGTGTTTACCAATATTTTATTATTGTGAAGTTCTTATTATTTCATTAAATACCATATTTGACCAAAAATAAATCTTTAGAATTACCTAAGGTTTAATTTCGCCAATAGATGGTCATTATTTTCTAGATGGCATATTAGTAATACAGAGCTGTTTGTTCCTGCCGAACTTTACAAAGCAACTAATAAAGAAACAAACAGATAACTTTGCTCCAGGTCCAGAAGTAATATATACTAAACATTATATAGAAATTACATAAGACAGCCAATGAACATAAAATTACATTGACAAAAGATAAAGAAAAAAATCAGGACACTTTATGTTCTGATTATACCATAAAAAGACTCTAAGAACCGGTACTCATATAAGCTAGTTATATAAACAATATTTCAGGTTAAAAAAAACCCTGAATTTTGTCAAACAGTGTCTGCAACAATTATAAAACAAGCACATATGGCTTCTCTTAAGTCATTTTCTTTCTAGCAGCTGCGAATGAAATCCTAAGAGAGTTCACTCCAGGCAAATATGCCTTAATACGGAAATCAGCCTCAATTAGCCCCATTTCTCTCTGAAGGTCATGGAAAACTTTTTTTGCCAAGTTATAGGCTTCATGTAGTTTAGTTCCTTTGTACTTTTTTTCAACCAATGAGTCCTTTGCATGGAAAGGGAAAAAGTGAAGAATAATCTCTGTTATGATCCTAAGACACTTTTGTTCATCAAAGAAAGCATAGATAATATGAAAAAAATAAATATTCTGTACCAAGTTCTTAAAACAAGTTGCAAAAATTCCCAGGTCATGTTGAGCTCTACCTACTGGAAGTATTGATAGGCCAAAATATTTTTGACCCATCCATTTGAGCCAATAAAAGAAAGAATGATTTTATTTGAAGAGGGTGGACTCATTAACTTGTCTAGTTTCTGTAACAGCACATGAATTGCAGAAAAAGAACTATGGCTATAGGCCCTTAAGTCAAACTGCCTGGGTTCTAATTCTCCTACACAATAGCTATATAACTCTGAGCAAGTAACATGAAAATGTTAAGATCCATCTAATAATAGTAACTTATAATGTATTTTACAGTTCAGAAGATGCTTCCATATCTGTTATTTTATTTGTTCTCATGCTAATTGTCTTAGAATGACAGGGTAATTATTCTTTCTTCAACATGTATTCATTGAGAATCTACTTTGTGTCTGGGTATAACGTACTAAATAAGATAGACAAGGTCTGTGCTTTCATAGAGATGTCATTCTATAAAAAAAACAGACAATATCAAGTAAACAGAGTGATACCTAAGACAATTTCAGATAATAATTGTAAAGAAGCAAATAAAGTTGGGGATAATTCAGGTTTATTGAGGGCGACCAGTGAAGACCCCTTTGAAAAGGTCTTATTTAAGATGAGAATTTGAATGGAGAGAGGAAGTCAGTCAGAAGATCACAATGAGTAGGAGGAAAGGAGGTTTTCCCAATAAAATGCTTTAAGGAGTAAAGCCTTAGGTAGGGTTCCCTAACAAATGAAAAAGTCAGCAGAAGGGGAATAAGGTCAAGGACGATGGAAAGATAAGGGTCAGTATCCCTCTGCAGCTGCAGAAAGCAGGATCGTAATCAGTAAAAGACCTTTCCAAGGTCACACAAGAGCCAGGACTAATGTCTGGATATTCTCACTCCATATATATTGCTCTTTTCCTTTGCAAGATTTCTTGCTTGATAAACCAGACTGCTAGACAGAACCCAACAAAGAACACTTGTTCACTTTGAACATCTTTGTAAAAAAAAATTCATATCTTCCTATAAATTAATAACCTTACTATCACCATCAACTATTATTGAGCTTCTTAAATGTAGCAGGCACTCAGCTGGCTTTTAAAATTACTTTTTATCCAATAACACTGAGATGATAATTTAGTTCATTTTTTAACTGATGAAACTTCAAGTTAGAACTATTTAGAAACTTACCTAAATAAAACATCTAATAACTGGTGAGCTTAATATAGGTATAAATTTTCTTATACCTATGTGATCCTTTTGGGCATTTTGATGTAAGTCACCATAAACATCTGTGAGGAGAGTATAAATTTATAGTCAGTCCATAAGACATCACCCAGACACCTTAAAAAACATCCTTCTTCAGTGTTGGGAGCTTGTAGTGGTAGATTTCTTAAGACTGTATTAAAGTTTATCTTAGAAGTCTCAAAATATACACAGTATATATCAAAGCTATGATTAGCACAAAGGTTGCTAGGCAGTGATCTTACTACTAATAGGTCTATATTTATCTCAGTTGACATTAAAAAATGGATAGGCAGTGACTTTATTCTTTAAACTTGAACAAATATGTTAACAATGGTTCAGATTGCTAAGACTGCCTGGATATGATTGTTGGAAGTGTGTGTATGTTGGATAGTGTTACAAGTAGTTAGGCATGAGCCGGGCAGAAGAGGGCTCTTCCCCCACCCAATAAGAATGTCAGGTGATGGTTCAACAATTATTATACTGCCTCTCTAAAAATGAAAAATGATAATTCCGCAGCAGTAGCCAGGGCACCAGGGACAGACAATCTCCTGATGATCCACAGCTATTAACATTAAAGTGTTAATTGAATGCAGATGCCAGGGAGAAGAAACTACCTGGGCATATGAATTGAGAGACAAAATGGTGAAGTATGACCTACTGGGGACACTCCACCAGAAAAGGGAAGAAAGCCTCAGATGGGCATGCGGACAACTTTCTCAACACACTGTGTGCTCAATTCCCAGGGGTAAGGAAGGCCCTGTGCATGTAGAAAGCCCACCCTAAGGGAAGAATCATGGGAAAGAGGTGAGCCCATAAAGTCCTCAGATCAGTGTTAAACGATCTCTTTGATCTTCAGGTGCCCATTTGGGTCTATTCCAAGTGAATTTTCCTTTCTTTCCTGTTCTAAATTCTTTTTAAAAATAAACTTCCACCTCACCTCAGTCTCTTCTTCTGTTTTATGTCCCTCCATCAAATTCTTTCTTCTGAGGAGACAAGAACTGAATTTGCTGCAGACCTATACGAATACGCCACTGGGAACTCGGGATAACTCAGACGCCTGGCACTGGTAACAATAGGATGGGGTGGGGGGACACAGTAGTGATGAGGCTTTTTTGTGTTGCATAACTGAAATTAATTTGGAGCAAGCACTAACAAGGATTTTTTTTACTGTCTTTGAAAATTAGATGTGAATTTATGAAGCAAACACAAGGACATTCAACTGCTTTCATATTTTGTAGCATAACCATTACAGTTATAGATCCTAGAGTCAGCCTGAGTTCAAATTCGAGTTATTCTATTTAATAGTTGTGTAACTTTAGGCAAATTGCCAAAGTACCATGTGCCTTGATTCCCTCATCTTCAATTGAAAATAATAGTACCTAGTTTATTACGGAACTTATAAAGATAAATAATACTATACACATAAAACATACCTAATGATGTCTGACACATAGCCACAGATTGACTGCAAACTACTTGTAGCTGTTGTTATCATGATCATCATTGTTACAGTACTTTATGAATTTTATACAAGCAAAACTTTGTATTTTCCAGTAACCTTGAAGCTAGCTTAACAATTGCCTATCACTATAGTAAATGTTATGGGAAATGTGTCAACATGCAGATGAATTCAGTGTCATTTTGTTTCTTCCATCTAAACAGTATTTCTCTAGATCCCGTTTTTATTTTCCTATGCAGCAGAGCAAATAGTAAGTAGTTCTGAAATTTAATTATCAACTATAATTTCTGAAGTTTTCCCATTTTTCCAAAATGAAAAAAAGGAAGTCTATTTTTCTGGCCTCTGTAGAGATTAAAGCAGAGAGACATCAGGCATTTTTGTGTGTTTTCAGTTTAACAAAATTTTATTGTAAACTGTATGTGCGAGGCACTGTTTGGCTTTGCATCACAGAAATAAATGCTAGAGAGTCCCTAAGCTTTCAAAGCTTCACATTTTTCTTGTTGGTCTTATTTTTCTCTTCTCTTTTTGCCTATCTGCATTTTAACAAAAATGTAAAGCAACTCATAAGTCAGTCCTGTCATGAGGCAGTTCAACGGTCACCAGAATAGGAAAATAAAAAGGGCAAAATTGCTTAAAACTTGCCTTGACTAAGAGGCACAGTCTTGGTATAGTATAAGTTTCTCTTTGGAAATGTGTGGCAGCAATGGTATCCAAATATAATTTCTGGCCAATTTTATTAAAGACAAAGTATATGCCAAATGCTATTTTGACCCTCTCCATAACTTTCATTTCTCCCTGTAATTTAATAAGCTCTTCCCATTGTTCAAATGAGGACCTTGTAATCCAGAGATTACACTGATTCACCTAAAGTCATTTGCAGAGGGGCAGAGCCGGAGGCAGAGACCCTATCCTCTGATTCTAACATCCTTACATTTCCCGCAGTACTGTGCCTCCATTGTTAGGGGCTTACTCATGTCTTTCCTAGTGTTTTCTCTCTTGATGCAGCAGTTAATTCAGGCAGTTTCTGAAGATTGAGATTGCATTCATGAGATTTTAGATTATATAACACAACAAACTCCTCCAGGATAGTGAACATGTATTATTCTTGTTTATATTGCCACATCTGAGTTGCTATTTAGAGAAATTAACACAACACACCTCCTGAATGATTCAACTAGTGAACCAATACATACAAAAGGGAAGCTGAGATAAAGAACTTACTCCTGGATAGAAAAGAACCTACCTACCATTTTTAAAAAGGCATTTTAAAGTCGTTATTGGACATCTTTTAACACCTAAAAGCACGTGACCTCTTGTTCAATGTATTTGTGGAACTTTTACAGGAATTGTACCGAAAGCTGTAGTAATACAGAGAATAACAAAGTAGAATTCTATAAGGCCCTCAAACACTTGTGATAACTTGAATTTGCTGCAAAAGTTTCCCATGGCTGGTAAGTAGAATATGTAGCAGGCAGTGAAGCAGGAGAAGTCAGCACAACTCACAAGCACAGATGGAATCTCAATAGTATGAAATATCTTTTCCTTAAACCAAAAAGTAACAGATACTGAATTTGCCCAAGACAAACAAATGTGTCTAGAGATTCCATGGGAAAATACAATAATTGTCTTCATATGAAAATTCACCTAATAATGAATGACAAGCCCATTTAAATTTTTTTTCTTTTTTTTTTTTTTTTTTGAGACGGAGTCTCGCTCTGTCGCCCAGGCTGGAGTGCAGTGGCGTGATCTCGGCTCACTGCAACCTCTGCCTCCCAGGTTCAAGCAATTCTCCCTGTCTCAACCTCCCATGTAGCTGGGATTACAGGCACCTGCCACCACGCCCGGCTAATTTTTGTATTTTTAGTAGAGACAGCGTTTTGCCATATTGGCCAGGCTGGTCTTGAACTCCTGACCTCAGGTGATCCGCCCGCCTCGGCCTCCCAAATTGCTGGGATTACAGCTGTGGGCCACTGCACCCAACTTAAAAAACAAACAAACAAAAAACTTCACCTGGTGTTTAGCTAGTCTTAAAACACAGCTTGAAGAAAAATCAACAAAACTGGACCCTTGCAAAAGAGACAAACTCCTCTTCAGTGCTTATAGGCTGAACCTAGACAAATTCTGAGCTGTTTGGACCTGACAGGCAAGAAGCACTGGGAACTGACTGTTCTCCATGCTTTCCCCAGGATGGCAGAAAGCTTATAATGTGTAAAAGCAAGCCCTGATAAATATAGCTCTCTGTGAGAACGCTGACAAATTCACTCCCTCATTTAATGAAAAGCTGCCAAGTGTGATGATATTTCTAGGAATGGTGCAAATGAGCCACTGTGAGAATGAAAAAAGAAAAGCCCAGGACAGACACTTTTCTATTTAAAAACAGAAAGCAGCACATTTGTAAGAGCTATTGGACTGATGAGCTTCTTTCAGATATGTACCCTTGTTTTTAGCAAAGAACTGAAAGTATCATTTCAAGAACATCAATCAAATACAATGCTTAAAATTCAAGTGCTTAAGAAACATACAGATCTTCCTTTGCTAAAGTTGAAGAAGCACTATTCATCTTGAGCTATTATGCAGATCACATAGGTGTAACATGGCAACACTATTTTTCATTTAAACCTTGTAAACTTGGCCGAGGAAAAGGAAGCATGCTCATAATCACCGGGGGGAGACAAGCAAGGAATTTTAGAAGCACAATTTAATTCTTGTTACAAACAATCAACTGAAGTAGGAAAGTCTAGATTCAATAGCCCGTGTCATAAACAGAGAGCATAGCAGTGTTGTCTTTACTAAAATTCTGATTAAAATATCCAAAAAGATTTTTAGCACTCCAATCAACCATTTTGTGATATGGATCATTTAGCAGAGGTTATGTATCAGCTCAGTTCCCATTTAGGTCAATAGATTGCTTTTGTTCTGATAGATTCACGTGCAAGGCTCACCCTACAGGCTAGATGAGAAAGGGCAGCAGCTGTCTTCTGCTTGCTCAATCCTAGCTAAGGCAGATAACTACAGCCTGAAACTCTAGCTGTTTTGCAAGTAGATGTGGTTTGTAACAGGGTTAGTGGCCCAGAGAGGGCCCCACAAATTCTCCAGCGTTATTAGAAAACATTATTGTGAAATGATTCTGTATGACTAATAAGAGTATTTCTATTTACCGAATGTTAAACTCTTTGAAATGAAAGCCTCCACGGAGCTTATCTAAAACCATTATGAGTTTCATAGAGTGATGTAAGAACTTTTGTTTTCCAGAAAATAAACACCATATGAACAAATACAGCAACAAATATCACAACTCTATCCTATATCAAGCAAACATATCACATCAGTTCTCTAACTTACTGAAAACAAGAGACCTCACAGGAGCCTAGATTCAGAAAGATTTTCTGTGTAGTCTGACAAGAAGTGTTTCCCTAAACGTGACAATCACGTTTAGGGAAAAGTGCTGCTGGATAGCTGAGCTCAAGATTAAATGGATCAGGATCAGACAAAAATTTCAAAATGATTTTTTTCTGTTCTATTTGATATTCTCTCGTAAAATATCAGACTTAAGAACAAATATATTACAAATGTACTATTTTTAAGGGACAGATAGACAAGTGATAATCACGGGTTATCTGTTTGCTTCCAAACACACAGATACACACAAACACACGTAAAGTGAAATAAAGTTCTTACTCCATTTTTACTATTTTTTTCAACAAATATAAGATCAGAGTTACGACTTTTTTCTTCTTTATAAAATAAGACTCCTAGAAATGTTTTTTATATTTGTACCTTGCTCAAACACAAAATAAATTAGCATTGTGCCTACCTTTTGAAAAAAAATAAGCAAGAGTATAGACATAGAGTATACTTTAAAATCTTAATTATGCTGTCATCATTAAATAAAAATTATTATATAACACCTGAAAAGGCAGCGATAGTATTTGAGCTTATATTTGGAAAATGAATCAAAAAACAAAAAAAAATTTCTGTGAGAAGAAACATGAGAAACTCAAACATTTATAAATATGTGCAGTTGAATGAGCTGTATGAACTGCTTTAAAGAAAACACTCCTTAACATTGGACAGAATATATTTTAAAAGTAATTTATTTCATGCATTTATTATTTATTTGCTGCACTTTAAAACATATGTTTAAAATGAAAATTTGGCTATGAAGTTTTCTGTTTGGTTAACTTCTTTTTGGAAATGGGAATCCCCTGTAGAAGACTGAATTTATGTCACATAAGTATTAGCAACCCATTATGTGTTGTAGAATCGTGTAGTGCCTATGGTATAATCTGTCCTGAGGAAATCTGTTGGTCAAGATAGCTATGCATAGTTACAGATGAGGGAACAAATTAGAAAATCAGAGTAGTGCTTCGTTTCTCTTCTTCCTTTTAGGCTGCTATAGCAATAATCAGTCCAGGGTGAGCTCCCACTTATGGAGAAGGCCAAGTCAGCCTTGTGCTCTTATCTGTAAGTTCATCTTGTCAACCACTAAATAGCACAAGAGTGATATTGTGTAGTTTCGAAGGTGGAAGAGAAACTGTATATGTCTATATAGCCCAGTTCAGGAGAAACCTCTGCTTCGGAATTTTATTTCAGGAGAAAATTAAATATATATAAAATCTGTTACTTGGCTTTCTATGACATCATGACGCTATCTGTCGTGCCTGTTTCTTAACAGAGACTTCACAGGGACATTTCATGGGCTCAAACAAGAACACATTAAGGTAAAATCAAATACAGTCATTTTCTGCTTAATATTAGTAAATATTAGTAAACTAATAATTGTTAATATTAACAATTAATATTAATAATAAATAATTTAGTACACTGCTTATAGAAATTAAATATTCTGCCAGAATTCACTAACTTGGAGCTTATTATTATGCTAGGGAGGAACAACTTGATATTGCATTATACTACTACTACAAAACTCTAACCAACTTCCCCAAGCAGAACCAAAACAAAGTAAACTGCCTGTATAAAGGAACCACCTTACAACTAAACAGTAAATGATTAAAACATCACTTTCTGATTATCAAGCAATATGGTAAAAAACAGACTTTTACATCTTTTTTATGCAGTAATAAGCAATTTGTATGTCATATTTATAATTTAGCATGCTGAGAAAAAATAGCAAATAAATTTGATTTAAAAATGCAAATATTTTACAATAAAATACAGGCATTCTACTTGTCTAAGTTTCTTGCTTCATGAAAGAAAGTTAGAAATCTAATCAAGGAGACTGAAGTACATTTTTTTCTACTTTTTTTTTTTTGTAGAGATGAGATCTCCATACGTTGCCCAGTGATCCTCCTAAAGCACTGGGATTACAGGAGTAAACCACCACACCTGGCCTATTTTTTCTGTAATTTATCATGTTGTTGCATGTATCAGATCCTTTTGGTGTATTTGTTCCTTTTAATTATGGAATATAACTGCATTCTATGATTGTATTACAACTTGTTCATTCATTCTCTTGTTGATAAACATATGAAAGTTTCCAATGTTTGCTATAATAAATAGAGTGGAATAGTCATTTTGTACAAGTTGTTTTGTGTTTTTATATCTTTTCTGTAAATACCAGGAGTATAACTGCTGAATCATAAGGTAAGTATAAATTTAATTTTATACGCAACTGCAAAATGGTTTTCCACAGAAGTTGTACCTTTATATACTCTCACCAGCAACATATGAAGGTTGTTTATATAATCCCAACAGTTATTTCCCATTCTCTCTAATATTTGATTTATTAGTCTTTTTACTATTAGCACTTGTAGTTAGTGAGTCGTGGTATCTCACTGTGGTTTAATGTGCATTTCACTGAGTGATAATTTTGAGAATATTTCGATGTGTTTATTGTATATTTGTTTAATCTTTTTTGTTTGTTTTTAGATGGAGTCTTGCTCTGTCGCCAGGCTGGAGTGCAGTGACACGATCTCGGGTCACTGTAACCTCTGCCTCCCAGGTTCTAGCAATTCTCCTGCCTCAGCCTCCCAAGTAGCTGGGACTACAGGTGCGTACCACCATGCCTGGCTATTTTTTGTATTTTAGTAGAGATGGGGTTTCACCATGTTGACCAGGATGGTCTCAATCTCCTGACCTTGTGATCTGCCCGCCTCGGCCTCCCAAAGTGCTGGGATTACAGGTGTGAACCACCGTGCCCAGCCTTATTTCTTTAATCTTTTTAATGAAGTGCCCATATAAGCCTTTGGAATATATATATGTGTGTGTGTGTATATATATGTGTATATATGTATATATGTGTGTATATATACATATATATGTATATATGTGTGTATATATACATATATATGTATATATGTGTGTATATATACATATATATGTATATATGTGTGTATATATACATATATATGTATATATGTGTGTATATATACATATATATGTATATATGTGTGTATATATACATATATATGTATATATGTGTGTATATATACATATATATGTATATATGTGTGTATATATACATATATATGTATATATGTGTGTATATATACATATATGTATATATGTGTGTATATATACATATATGTATATATGTGTGTATATATACATATATATGTATATATGTGTGTATATATACATATATATGTATATATGTGTGTATATATACATATATATGTATATATGTGTGTATATATACATATATATGTATATATGTGTGTATATATACATATATATGTATATATGTGTGTATATATACATATATATGTATATATGTGTGTATATATACATATATATGTATATATGTGTGTATATATACATATATATGTATATATGTGTGTATATATACATATATATGTATATATGTGTGTATATATACATATATGTATATGTGTGTGTATATATACATATATATGTATATGTGTGTGTATATATACATATATATGTATATGTGTGTGTATATATACATATATGTATGTGTGTGTATATATACATATATATGTATATGTGTGTATATACATATATATGTATATGTGTGTATATACATATATATGTGTGTATATACATATATGTATATGTGTGTATATACATATATGTATATGTGTGTATATACATATATGTATGTGTGTATATACATATATATGTATATGCGTGTATATACATATATATGTATATGTGTGTATATACATATATATGTATATGTGTGTGTGTATATACATATATATGTATATATGTGTGTGTGTATATACATATATATATATATTTTTTTTTTTTTTTTTTTTGAGAAGGAGTCTTGCTCCCTCACTCAGTCTGGAGGGCAGTGGCACGATTTTGGCTCACTGAAAGCTCTGCCTCCCAGGTTCAAGCAATTATCCTACCTCAGCCTCCCAAGTAGCTGGGATTACAGGTACGCACCACCATGCCCAGCTAATTTTTGTATTTTTAGTAGAGACTGGGTTTTGCCAGTTCTCAAACTCCTGACCTCAGGTGATCCACCTGCCTCTGCCTCCCAAAGTGCCAGGATCACAGGCGTGAGCCACCGCACCTGGCAGCCTTGGTAATAATTTTATTGAGTTGTTGTCCTTTTAGTTATTGACTAATAAGTTCTTTGTATAATGTAAGTATTACTCCTTTGATAAATATATGTACTTAGAATCTGATTATGCAGTCTGTAGTTTGCTTTTCGTCTTCTGTGTCTTTTGATGAGTAAAATTTTTTAATTGTGATGAATTTCAGTTTAATGCTTTTTGCATTCTAAGAAAACTTAATCCTCATTCAGGTTGCAATGATAATCTACTATGTTTTTTCTTTGAACTTTCTAAATTTAGCTTTTGTGATCTATCTTGAGTCAACGTTTTGAATTGTTATTTTGTGTATGGTGTGAGGTATGAATCAGGGTTTATTCTTCTTACGAAGTGTTTGAATACTAGAACTTGTTCTTTCTTTTTCACTGTATATTTGTGTGTACCTATTAATCCTCCCTTCATCCCCTGCCCATCCTTTCCAGCCTCTGATAACCCTCTCTACCTCCATGTTTGATATTTCACTAGGGTGATTAACAATAATTTATCATATACATCAAAATAGGTAGAAGAAAAAATTTGAAGTGTTCCCAACACAAATAATGAATGTTTGAGGTGACGGATATCCTAAATATTGTGATTTGATCATTAAACATTGTATGCATGTATCAAAATATCATATGTACCCCATACATATGTGCAATTATTATGTAGCAGTTTAAAAAGTGTTTGAGCCAGGACGAGATGGGGGCAAGACACTGCCTTTGGATTAAGAGGCTCTATGCTTCACAAATACTTGAGACTGCAGGGGCTCTGCCTTTCAGTAACACGTTCACTTCTTTTTACTTCATGCAATTAAAGGATTATATGGGTAAAGAACAATTGATATATTAAGCAAAGTTTGTTGCATTTATACCTTTGAGACATTGATCTCTCCCACTTGCCTCTATTTTTAGTGATAGTTCAGCCAGCCCTTCTTTACTCAAACAAGACCTTCTCAGACCTAGACCCAGTGTTTGCCCCCAGAGACTAAATCAGCTCATTGCTTGGCTATGAAAGGCTCCTTTCTTGGAAATTACAGTTAAGAAAATGGGGACAGTTAAAAGTAACATAGTTGTGAACTTGAGGCAGAAAGGCAAGGAAAGATACAGTTCAGTTAAAGCAAGAAAACAGGTAGTTAAGGAAGGAAATTTTTAATAAAGAATATATTACAGTTGTATGGTTTTGGTCATGATACAGTAAAAAAGAGAAACATGATAATTCAAAAGAAAGAAGAAATTTATAAGAATGAACTAGACTAGAGTATGAGAGGGGAAATGAGATTTACAGCACAATCCATTTGGTTTGGATTTCAATAGGAAAAAGATGTTTTTCATTAGAAAAGGGAGGTAGGTGGTAATGTAATTACATATGTAGGTAAATTTGTGTATTTAGTAGTAGAAATATGAGATAGTTCCTCTGGATTGCATTTATTTTACTAGTAAAATATTTCATCAGCTGATGAAAGAAAGATGTGTTTTTGTTTGAAAAAGTTTGAGAAGTCATGTCAAAAAACTCATATATTAAGGAAAAATGAAGTCTGTGAGAATTGTGAGTAATGATTTCCAAAAAGTGATTATTCAAGACAAATGGCTGCATTTTAATAAAAGTCATGAAGTTTGTTGTGTCTTCATTGCCCTAATCCCCTCCAAATCTTCCTTCCTACCCCCACTAGATAACCTTGAAAACTAATCCAAAACTCATCCAAAGTCAGGATGAAAACCAATACTCAAACAGCCACTGCAGTGGGCAGAGTAGATTTAATTCTCCTCCAAAATCTGAGTCCTAGATAATTGTTACTATTTGATTCATTTCACATTTCCCTGGAAAATCTTGTTTGCAAGATTTAACTTTATTTGACCAGACTCAGACCTCACACATTACAGCCTTTTTTTCTTCCTTGTGGGATTGGAGGAGGGGTGCTCAGATTAAATTACCTTTGTATGAAGAAAAATCTACCCCTTCTTCATGGCAGGTAACACCCTATACCAAAGTGTGCTGACTGGTGAGCTAACACAGGTTGGTTTCTTCAATCTCCAAACTTTAAGATTTCTGATGTTTATGACTGGATATGGTAATACCATTCACGAAGGAAGAAAATACAAGAGGAAATATTTGTGTGGCCAAAGTTTTTTAGCTCAGTTCCAAAATACTAAATTTTCTATACCTGTGTGGCCACCAAAGAAAAAGAAAAATCAGGGGAAAACACTATCACAAAACAAAAGAAGGTGGCAGTTTTTGAAATAAAAGAGCCATCTCCATATCTAAAGCTGCAGAGATCAAGTAAGCCAAGAACTGCTGGGCACCTACTTATTTTAGCAATTCAGGGATCACTGACAACCTTGTCAAAATCATTTCCTCCTGATCAGAGGGAGATCTCATCTTCCGTGGTTTGAAGGGTAAAAATGGTGTTCTCATAAAAAGAGTAGTTTTTTTCTTTCAAAAGAGATTATTAGACCCAATGCTTTTATTTTACATGTCGAAGCTGACACTCAAAAGCAACCCTGGGTAGTTTGCTCAAGAGCAAATATCCATGTCAGAAATTCTGATTCCCGTTGCAATGACCCATGAACATTATGCATTCAAGCAATTAGAATTTCATTTAATTAATTGTGCTGTATTTAATTGTGTTTACTATTTAAGGTATTCATAGTTACATTAGTTTGATTGTCAGTTCGAACAAAACAAAATGATGAAGTGTAGACATATTTTAATAATACTCTATACCATATGTTAAAACAAACACTTGAACTAACAGCAAAATCGTCTCCAGTAGACATTATATGAATTTCATTTACTATAAGGAGTAATGTTTCATTTACAATTACAAGTCCATTGCATCAACTGATGTTATATTTAAATATTGTAGGAGAGCCAGCCACGGTAACATGAGCCTGTAATCTCAGCTACTTGGGAGGCTGAGGTAGGAGTATCAGGTGAGCCCAGGAGTTCACGTCCAGCCTGGGCAACACAGGGAGACCGTGTTTCAAAAAAGAAAAAAAAAAAAAACACTAAAAATAAATGGGCGATCATACAACATTTTAAAGTTTTTATTTTTCTTTATATTCCTTAGAGTCATATGAAACCAAAACATCTGTAGATTTATTTATACTTCCTAGATATGAATAAGCCTACTAATGGGACATGGGCTGGTCAAACTTGCAATACGACACTGTGACACAAGATACTGTCCCGCTTATTTCATAATAGTCTAAATAATAAAGATTCATAATCTTCATATTTTAAATTTTTACCTTATTTTTCCTTTGAAAATAGATCATATGACTTCCACTTTATTATATTAATTTCTTTTAAAAATAATGATATGATAAATGCAGGGGCTAGAATTTTTATAGTTTTGCAAACTATTTGACCTTCTGAGTATGTGTGTACATGTGTGTATGCCTGTGGTTTTTAAAATATATCTTAAGTCCTGATACAACCTCTTATTTAATAGCAATAGCTTTAAACAGATGATAGTAGTTGAGGATAAATAAGTTGCTTCCAAGTAATATATCTACAATTTAAATATCAAATTTATAAATATTATTCAATGTAAATATACCAAAGCAAAGTCTCCTTAGATCTGTTCTTACCCCATCAGTAGGGACTGTTTCTTGGAAAGAATTTGGTAAAACTTACTGTAATACCCCATATGCCTTCACTACAGAAGAGTCTTATCCCTGCAGAATGATACAAAATTTTGAAGCTTTATCCTTCAAAAGAATTAGGTGTGAACATTTAAATGCACTGCTACCATCATTTAAATTTAATATTCAGATCCTAAATGGACAATTATAATTTTGACTAAGTGATTAAATTTCCTTTCAGTTTCTCTTTGATGGAAATTTTATTAACTGTCCTCATAGACTCCAAGTTCTATTCTGTAAAATAACTCAGTATCTTTTCTCAACTACTTTTTTAAAACTCCAGTTAGACAGAAATACATTAAGATATAATTGGGCATTGGAAAATTGGTGCTTTTATTCTAGTTTTTTTGACCTAAAATCAGACATTTAAACCAAATGATTAATATTTAAAATGTGAGAAAGATTGAATCTTTGGAATTAAACTAGATTATAGGTATATCATTTGCATAATGTTCTTTGCCTAAGTCATTATGAATCATTTTTTAATATATTTGAAAACTTAGAGTGTATAGCACAATTATGAGCACCTGAAACTGTCTCATTGCAAGAGGAAAATACATTTTTCCACACTTTACTGACATATTAAATGTTATCCCTACAGAGGTGTTGAAATTTGAAACATGTATGAATTTGCAACAGGTAGGGATATTTTGGCAGGAGCACTGCGGTATGCTTTGCAAAGACCCTATGTCTCAGACCCTGAGGCATTTTATATATTTATTTTTTCCTCATTCAACAAACGTTTAAAATTATCATTACTTTTTTTCAGATAAACAAATTATTTTATTTACCTGCATGAAAATCTGATGGGGCATTTGAGAGTCACGCCGAGCATGAACAAAATATTCCTAGTCTAGCACTTTCGTGTGCATTATGAGACATCATGCAGCACACATCAACAGTACTTCAAATCATTGGCACAGGCAAATATGCTCATAAAAGTTGCCAAAATTCCTCCTGTCCAATCTTTATTATGACATTCTATTACTATATAGCAATGAAAAAGGCTTGGGCTAAGTGAAGTCGCACTGTTATCTCTCCAAATCTACTAGAATGAATTAGTATAATTACTTTCTTTGTGCCCAGTGTTGTGTTAGGCTCTGGGATGGAAGGAGAAATGGTCACCAGTTATACAAAGATCTGTAAGACAGAATTCAAGATGATGAAAGAGAGAGAGAAGCCACTGCTTTAGGGATTAAATAAGAGTATGGGCCTGTAGTAAAAATGAAAATTCCTTCGCATTCTACTCTCTTCATTTCTACCACAGTCAGAGCAGCATCAAAAGTAATCAAAAACCTTAACATAGTATAATATATGTATTTTTTTCTGTAAGAAAGGTTATATATAAAAATATGTAGATATATTTGCTGCATTTGCCCAGAGAAACACTGGAAGCATCATAAAACCATACAAATATAAAAAAATGGTTATTTCTTTTTTTTATTATTATTATACTTTAAGTTTTAGGGTACATGTGCACATTGTGCAGGTTAGTTACACACGTATACATGTGCCATGCTGGTGTGCTGCACCCACTAACTCGTCATCTAGCATTAGGTATAACTCCCAATGCTATCCCTCCCCCCTCCCCCCACCCCACAACAGTCCCCAGAGTGTGATGTTCCCCTTCCTGTGTCCATGTGATCTCATTGTTCAATTCCCACCTATAAGTGAGAATATGCGGTGTTTGGTTTTTTGTTCTTGCAATAGTTTATTGAGAATGATGGTTTCCAATTTCACCCATGTCCCTACAAAGGACATGAACTCATCATTTTTTATGGCTGCATAGTATTCCATGGTATATATGTGCCACATTTTCTTAATCCAGTCTATCATTGTTGGACATTTGGGTTGGTTCCAAGTCTTTGCTATTGTGAATAATGCTGCAATAAACATACGTGTGCATGTGTCTTTATAGCAGCATGATTTACAGTCCTTTGGGTATATACCCAGTAATGGGATGGCTGGGTCAAATGGTATTTCTAGTTCTAGATCCCTGAGGAATCACCACACTGACTTCCAAAATGGTTGAACTAGTTTACAGTCCCACCAACAGGGTAAAAGTGTTCCTATTTCTCCACATCCTCTCCAGCACCTGTTGTTTCCTGACTTTTTAATGATTGCCATTCTAACTGGTGTGAGATGGTATCTCATTGTGGTTTTGATTTGCATTTCTCTGATGGCCAGTGATGGTGAGCATTTTTTCATGTGTTTTTTGGCTGCATAAATGTCTTCTTTTGAGAAGTGTCTGTTCATATCCTTTGCCCACTTTTTGATGGGGTTGTTTGTTTTTTTCTTATAAATTTGTTTGAGTTCATTGTAGATTCTGGATATTAGCCCTTTGTCAGATGAGTAGGTTGTGAAAATTTTCTCCCATTTTGTAGGTTGCCTGTTCACTCTGATGGTAGTTTCTTTTGCTATGCAGAAGCTCTTTAGTTTAATTAGATCCCATTTGTCAATTTTGACTTTTGTTGCCATTGCTTTTGGTGTTTTAGACATGAAGTCCTTGCCCATGCCTATGTCCTGAGTGGTAATGCCTAGGTTTTCTTCTAGGGTTTTTATGGTTTTAGGTCTAACGTTTACGTCTTTAATCCATCTTGAATTGATTTTTGTATAAGGTGTAAGGAAGGGATCCAGTTTCAGCTTTCTACATATGGCTAGCCAGTTTTCCCAGCACCATTTATTAAATAGGGAATCCTTTCCCCATTGCTTGTTTTTCTCAGGTTTGTCAAAGATCAAAAGCTAGCAGAAGGCAAGAAATAACTAAAATCAGAGCAGAACTGAAGGAAATAGAGACACAAAAAACCCTTCAAAAATTAATGAATCCAGGAGCTGGTTTTTTGAAAGGATCAACAAAATTGATAGACCGCTAGCAAGACTAATAAAGAAAAAAAGAGAGAAGAATCAAATAGACGCAATAAAAAATGATAAAGGGGATATCACCACCGATCCCACAGAAATACAAACTACCATCAGAGAATACTACAAACACCTCTACGCAAATAAACTAGAAAATCTAGAAGAAATGGATAAATTCCTTGACACATACACTCTCCCAAGACTAAACCAGGAAGAAGTTGAATCTCTGAATACACCAATAACAGGATCTGAAATTGTGGCAATAATCAATAGCTTACCAACCAAAAAGAGTCCAGGACCAGATGGATTCACAGCCGAATTCTACCAGAGGTACAAGGAGGAAGTGGTACCATTCCTTCTGAAACTATTCCAATCAATAGAAAAAGAGGGAATCCTCCCTAACTCATTTTATGAGGCCAGCATCATTCTGATACCAAAGCCTGGCAGAGACACAACCAAAAAAGAGAATTTTAGACCAAAATCCTTGATGAACATTGATGCAAAAATCCTCAAGAAAATACTGGCAAACCGAATCCAGCAGCACATCAAAAAGCTTATCCACCATGATCAAGTGGGCTTCATCCCTGGGATGCAAGGCTGGTTCAATAGACGCAAATCAATAAATGTAATCCAGCATATAAACAGAGCCAAAGACAAAAACCACATGATTATCTCAATAGATGCAGAAAAGGCCTTTGACAAAATTCAACAACCTTTCATGCTAAAAACTCTCAATAAATTAGGTATTGATGGGACATATTTCAAAATAATAAGAGCTACCACAGCCAATATCATACTGAATGGGCAAAAACTGGAAGCATTCCCTTTGAAAACTGGCACAAGACAGGGATGCCCTCTCTCACCACTCCTATTCAACATAGTGTTGGAAGTTCTGGCCAGGCAATTAGGCAGGAGAAGGAAATAAAGGGTATTCAATTAGGAAAAATGGTTATTTCTACCCATAAATGGAGACAAGACAGGGGCAGGCCTTCCCTGAATAAACCTTTTAATATAATTTTTGACTCTTGGGTTATGTAATTATATTATTTCAAAAAATAGTAATTTGTAAGTACACATAAAGGAAAGCACGTTGAGACCTTGATGAAATGGCAAGTGTGCTGGCAGTTACTCAGAAATAAAATCTATTGTTTCTATTATAATATGTGTTAATATATACCCTATAGCTATCCAACCTCTGGGTGGTGTTGTCTGGGAAGCAATCATAGCTACCATTTATTCAGAGCAATTTCTATGCCAGAACGCACAGTAGTGTTTTATGTAAGGCATTCAGCAAGTTTTAAGTGTTTTTATTATCTCTTTTTTTTTTCCTTCAGATTCACACTGAAACAATGACTTTCCTCCTCTAAGAAACATTTCCTGGGACCCTGAGTACTTTTATCAGTCAACACCTCTGAACAGCTGGCTCCCAACTCATGACTTCCAGGAGATAAAATCAACTGAATATTCTTCCACAGACAAGGCTGATTTTTTTAATCCTCCAAACACAACCCTACACCCACCCATCCTAATCCCCCAAAAGAAAGTGAAACTCACAGGGATAAAGACTCTCTCTGCTGGAACATAGGCCCAAATTTGGGGTTCAGCAAAGTGCCCTAGTCCCCACTTTGCTTTCATGTCAGATACGGGATGGGGGATTGGTGTCTTCTTTTGTTTTCTTGTTGACGCTGGTCTGATGTGTTTTTCCTTTCTACCTATCTAACACTCCTTAAACCCATGTTGTGTAATGTTGTAGACTCTGGTTCTAATCTAAAAGTGTGGCAGGTAGGGAACAAGATGAACCTACCTCAAATGATACTCATAAGTCAATGTGTACCAGCCTTGTTTCATACCTGAGCAACAGTCTTTGCTGGGTTGACCAGCACTGACAGGGTGGGTCCATAACTGAGTCTCCATGTCTGACCCAGCCAGGAAGTGTTGAATGGGCTCTGCAGAGCAGATGCTTACAGTCTCTGTGCCCTTTTAACCTTCTACCTTTAAGAACTATGTAATATTAATACTTACCTTACTAAAACTTCAGTTATTGGCATTAAAGCGTTGCAACATAGTTCATTGTAGGTCAGGATAAAAGAGATGTGGCCACCTTAAATCCAGGTCTGCTATAGTGATAAATACAATTTAATGGACATCTTCCAAATGCCAGATTCTATGTTAAATCTTTTACAAATTTTATTTATAACTGTCACCACTACTGTAAAATATCATTACTTCTTTTTACAGATGAGGAAAACAAATCTTTCTCAGCTAACACTTCTTCCCCCAAGTGACCCGTTAGTTACCAACTGGTAGAACAAGAAATCAATTCACAGTGTGCCAGATTTCAAAGCCTATGTTTTTTTGCTATAATCTCAGGCTGTTATTTATTTAGAAGAGGAAGAAATCCAAAAAAGGGTTACTAAACAGCAAATCTGGAATCAGTCATAGGGAAGAGCAGCCAATGAAACTACTCTGAGTATCACTTGAAATGCAAGCTAAACAAACACTGATTTCACAAAACAGTGCTTATCTCATAAATTCTGAATCTCAGTAGGGAGGCTAATAATCTCCAAAAGACTTGCAGAAGCAACATGCTGAGAATACCACATTGAATGAAAGTTCTGATCAGTTAATATGAGTCCCAGAGGAAGTCAAACTGCACTGTGCAGGTTCTATAGTAAAAATAATAATCATTTGAGTTATAAATACAGTGTTTCATTTGGGAAAGGGACAGTGAGATATGATAAACATCTTTAAAATTTTAAAGTAGTGTGTAGGGAAGAGGCTATGGATGTTCTATTTTATTCCAGAACAGCATTTGCTTACTGAAGTGGCTCAGTGCTAGAATCGTGTGAAGAGTTCTTTAAAACTTCCCACACCTAGGCCCAATCCTAAAAGTTGTATTTAAATGGTTTGGGGTACAGTTCCAGCTTTTGAAAGGTGGTCTAACTTGAAGCCAGACTCATAGCCAGTGTACTAGAGAGAAGAGACAGAACAACAGTTAATAGTAACAATGAGGTAGGCTTCAAGAATCTCAAGATTGAAGTCAAGTAATAATTTTGAATAGCTAACAAAGGCACATGAATAAACATATGAATGTGGCATACTCCTTCACAGTCCTTAGTCACACAAAACTTATACACAGAGTATCTTTATATGGAATTTTAATATAATGTATACTATAACAAGAATTGTGCTACTTTGTTCAATGGATATAACAAGATCCAATAAACTAAGAAGAAACCCTAAGTATATTTACATTTAAGTTTGAAAGATCATAGGACAGTTAAGCTGGAATAATAATATTAGTATAAGGCTTAAAATACAAAACATTAAAATTATGTAATCGATCCAGCAATGCCAAAGAGTACCTCAAAAAGCAAGGTGCTTTCTGCCAGTGAAAATAATAAAAAATGTAGAACCTTTTGTCACATATGTAAGAGATTCCTGCATTGGGTGAGAAATCAGACTATACCACCGTATCAGTCAGGATTTTTCAGAGGGAAAAGAATCAGCAGGAGAAGGATCTCTAGATATAAAATGACAGATAAGTAGAGATAGATAGAGATAGATAGATGGTAGAGAGAGAGAGAGAGAGAGATACATAGAGATCTGTTTTAAGTAACTGTAATTGGCTTACGCAATTGTGGAGACTAGCAAGTCTGAAATCTGCCAACAGGCAGCAGGTAGAATCTGGAGGTACAGTCTTCAAGCAAAATTTCTTCTTCTTCAGGAAACACCAATGTTGCTCTTAAGGGCTTTGAACTGGTTGGATGAGGCCCACCTATATTATTGAGGATAATCCCCTTTACTTAATGTCAACTGATTGTATATATTAACCACATCTATAAAATACCATCACAGTAACACCTAGATAGGTGTTTGATTGTATAACTGAGCATTTTAATCTTTCCAAATTGACACACAAAACTACCCATGATAGCAATCTATAATTCTCTTTTCAATTGTAGGATTTTATTATTCCAAGTAGAAAATAGATAAGTGATGGGGGGACTCTCCTTTACACTTGTAAATAGTCTGTTCAGATATAGTAGTTACAGCTGTCATGCTCACTACCTACTACCACATTCTACATGATTATCATCCTTTCCTATTATCACTGTATATCTTAATACCTTTTACAATCTCAAGACCTTTTATATACTTGACAAAAGGTCAAAGTCTAGGTCTGTCCAAACACTACGCTGTCCATTACTTTTTAACTTCCCTCTGATATTGCCAATGCTAGCGTATATAGGAAACAATAGTCAATTCGTAAATAAAATACCAAACCATTTTAGCATCAAATTGTCATTATGCCAATACAGTAGTCTGTTAAAAGTAGGTTTCAATGCCTTACAGCAGAGATTTAAGTAGAATTTCCTACATCTTTCTAAACCCTACACTGCAAATTGAATCTTGGATTCTTACACCCCTTTGGCTGTCTACATAGAATAAGAACTTGAAACACAGACCAGCAATTGAAACTTGAGTGTGTTGTGACAACTGGTAAAGTCTGCAATGGGAAAGACTTGAGTTGACTTAGTTACCCAAGGCATATGTGGGAGAAAGTGAAAGACAGTAAGCTTGGTATGAGTTTATGACACTTTTTTTTCTAACAGACACAACCTATGAGTCTGGCTCAGGAAGGAAATGAATTTCTGCTTGTCCATATTAGTAATTTTTCTTCCTAACTGTGATGATCAATAGAGGAGGGCAAAGAATGCCCAGATAGCTGGTAAAACATTATTTCTAGGTGTGTCTGTGAGTGTGTTTCTGGAAGAGTGTATCTGGAAGAGACTGGATTAGCATTTGCATTGGTATACTGAGTAATGAAGACCATGACACCAATGTGGGTGGGCATCATCTAATCCACTGAGGGCTCTAATGGAGCAGAAAGTCACAGGAAGAGCAAATGTTTGAGTTTGGACATCGTCTTTTTATGCCCTCAGACACTGGTACCCTTGGCCTCAGACACTGGAGGTTCTTCAGACCTACACTGAGACTTACACCATTAGCTTCCTTGTATCCCTAGCCATCAGATTTGAACTGAATTATATCACTGGCTTTACTGGTTAGGCCAGTTTGCAGATGGAAGATTGTGAGAATTGGCTACCAAAATCAAATCAACCAATTCCTATAGTAAATATCTTCCTCTGTTGTGTATATATGTGGTGACTGTTAAGAGGTTATTAGGCCATGAGGGCTTGGCTTTCATGAATGTATTGAAGCTGTTTTCATGAGAGTAGGTTTGTTGTCTCTGAAGAGAGTTCCTTAGAAAGGGGCAAGTTCCTCTCTCCACTCTGCCCTTCTGCCCTCCACCATGGGATGATGCAGCAAGAAAGCCCTTGCCAGATTCTTGCCCCTTGATCGTGAACTTCCCAGTCTCCAAAACCATGAGCCAATGAATGTCTACTCATTATAAATTACCCAATATGTGGTATTTTATTATAGCAGCACAAAGCAGACTAAGACACCATCCTATTGGTTCTGTTTCTCTGAATAACCCTGATTAATACAGTAACATAAAGGGGATACTAAAATGGGGGTGGTGAGATAATAGCTACTCTGCAAAAGGAAAGGAACTGGGATAACCTCCCCCATCTCACCCATAGCTCCAATGGAAAGAAATGAAAAAAGCTACTATGCGTGTTCTGAATAAAAGAAAAATATTGCCAGATATGTGCTTAGATTTGGGTTCGGGTATAGTTATGAGATAGGTTATGATGTACTGCAGGTAATATTAATAGCCATAATAAAGAGTACATTAATTGGCTTTCTAGGTAAATAATATAAGGTAATACTCTCTTGATCATACAGGTACAGCATGGTATTATCATCTGGAGCTTAGATTTGTTCCAGCTTTACAGAATAGAAGCAATGGACTTTTCCATCTGTTTTTAATCACTGATGATGTCAATTTTTTGATTAGCCACAAACTTCAAAATGTTAGAAACAAAATGAAAAAAATTCATTTGAGTGAGATTTAAATATTATCAAAATATTTAATCTAATATATGAATTAATCAGATTTAGTACTCACCAGCAGATATATTCTGAAATATATTCCTTTAATATTGACTTTTGAATATTATAATTGTTTTTATTATTACAAATGTCAATTCTTGAAATATTTTCAATTTCCAGAAACAAACTTAGAATACTGTCTTTAAAGTGAGTAATAAACTTTCCCAACTGTTTTATCACCAGCTGTACCTACACTGAAGGCATATACTTTTATAGAAAGGTAGACTCTACAGCTTATTTTAAAATTTTATTCATTGGACAACCTGTAAATAGATTGAATTGAGGATACTGATTGTTCATGAGTAAGCTGGCTAGTGCTTTACTAAATTAATGAAATAATTAGTTAAAAATTGACTGTGAAAAGCAGAAACAGACAAATCAAATGAAATGTGAAGTGTTAAATTTTAAAGCAATGCATTTAGAAACTCAAAAGTATAAAAGGGAACATAATCAATAACTTCTATAGTTCCACATAGAAAACTATGTGAAGACACTGACTAGAACTTTTCCAAGTCATTCTGAAGATAGTTTAGGACATCTTTAATTAAAATGGCAAAAAAACCTTACTAAGTTACAATTAATAATAGAGTGCTTACATTCATTCGAAATCTATTCTACAGTAAGTCCTATTTTAATATTTGAATTGTTTGTTTTTTATTTCATTTGACCAAAACTATGAAAAATCAAAATTAAATAGTTCACACAAACATATCTGGTTTTGAAAGGAAAATGGTGCAAATATAAAACTCAGAAGATGCAAGGAGTAAAACAAGCAATTTAAAGTAGAATGAGTACAGATATGGTATCTGGGGGCTATATTCCAGCCCTGGCTCTTCCACTAATGGCTGAGGGAAACTGGACAAGTCATTGAGCATCTGGAGCCTTTAATTTCTTCCTATGCAAGTTGAGGGGATGAACGATGCCTGTAAGACTCCTCTTTCTAAATAAATCCTTGATCTTTAAGTAAGCCCAAATACAGATGGCAAGTAATATTTCTATAGATTCTGAGCACAAACCTCCCCTAATAAAAGTTGTTCAAGGAGTCTCCATAGACTTTATAACAAAGCCTATAATATGGGATACCTATCATCAATTGACTCCCTACTATATGCCACTCCTATTTCTTTTGTAGCTTATTGTCCATTGCACTAAGTTCCGTGAATGTTGAACTGTTCATATTTTCTCTTATGCCCAGGGTTTTATCTCCAGATTCACTCAACAAACTTTAAAGAGGCCAAGCTAAATCGTTTTAGTGAGTGAAGCAACTTACAGTGGGCAAATAAAAGGATCTGAATTTGTAGTCCTTATTGTTGATGGGTATTATTTTGTGCCCATATACAAATTCTTGAGCTTCTCCTCTAGCAAAGAGAGGTTCAAAGTATGAAAGGATGATGGTTTTCCCCTAAACAATAACCACCAAAGGCTTACTGAACCTAATCCCCATCTTATGGAATCATTAAGAGCTTTAGGAAAAGCAGTTATCCCTAGGATAGATGTTGGCATAGAGGTGGTGAAAAGGGAACGCTTTTATTCTGCTGGTGAGAAAGTAAACTAGTGCAGCCACTATGGAAAACAGTATACAGCTTCCTTAAAGAACTAAAAGTGAACTACCACTCGATCCAGCAATGTCACTACTGGGTATCCACTCAAAGGAAAGTAAGTCATTATATGAAAAAGATACTTGCACACACATGTTTATAGCAGCACAATTTGCAATTACAAAAATATGAAACCAGCCTAAATACCCATCAATCAACAAGTAGATAAAGAAAATGCGGTATATATACACGATGGCAAACTACTCAGCTATAAAAAGGAAAAAAATAGTGGCATTCACAGCAACCTGGATGGATTTGGAGACAATTATTGTAAGTGAAGTAACTCAGGAATGGAAATCAAATATTGCATGTTCTTGCTTGTAAGTGGGAGCTAAGCCATGAGGATGCAAAGGCATAAAAATGCTATAATGGCCAGGCATGGTGGCTCACACCTGTAATCCCAGCACTTTGGGAGGCCGAGGAGGCCGGATCACGAGATCAGGAGTTCGAGACCAGCCTGACCAACACGGTGAAACACCCTCTCTACTAAAAATACAAAAATTAGCTGGGTGTGGTGGCACGCGCCTATAATCCCAGCCACTCAGGAGGCTGAGGTAGGAGAAATAGCTTGAACCCAGGAGGTGGAAGTTGCAGTGAGCCAAGATGGCACACTGCACTCCAGCCTGGGTGACAGAGTGAGACTCCATTTCAAAAAAAAAAAAAATGCTATAATGGACTTAGGGACTCAGGGAGAAGATTGGGAGAGGGGTGAGGAATAAAAGACTACACATTGAGTACAGCATACACTGCTCAAGTGATGGGTGCACCAAAATCTCATAAATCACCACTAAAGAATTTATCCTTGTAACCAAAAAACACCTATTCCCCAAAAACTGTTGAAATAAAAAAAAAATAAAATGTCTTATAATTGTTTTCTGTGACATAATAGAAGTTAAATAAGAGAAATTTCTTGTTAGAGAAATTCCTTTCCATGCTTTCACAGATTGTGTGGGCTCCAAGAAGAGTGAATGTGATTATCCTAGTAATGGTATTCCTGGAACTTAGTGAAATGGAGAATAAGCTAGAAAAGAGATAGGACACAAACAAATGGAAAAACATTCCATACTCATCGATAGGAAGAATCGATATTGTGAAAATGACCATACTGCCCAAAGAAATTTATAGTTTCAATGCTATTCCTATTAAACTACCATTCACATTCTTCAAAGAACTAGAAAAAATATTTTAAAATTTATGTGAAACCAAAACACAGTCTGAAGAGCCAAGGCAATCCTAGGCAAAAGGAACAAAGCTGGTAGCATCACATTACCCAACTTCAAACTATACTACAGTGCTACAACAACCAAAACAGCATGACATTCATACAAAAACAGACACATAGACCAGTGGAACAGAATAGAGGCCCAAAGATAAGGCTGTGCTCCTACAACCATCTGATCTTCAACAAAGCTGACAAAAGCAAGTAAGGTAAAGGACTCCCTATTCAATAAATTGTGCCAGTTATCAACTGGCCAGCCATATGCAGAAGGTTGAAACTGGACCCCTTCCTTAAACCATATACAAAAATCATCACAAGAGGGATTAAAGACTTAAATGTAAACCCCAAAACTGTAAAAACCCTGGAAGACAACCTAGGCAAAACGATTCACAACATAGACAGAGGCAAAGATTTCATGATGAAAACAGCAAAAGCAATTGCAACAAAAGCAAAAATTGACAAATGAGATCTAATTAAACTAAAGAGCTTCTGTACAGCAGGAGAAACTATCAGCAGAATAAACAGACAACCTACAGAATGGAAGAAAACTTTTGCAAACCGTGCATCTGACGAAGACCTAATATTTAGCATCTATAAGAAACTTAAACCTCTTTACAAGAAAAATACAAAACATTAAAAAAGTGGGCAAAGGACATGAGCAGACACTTTTCAAAAGAAGACATACATGTGGCCAACAAACATATGAAAAACTGCTCAACATCACTGATCATTAGAGAAATGTAAATCAAAACTACAATGAGCTACCACCTCACACTATTCAGAATGGCTATTGTTAAAAAGTCAAAAAATAACTGAAGCTGGTGAGGCTACAGAAAAAAGGAACACTTACAGACTGTTGGTGGGAGTGTAAATTAGTTCAACCATTGTGGAAGACAGTGTGGTAATTCCTCAAAGACCTAAAACCAGGACTGCCATTCAACCCAGCAATTCCATTACTGGGTTTATACCCAAAGGAATAGAAATCATTCTATCATAAAGCCACGTGCATGCATATGTTCATTGCAGGACTATTCACAATAGCAAAGACATTCAATCAACCTAAATGACCATCAATGGTAGACTAGAAAAAGAAAATGTGGTACATATACACCATGGAATACCATGCAGCCACAAAAAGAATAAGATCATATCCTCTGCAGTAATATGCATGGAGCTGGAGGTCACTATCCTTAGCAAACCAGCACAGGAATAGAAAACCAAATACCGCAAGTTCTCACTTATAAGTGGGAGCTAAATTATGAGAATACATGGACACATAGAGGGGAAGAATAGACACTGGGGCCTAGACAAGGGCATAGGATGGGAGAAAGAAGAGTATCAGGAGAAATAACTAATAGGTACTAGGTTTAACACCTGGGTGACAAAATAATCTGTACAACAAACCCCCAGGACATGAGTTTACTACACAACAAACCTGCACCCTGGAACCTAAAATAAAAGTTCAAATAAAAAGACATAGGAGTAATGTATAGTGGATAGTTGATTGATAATAGATATCCCATGTTACAGGCTTTGTTGTAATGATACCGCAGACTCTTTGAACAACTTTTAACAGAGTTCCACAAGCTAGACTGAGAGTAAAGACACCAGGCACCGAACAGTGAAATATGGTCTTCCCATTAGTTAAAAGCCTAAAAATTCTCTTATTTCTGAGGAGATCTGAGATGTAGCCCCAGAGAGACAAAGTAACAGCTATCTAGAACTGGGTGGGGGCAGGGAAAATATCTAAAGCTCTTCTGTAGTAATCAGAAAATATCAGAAAAATATTATCTGTAAACTTTAAGAGTCTGAGGCACAGTCAAGCTCTCAGTTACCAAATGGAGACTTCAGTTCTACCCTTTTCAAAGGATGATTTTCACTACTTAGATCTTTTTGTAAAACATTATGATAAGAGCAGGTGTTTTGAGGAAAAGATATATCACAGAGTTGAGTTCAATTTTGTATTTTTTAGAATGAAGCATGATAAATGAACTGAAATATCTAAATAAATGGTTTAACAGCTAACACTTACAAAAATTACTACTTCCTAAGTGCTACATATGTGTAATTATTCAATACGTACAACAAATCTATGAGGTAGTTATTATTATCTTCATTTTACAGATGAACGATTTGAAACACAGCAAGGTTAAAAAACTGCCATACAATCAGAAAAAGGAAGGCCACTGTACAGATTCAAATATATCTTACACAAATTCTGCGCTGTTAGCCATTATGCACCTGGAATAACTCTATTATCCAGGCAAACTTACTGCTCTAACACCTGAAATCCAATAGCTTAAGTTAGAAACATTATTGCTCCCTCATATTACAATCTAGTGTTTGTGTGTGCATGTGTGTGTGCACTCGTGTGTGTGTGTGTGTGTGTGTGTGTGTGTGTGTGTGTGTGTGTGTGTGTGTTTTGGGAAGAGACAGAAGAGGGACATGGTCCATTTCCAACTAATGACCTGCCATCTATTACGTCTTCCAGGGTCTCTAGAAGAGATAAAGTAGACTTGTGTGAAGATTATTTTTATTCGGAGTTGAACATATACCCATTTTTTCACTGGCCTAACTTCCAGGGGCTGAGGAAGCACGTAACTGTGAGCCCAGAAAAGCAGATATATCCATCTCTGTCACAAGACAGGGGCTGCATAGTGAAGAAGTTAAAACAAATCTGGAGAAGCGATACCAACTCTTAGCATTGTTATTCACTGAGAATTTCTCTTTACTATGAAAAATCCATTTCATGCTTGTCTACTTTGGTAAATCACAAAATTGAGTTCTAAATTGGTTAAAAATGAGAGTGATCACAAGGAAACTGAAAGGAATTTGATGTTGATAATCAGAGGCTGGCATTTGCCCAGATGTTAACATAATCTAATTCTAGTTCATGACCATAATCTGTGCAATTTCTCTTCTTGGAGAATGGGTGCTGATTTCTTGCAAGCTGTTGTCCTAATAAATGCCAAAATGTTGGGTTTTATTTTTCCAAATATAGAGAAAGACCCATAAGATACATTATTGTAAACTATATTCTCTAATACTGAGCACAAACTAGGATACATATCGCAAACTACAAGAGAAAAAACACGGCTTTCATATTTGCTATAACATCTGAATCCCAATACGTTGGCAACCACTCAGTAGGTGAAAGACCTACTTGAGGAGCTGCCTTTATTCTCACCACAGAACCGAGTGATTATTCTTCTTTTTTCCAATATGGGAGGATGAGGAGTAATTTTCAGTTTGGGGTATATTTTAATTTTTACAAAACATACAATAATAACATACAGCATAATGAAGGAACAAAGATATATTAATTTAAAAAACAGATTTGTGATCTTCTACTTATTGGTTGTATAACCTTTCAGATTTCACTGAATCCCTCAGGAATTCAATTTACTGTCTGCAAAAACAGAGATAAGAAGAATTACTAACTTATGGAAGTATTGTGTGCCTTAACTGAAACAATACGTATAAAGCACTTGTAACATAGCAGGGCATATGTTATGACCTCAGTGAATCTATGCTATGAATACGATTATATGAGCTAGTATTGTCACCCCAAAGCATTAATTACTTTTATCTTTCCATCTGCTTCTTTTTGCTATATATTTGTTCACACAGTATTAAAGCAGAAACCTACTTTATTTAAAGCAAAAGGTGATGAGAAGTAAAAAGCCATATATCTGAGAGATCTCTGGAGAAAGCCAGGTTGCGTTCCCTTTGGCTTTATGTCACAGCACTAGCATGGGCTGTAGGAAAGAATATACAAAACACATATGATATTTTCAAACAATATTAAATCTAAAATGGTTTAAGAAAAACTTCAACTGAGAGAAACTCAACTGAAATAGATGCAAAAGTCTCAGAACTCTGAGCCCAACGTAACAAAACATAATTCTGCTGAGAAGGATGCAAACTAATGTCTCTAGGGATGCATAAATACTAATAGATATTCAATGAGCAGAGAAGACAGGAAACATTATTACCGAATAATTCCTGGGAGTATTACTGGCAAACAAATTAAATATGAATTTATATTGAAACATAAGAGCTACAAAGAGTGATATGAAATGTTAAATGCTTAATAACAGTGAAGTACTTGTTTCAGTTGAAACAACTGAGGGAATCCATGATTACGCGACTATGAATGGGCAACTCTGCTGAGAGAAATACACATATAGAGAGAAATCTCCTATGTTCGATTCTTTTAGGGGGGATGGTGAGGGAAACTGGTTGAAGGCAGAGTCCCAGTTGACTAATATTTTCATTGGGAGAATGTCAAGAACCACTCTTGTTGAAGGAGAAAAGCATACAGTGGAGAATCAAACAAGGTGATTAAGGGAAAGCAAGTTTAGGATGAGTTATTAAAGGAAGCCTTCTTGACAACAAGACTACCAAGGAAATACAGTGCCTCTTTTCTGGTAATAAAATACTTTATAGCATGATAAAAATGATGAAAATAAGAAAAACATCATAGATGTAATTATAAGCTATTTCATAATGGCAGTTTTGATCATTATAAAGATGCCGATATTGGATTTCTGGGTTAAGATACTGGCAAGTAAGAAGAATTGGCTTTGCTTTCCTCAGTGGTCTCAATTAAGTATTTTAATTTTGGTATTTCATGTCTCTTTTCCATTTATTTTTGGTGTGGCCATAGCTACCACTTAACCCAAGTAGTTTGCCCTATTACCTGCTTCGTTGTTTGCTTTAATGTTCCCTGACTCCAACACAACTTACTAAACGTGGCCTAACATAGTAACTTTAATTACTTCCTTGTCACTAATCTGTGAGAGAGCCAAAATAAAATGTAGAGACAAATCTCTAAAATGTAACATTTTATTTGTAAATCACAGAATTGCAATATGGGGCATACACACAGACCAAGTGGTCCTCAGTATGTTCAAAGAACAAACAGAAAGTTGGGTTTCACAAAAAGACAGAAATATTGTGTATTGTTTTGAAAAAAAGTTCATTGGCATTAGTAAAGTTTTGAGGGTTTGGCAAACTGATTTGTGTGTGATGGCAGTAGGCAAAAGCTAGTCTTAGTATTAGAGTCTCCCAGCAGGTCATTTCAGCAGCTATTAGGTAAAAGCAGTCTTAGGGTTACAGCACTCAGTCTCAGCAACCCAGCTTGCGGAAAATTATATTCTTGGAGCTGTTTTATGTGCCCCAAGTACTTCTTCACCCGACCTCTTGATTCTGATTGAGTATGGTGAAAATGACTTAATCTGTATGAGCAACTTTCACATCTTTTAATGGCTCCCAGTTACTTACAAATTCCTCAAGAAAGAAAAAAAAAAGGTCATATTAATGCCGAGATTGTGTCAAGCATTGAGCCAGGTACTTTTAGTCTCATTGTATTAAAAGGAGGTGAGAAACTATCTTCCTGCATAATAGAAAGTGATAGAGTATTTAGGTTCTCTGTTGGTTGCTAATAGGGTTGCCCTTTCTGAATCCACCTCTGCATCGATTGTAGGGATTATAATTTCCCATAATGCAGCAAAGGGAAAAGCAAAATGCAAACAGGTGGTACAAAAACCCTGTCACTAGAATGAAGGAATTTATATGAACAAGAACAAGGGGATATTTGTGAGTAGGGGACTTTAGAAGGCTTTAGTTGTTTGTTTCTCAAGCATTGTTCCCAGCAAAGGAATAATTACAGATGTTCTACCATTGTGGATATAACAAATTCCTGTCTACCTCCTCAGATTACTAAGAGAGAAACTGGAGAAACTCCTCCCCTGTCATGTAGAATTATACTAGAAATGCAAAAGTATTTGGTTATCAGTTGTACACAAATACAGGTAGTTTCTGGTTTATGATGTGAGGGATTCTTACCAAAATCAGATAGAAATTAACTGAAATACATAGTGACAAATTTACCATGCTTATGAGAATAAATGAGGCAGCAGGTGAATAATGTCATTTTAGGCAGGAAGAGTTTTACAGGTAGATAATGGTTTATATACATATATATGTATATAATATAATTAGCTGTATGTTTTAGTCATTTATTTTGACTTTGATGTTTTGAGTGTATCAGTAGCATTGTAATGTTATTTTATCAATGGTAAATGATCCTCCCAAAACTAGTGTTAGGATGCTATCTCTCTCAGAAGTATAAAGGAATAGCTGGGGTGTCTAAGTAGGCCTTTCTAGCTTTGTCTTTCCTATTTTTTTCTGCAAGTTGTCTCCTGATTCTCATTTCTCAATTTCTCTTCTCCCTCATTTCACGTGAATACTCCATCCAGTTTCATTTCACTGAAAGATTATTATTCAATGTAAAAAAATATTCAGGCATTATCAGTTCAAATATCCAATTCACTGGATTTTCAGCATTCTTATTAGTTGAAGTTTGGTAACTGATAAGTATAGACCTCCAAGCCCCTGGCTCTGCCCATTTACACATAACACAGTGGCCTAATACAACCAACAAATTCCTTCATTTTTCCCCTTAGAAATCAGGTCCTCAATGATGTAGCTCCATGATATTAACAAGTTGTTGTCCGATTTTCTGAGTCTGTGAACTTGTGCTCTCTTTCTTTAATTAGGATTTTGACAAATCTCCATTTCCTGAAATGCTCTTTTAATCAAATGTGTGAAGATTCAAGTCCCCAATTTGTATTTGATAGCTGTCTTTTTCTTGCCAGTCTCCCTTCTTGAACTCTCTCTCAAACCTTCTTTGACATGTCCCATCTTGTAACATTTGGGTAGCATACACAGATCCTAATGGCCTTTTGCCAGTCTTTGGGGTAAGGGAATATTTCCTAAACAGCATTAAAAATTAATTAATTAAAAATATGAAATTGAACACAATAACAATACAACCTTCTACTGCTCAAATGGCATAACTAAGGGAGGATAACACAAACTATCTAGAATGGAAAAAAGACTATTTTCCACACAGATAAATGAAAATGATCTCATATCCAAAACATATAAAGAACTATAAATCGACAAGTAGAAGACAGGCCAAAAAAATATGGCAAAGTTTCAGGAACATGCTAAGCATATTACCAAAGAAACCGTCTATAGCTTCAATAAATATATAATGATTTGCCCACATTCATTAGTAATCAAGAAAATGCAAAGGAAAAAATATAATGAAATGATGTTATAGCTAAAAGAGAATAGGATAAATTATAATGACTACTATGTTCTGAATGTTTGTGTGCCCCCCAAATTTATATGTTCAAATTCAAACCCCAAAGGTCATGATATAAGGAAGTGGGGCCTTTGGGAGGTTTGCAGGTCATGAGGGCAGAGTGGTCATGAATGAGATTAGCGTCCTTCTAAAAGAGCCCTTAGAAAATGCGTTTGCTCCTTTTCTGCCATGTTAGGATGCTGATGACAGATATTCATAAACCAGTACGCAGGCCTTCACCAGACAGCGAATTTCTGATACCTTCTTCTGGATTTCCCAGCCTCCAGAAGTGGAGGAATAAACTCTTGTTGCATGTAAGCCACCCAGTTTATGGTACTTTGTCATAGCAGCCAGAGCAGTCTGAGACAATGACTGACAAAGAAATAGGCAATGGGAATTCTCTTACATTGCTAGAGGACATGTAAATTGGTACAAATATTTGGAAAGATCTTTGGCATTATCTACTATCGAACCCAGTGTCTTGCAGATTAAATTTCAGACAAAACCAATTCTCATGCATATGCATAACAAACGATATGTAACAGTACAGTGTTGGTGGTATAGTGGTGAGCGTAGCTGCCTTCAAAAAGATGTGTAACATACATAAAAAATACTTATGATATTTTATCACCATCAAAACCAACTAGAAACATTGTCTATCAACAATAGAATATATAAATTAATTCTGATATTTTCATACACTAATATGCCATAAGCAATAAAATTAAACAATATACACATGCAAAAATATGGATGAATCACAAACATAATTTTAGTAACAAACCCAGTTATAATAGAATATATGTCACATGATTCTATATATATAATTTCAAAAAAAATCAAGCTAAATTAATCTCTATTCTAAGTAGTTAAGATAGTGGTTTCTTTTAAATAATATGTAGGTGGTAGAGATTTGGCAGAGACACAGAGACAGCTTTTGGGCTGCAGTTAAAATCTGAAAGTCATTATATATGTATATTTGCTTTGTGATAATTCTTCAAACTGTGTCCTTATGAATTCTGTAATTTTGGGTGTCCATTACTAAAAGGAAAAATACAATAATTCTCATTGGGATCAAATGTGTTTTATTTGACTACTGGACTTAGATAGAAAAAGAGTGTGTTAAATTCATTTTTTATCCACATGTTTATTTTTAAAAATTAACTGCTCCAGGCATAGTGGCTCACGCCTACAATCCCAGCACTTTGGGACGCCAACACAGGAGGATCACCTGAAGTTTGAGACCAGCCTGGGCAACCCATGACAGATTCCATCTCTACAAAAATTAAAATAATTAGTTTAGCATGGGTGGCACATACGTGTAGTCCCAGCTACTTGGGAGACTGAGGAAGGAGGATCAACCCAGGAGGTTAATGCTGCAAGGAACCATGATCATGCCACTGCATTTCAGCCGGGGTGATATTGTGAGATCTTGTATGAAAAATAATCATCATCATAATAACCGTCATAAAAGATATGGTAGTTGAAAGTTTTGAAGACTGTTTCTAATGCTGGAAGTCATATCTCCATTTTAGAAACATGAATATCAAAAATAAATAAAATGAATTATACCATGTCTTTTTTCTTTTTCAAAATGTGAATTATTTGAAGGGTAAAAGTCATTAATAATTCATTTTAATAATCCAGCTGCTGGTTGGAAGTTAATTTATTTTATTGATACATAATATTTGTACATATTTCTGGAGTACATGTGATATTTTCTCACATGCATAGAATGGGTAATGATCAGTCATGTTATTTAGGGTATCCATTACCTGGAGTATTTATCATTTCTATGTTTTGGGAACACTTCAAGTCCTCTTTTCCAGCTATTTTGAAATACATAATACATTGTTGTTAACTATACTCACCCTACTCTATTATCAAAAATAAGAACTTATTTCTTCTATCTATCTGTATGTTTGTACCTATTAATTAACCTCTCTTCATCCTCCCACCCCGACCTACACAGCATTTTGAGCCTCTGGTATCCATCGTTCTACATGAGATCAACTTTTTTAGCTCATACATCTAAGTACATGTGATGTTTGTCTTTCTGTGCCTGGCTTATTTCACTTAATGACCTCCAGTTCCATTCATGTTGCTGTAAATGACATGATTTCATTCTTTTTTATGATCAAGTTGTATTCCATTGTGTATACATATAACATTTTCTGTATTCATTCATCTGTTGATGGACACAAGTTGATTCCATATATTTGCTGTTGTGAATAGTGCTACAGTAAACATGAGGGTGCAGGTATCCTTTTGATATACTGAATTCTTTTCCTTTGGATAAATATCTAGCAGTGGGATTACTGGAATGTATGTTAGTTCTATTTTTAGTTTTGGGAGAAATCATCATCTTGTTTTTCATGATGTCTATACAATTTACATTGCCACCAATGGTGTAGAAGCTCCACATCCTCATCAGCATATGTTATTTTTTATCCTTTTAACAATAGCCATGCTAACTGGGTGTGATGATATCTTATTGTGGTTTTGATTCACATTTGCCTGATGATTAGTGATGCTGATGATATTTTTATATATCTGTTGGCCATTTGCATGCCTTTTTCCAAGAAATGTCTATTCATGTCCTTTGCCCATTTTCTTTCTGTCTTTCTCTTTTGTTTGTTTTTTTGAGATGGAGTCTTGCTCTGTTGCTCAGGCTGGAGTGCAGTGGCATGATCTCGGCTCACTGCAACCTCCACTCCCAGTTCAAGCAATTCTCCTGCCTCAGCCTCCCAAGTAGCTGGGATTACAGACACATGCCAAATTGCCTGGCTAGTTTTTGTATTTTTAGTAGAGACAAGGTTTCACCATGTTGGCCAGGCTGATCTCGAACTCCTGACCTCAAGTGATCTGCCTGCCTCGGCCTCCCAAATTGCTGGGATTTCAGATGTGAGCCACCTCACCCAGCCCCTTTGTGGTCAGGATGATTTGTTTTCTTTTTCTTTCTTTCTTCTTTTTTTAAATTATACTTTAAGTTCTGTGGTAAATGTGCAGAATGTGCAGTTTTGTTACATAGTTATACACATGCCATAGTGGTTTGCTGCACCCATCAACTCATCACCTACTATCCCTCCCCTAGCCCCCCACCCCCAAACAGGCCCCAGTGTGTGATGTTCCCTTCGTGTCCATGTGTTCTCATTGTTCAACTCCCACGTATGAGTGAGAACATGTGGTATTTGTTTTCTGTTCTTGTGTTAGTTTGCTGAGAATGATGGTTTCCAGCTTCATCCGTGTCCCTGCAAAGGGCATGAACTCATCCTTTTTTATGGCTGCATAGTATTCCATGGTGTATGTGTCACACATTTTCTTTTTCCAGTCTATCATTGATGGACATTTGGGTTGGTTCCAATTCTTTGCTATTGTGAATAGTGCCACAATAAACATACGTGTGCATGTGTCTTTATAGTAGAATTATATATAAACCTTTACGTATATACCCAGTATACTGGGTCAAATGGTATTTCTAGTTCTAGGTCCTTGAAGAATTGCCACACTGTCTTCCACAATGGTTGAACTAATTTACACTCCTACCAACAGTGTAAAAGCATTCCTATTTCTCCACATCCTCTTCAGCACCTGTTGTTTCCTGACTTTTTGATGATTGCATTCTAACTGGCGTGAGATGGTATCTCACTGTGGTTTTGATTTGCATTTCTCTGATGACCAGTGATGATGAGCTGTTCAGTCATTGCAGTTTCTTGTATATTCTGGATATTAGTCCCTTGTCAGATGAATACTTTGTAGATATTTTCTCCCAATCAACAAGTTGTCTCTTTATTGTTTTCTTTGCTGTGCAGAAGATTTTTAGTTTACTGTAGTTTTATTTTGTCTATTTTTGTTTTGTTTTTGTTGCCTGTTTTTGAGGTCATAGCCATAAAGTCTTGCCTAGACCAATATCCTGAGATGTTTCCCCTGTATTTTCTTCAAGTAGTATTATAGTTTTGGGCCTTATGTTTAAGTCTTTAATCATCTTGAGTTGATTCTTGTAATGGTGAGAGAGACAGGAGTACATTTTCATTCTTCTGCCTATGGAGATCTAATTTTCCCAGAACCATTTATTGAATAGGGTGTCCTTTCTTCAGTGTATATCCTTGGTGTCATTTTAAAAAATCAGTTTGCTGTAAGTACATGGATTTATTTCTGGACTCCCTGTTCTGTTCCATTGGTCTATGTGTCTGTTTTTATACCAATATCATGCTGTTTTGGTTATGATAACCTTAAAATATTTTTATAGTGAGGCAGTGTGATGCGTCTGATTGATACTTTAATATTTTCCACATTCACATGCATTCATTCCACATTTGTTGAATTACACTCATAATGCCAAATGGCTTTCTGCATTGTGGCTTAAGACATTCTTTTAAGTTTGCTCCCCTTTAGGTTATTACCTTTGAATCTGGGAACAGAGTTAATTTCTCCATTTCCTCTTTGTCAGCCCTCAGTCATTTTTTTAATTCATGAGAGCATCATGTTTTTTTTTTCTGTTCCAGTGCTTTTTGAAATAATATCTTGCTTTATATGCAAACTTGCTAGAATTTAAGTGTCCAGCCTCTGTGCCACTTAGACTTTAGCAATATTTAGCTAAAACTGCCATCCTGGGCACCTCCTTCTCAAGTATGAAACCAAATATCAATGTATGCTAATAAAATATATGAATATTGATAATCATTATTACTCCTGAAATAATTACCCTTTAGACATATGATATGTACTACAATAATGAAAGTGATAACTATTCACCAAAGGGCTTGCTGAAAATATTAGCAAACCTTCCCAGCTACAAGTTGGAATCAATAGATATAAGGTATTCATGTTGCATGAGTCCTCAAACCTCTTCTGAGAAGTGACATGATTGGGCAACATACAGCTGACTATACAACAAGTTCTAGGACAAAATATCCTCCTGAGTTCTCTGTATAAAATACATGTAGGGGTAGCCTTGTAAGCCAATATCAACATTCTGTGTTTGAGCATCAAATACACTGGGTTTAGAAATGTCAGATGCCCAGAAGAATGCTGAAAAACACCCGTTGCCCAACTCCTGGTGATCTTGCAGGAGCTCAGCTCATGTGCTTTCTCTCCCAAATGTGGGAGGAAGAGGGAATGGCGACTCTCAGTTCATTTCTACGCAACCAGAGGAGAACTTTTATTCATCAAATAATGGTGATCACCCCTCAACAGCAACTAACAATTGGTAAGCAATGACTATGTTCCAGGCCTCTTCTAGGTGCCTTATATACGCACCTGGAGCAGGTAACAATATAATCAGAAGGCAAATAAAGTGTTTGGTGATACCACAAAATTCAGAGCCTATATTAGCATGTCTAGATTAGCCACAATTTTGGTCTAATCCTCACTCTCGCTACAATCCTCACTCTTACTACAATCCTCACCCTCGTCACAAATATACAAGCTGGCTCAAGCTGACTCATACTAAAGGATGGGGAAGAAATATCTGTCTCACTCTTTCCTATCATGCTATGCTAAAGCCAGTCGAGAATTTTCATGCCAGTCATTCCAGGCTGAGAAACCAGTTTTTCCCAGCAACTAATTGCTTATCCAGTGGCAACTGTGTCTAGTAGCTAGCAATGCAGTGTTGAGGGAGGGCATAATTATATTCAAACCCTCTTGCTTAGGCTTCAGAAGGTTGTTCAAAAAAAATTTATATCACTTTCAGTATAATGCTCAATTGAAGGTCCTTAACCAAAGGAGTCCAAGACCCTTTGCAAGATTGTGTTACATGACCCACACCCAACTCTATTACCTCCACCACTCTACACTCTCAGACTCTGCAGTGAAGAAGGAATTTCTGTGGAAACTTGCTATCTCCCTTGGGAAAACATTCCTTCTAGTTAGGAGGGGGCTGTGGATGAAAACGTGACTAGACAAACTCTCTTCCCCTAATGCTGCCACTTGCGTGAGTACAGATTCCTCCCCTGATCATAATTATTTTTAAGGAAGAAACACATTCTCAGCTTTATTTAGTTAAAATGGATATATTCCTAACTTCATAGTCCTCCCTTATAAGGTAATAACTTTAAACTCACTCACACAGTCACGTTCTAGGATTCAATTATACTGCAACAGGTTTACCATCTACCTCTTAATGACACCTGGAAATTTTTCTCCTTTTCCTTCATTATTAATGTGGTCCTAGAACCCAAATCACAGTGAGTCAGGGAAAATTGTTTTGGAAAGGCTTTATTTTTACTTTCCAATCATGGGTCTTGATGCATATCACACATGCTTATCCCAATAAGATTTGCTATCTTTGAAGCTGGATACAGAAGGGATATGTTTTCTCAACCAATTTTCTAACAGAAATACCCTGGTATCCTTAAGCAAAATGATATATGCCATGTTCAAAGCTAAGTATTAAATGTAAGTTATTAAGAAGAAAGCCTTTATTGACTTCCAGTTGAAAAAAATAGGAGGTCCTTTCTCTTAGTCCATTTGTGCTACTCTAACAGAATCTTTAAGACTGGATAATTTATAGAGTAGAATTTTATCTTTTCACAGTTCAGGAGGCTGGAAGGTCCAAGATCAAGGTGCCAGTATCTTGCAAGGGTCCTCTTGCAGCATCATCACAGGTCAGACAGTAGAAGGACAAACGGGGCAAAAGAAAGTTTTGGGCAGTGCTCTCATGTCCTAATCACCTCTCAAGGGGCTCATCTCTTAATACTGTTACAATGGCAATTACTTTTCAACTTGAGTTTTAGAGGAGACTTATTTACATCACTAAGACAAGCCACTCTTATGTTCCCTCCCATTATCTGAAAATTTCTATTATCTACAGAAGTCAGCCCTGGGAAGCCTTGACAAATTATTTAGGAGCTCATATATATGGAAGTAGTTAGACACAACTTAAAGTTCTACCTTACTAGGCACTCCACCTGTACTAATCTCTCAAAAAATTTCTAGTCGTTACTCTCTTTCATTGATTGTTTTAATTAATATAGTATATCAAGATGATTTTTTCATGTAGTTTTATTGTTGTTTTTAACTTTTTTTTCTCAACTGGCATTGACATATTCTTCTCACAGCTCAAACCTACAAAAATTATCTGCAATACTGAAACTCAAAGTATAAACTCAGAGGAGGATTGATATTTCCGTGCTAATTTCTAAAAATTTCTGATATTGGCTTTTATTTTAGATTTTATTTTTTAGATTTGCTTCTTTGGGGAGAAAGAATAGCAACTTTTTCTCTTAATCCTGGTTTAGAAAGTAAGGGCTTTAATAACCAATAGACTTCTCATTATTTATATGAGAGGAAAATAAGTCTCTAAATCTCTGGTTGCTCATTTCAAATAGTTAGAAGAAGTAAAATCAGAGCAAGGGGCTACAAAACTTTGTGAACTTAACTGGATTGTTGGAGTACAAATTACTGGGCTTAGGCAGTTGGGATAACAACACAGTAGGATACAGTTGTTATGAATACTTGATAATACATAGGCTTAAATATTTACTTAAACATTTATTAGGTATGTCTTCTACATACTAGACACTTAACTGTAAGTTTGTATATATTTACTTCATGTGTAGGTCACTTTGTAATGAAATTAAATTAACTTAAATCTCAGAAATGCCATAAGACATATTTTAAAATGATATCTACATATTAGTGATGCTTCAATAACTGGAGATCACCTGATTCCAAGTCAATTAATGCATCTCTCATCATCGTTAATCAATCAAAAGTATGTACCAAGGGTACTGTCACCATCAATTGACTGAATTGTTCCAAATTAATGCATGAAAAATAATAAATTCTCAAAGGCCAATCTATTTATTTTTATATGCCATATGTTGGGATGACCCCTCCTCTCCTCACCTCAAAAAAAAAAAAAAAAAAAAAGCAGTTGTCTTAGTTCATTTTATGTTGCTATGATAAAATACTGGAGACATCTACAAACAATGAAACTTTATTTAGTTCATGGTTTTGGTGGCTGAGAAGTCCAAAAGTAAGACATTGGCATGTGATAAGAGCCTTCTTGCTGCATTATAACATGACAGAAGACATTATCTGGCAAGACAGAACAAGAGTGTATGTGCTCAGGTCTTTCTTCCTCTTCCTACAAGCCACCAGTACCATCATGGGGCCCCACCCTGATGACTTTATCTAATCTTAATTACCTCTCAAAGGTCCCACCTCTACATACCATCAATATATGAATTTGGGGAATAAATTTTCAACACACAAAATTTGGGGGACAAATTTCAAACTATAGTAGTGGTTCTCTGTGTGGTTTTAAAATCTTGGATTATTTTCTTGATCAGTTCTTACACTTTTACTTCATGCTATTTTTTACAGAGACTTTATGTTTATTGCAGCATTACATCATCACATGCATACATCACAACTATCACAGCCCGTATTCCCTGAGCATAGAGTATAAAATAAGGTCTGTGGGCTGGGTGTGGTGTCCCACACCTGTAATCCCAGAACTCTGAGAGTCCGAGGCAGGTGGATCGCTTGAGTTCGAGACCAGCCTGGCCAACATGGAAAAACTCCATCGCTACTAAAAATACAAAAAAAAAAAAAAAAAAAAAAAAATAGCTGGGCGTGGTGGTTAGTATCTGTAATCCCACCTACTCAAGAGGCTGAGGCACAGCACACTTGAACTGAGGAGGCAGAGGTTGCAGTGAGCCGGGGTTACACCATTGCACTCCAGCCTGAGCAACAGAGCAAGAATTCGTCTCAAAAAAAAAAAAAGCTGTTTATAGAGATACAGGTTAATTGGGTTAATTGAAAAGTGGTCCCAGAGAGCAAGAGTGAAGAACTAAAAGCTGGAAAGATGAAGGCAAGAAAGGCAGGTAAGCCAATTCACAGAGGTTTTCTTGAACTGGCTGTATCTGTGACTAAAGTGTTTGATCTAATTAGTCCCCCTTCTTGGGAGCCTATAGAATATGTTAAAGATTAATCTATCATTTACTGCCCCCTGTTGTTTGGGTTGTTGAGGACGCATTAGTTCCCTGCATTTTGAGTTTGCACATACATGAATGCATGTGTTGTCAGAATGAGACAGCTCTGAAAGAAAAAGAGGCTCCATAAATATTTGAGGCCAGCTGCTTAGTACTAAAAAAGGCTGAAGCCCACTGAGAACATTACAGCTATGACTGGGCTTAGTGGACAGACCAAGAGACTGTTAAGCTGTGTCCAAGAGGTATCCAAAACAAAAACATAGCCAGGGACATTTGATAAGTGTTTGATGTTTACACAATCACAGAGCAAATATTACTGTCACTTATATTACAAACTGTCTTTAGCTCATCCCAAATACTATCCTGCTTCATTTTTTATGTGTTCTCTATTCTCCCTTCTTGTCTGGAATATATTATTTCTAACATAATGAAGAAAGAAATGCACAGGTCCTCTTTCTCATTGCCCCACTCCTGTATTTAATGCTACACCATTGTTGCATTGACAGTGAACAGCAACAGAGACAAAATTTTGATGTATCTGCCTAAATTTTCCCTCAGAAATATGTATTCGTTTTGGCTAAATCATTCAGTCTTTAATGAACAACTACTCCAGGCATATATAGCCAATGTGGAGAAAGGAATTGGCAGAATGTGATAAAATCAGACAATATCAACTAAATACAGATTTGATGCCTGAATGGACCAATAATTACTAATTCCGTACTTCCTCTTGGATTATGTGATCTTTAATGATATGGTTTGGGGGTGTCCCCACCCAAATCTCATCTTGAATTGTAGCTCCCATAATTCCTACGTGTTGTGGGAGAGACTCAGTGGGAGGCAATTGAATCATGGGGGGCGGGTCTTTCCCGTGCTGTTCTCGTGATAGTGAAAAAGTCTCACGAGATCTGATGGTTTTATAACAGGGAGTTCCCCTATGTAAGCTCTCTTGCCTGCTGCCACGTAAGAGGTGACTTTGCTGCTCCTCCGCCTTCCACCATGATTGTGAGGCCTCCCCAGCCATGTGGAACTGTAAGTCCATTAAACCTCTTATTCTTTATAAATTACCCAGTTTCGGGTATGTTTTTATCAGCAGCGTGAAAATGGGCTAATACATTTAGCTAAGAATTATCCTAAGGATTTATACATGTAGGTGTTTTTAAAGATATACTATATATTTACATATATAATACACATAAATTGTTTTATTGCACTTAATTTAAAACATGCATAGTATATTCATAAGTGGTATAAATGATATTTTGTAAATTACTAAGTGTGAGAGAAATTCCCGGCCAACCCAAGTAGTTACTGAATTCAGTGCCTAATGTTTGCAGAGATTCTGATTTATCCAGGGAACATTTACATGCAGACTATAACAAGTAAGCAAAGCTTTGTCACTCTTCTGATTAAAGGAATTGATTTGACTTTAGGAAGAGTGACTTTAATTAGCTGTGCAAATGCCATTAATTCCAATTAATCTTCTCACACTGTCAAGACAAAAATCCTGGGAGAAGATAAATTGCAGCAAATCAATATAGCCCTTGTTTTTACCAGGAACAGGTGCTCGAGGAAAGAGGAATGTCATTAATGGGTGTCTATATCAAGAAGTATTTATACAAGACAGTAATTCAATGTGAAAAGCTTTTAGATGATTTCTTATATCCTATTTATATATCCATTAATTGTCTTAAATCAAATAGGAAGGGTTTACCAAAGAGATTTTGAAAAATTATTATTATAATTCTATGGAGAACTATGCTACAAATTCAAATCATCTTTACAGTAGAAAATATAAAGACTAAAAACTATGTTCAAATGCATTGTACTCTCTGTGTTATTTAGTTCAAATACAAAGAAAAGCATTCTGGTCAACATGGTAGCAATGATTAATAGTTACTATATTGAACCAAAACACCACAGTAAAATACCAATGAGTATAAAGATAAAGTAAAAGATTTCCATATACTAAAGTGAAAGAGATTGTTCATGTCAATAAGGGGTACTGAAAAAAACATATATTAGTCCAATTATATATATAAACATATGTAGTCCAATTATATATATAAATGACTATATATATGTTTATACATAAAGTTGGACTACATATGTTTATATATAGATGACTGCATGTATTTTTGTATATATAAACGACTACATATATATTTTTTAGTATCTTTTTATATATGGAAAAAATATATATGTAATCCAACTATATACATATATGTAATATTTTCCAAGTTATGATTTCCATTCTTACAAATCACCCTCTCGTTAATTTCTCTAGTCAATTTGTCTTTTCTCTTTTCAAAAAAATATGTTAACCTGATTCTCACTCTAAGAGCATTTAAATTTGCTGATCTTCCATCCAGATCTTTGCATGTTCTGTCCAGCAAGTTCTCTCTCCATGAAGACCATACCACCTAAAGTGACCCCATCTCAGTCTGTCTGTTGGTGAGTTTGTATTTACTATTTAGCACTTACCATATTTGAGGTTGTTTATTTTTTTCTTAACTTGTTACCTCTGTGCTTCTCCCAAGCTCCACCTAGTATAGTTCTCTACCTAGTATAGTGCCTGGACCTCAGTGGGCACTTCATCAATAAATGAATAATAAATAAACAATTCACTAAGCCATGAAAAACAAACATCTTTTAAAAAACAGTAAATTATGTTGATTTATTTATAATTAACATTTATTATGTGAGTTGCGTGTCCCTGAGGCCACCTTCATGCTCTAGGATTTGCTAGAACTCACAGGACTCGGGATAGCTATTATACTCATAGTAACTGTTTTTTATTACAATGGCAGAACAAAAATTAAAATCGTCAAAGGGAAAATGTACATGGGGTGAAGTCCAGGAGAGAGGAGGAGCAAACTTCAGGTGTTCTTCCAGTGGAGACACATAGGGACATACAATTCTCCCAGAAGGGATGCGTGACAACCATGGCCAAAATGATGCCAGTTGAGGGAAGCTCACCTAAGCCTTGAGGTCTACATGCACGTAAGACTCATGTGAACTGACCTCAGCTACTCAGATCCCAGCACCCAGAACAAAAATATGTGTTCACCATAAATCATATTATTAGGATAAACATATCTAGTCACACTTTTCAGGCATACAAAAACATCCTTAGCAGGGAGTATTTATTTTCTAAGGGCTCAGAGGTTATCTCCCAGAAGCCAGTCCTAAAGACAGGGCTTTTTTTTTTTTTTTGGAATGCACAGTGTTTCAGCAACCTAGGCCTGCTAAGTTAACCCTTTCCTCCATGGCTTGTGTGGCATGTCTCCACCTAACTGGCTCAGAATTCTTTCTGATTATCTAAAATATCCTGTCGTAGAGTCCCTAATATCCTCATTTGTTCAAGTTTAATGAAAGTATGATCAGACACATCAGACTCTGAGCCCCAAGGAAATAGGGTCCCAGGGGACTGGGCCTTCTGTTTTCTCCCTAAGTCATCTTCCCAGTCTACCCCAAATCTATTTTGTTTATGTTCATCTCTATCTGCCCCTGACACTTTATGCTTTGCTTGTTATTCCTGATTGAAATTGAAGTCTCTCACCTGGGCTTGGGATTCAATAATTTCCTACCAACTTAGGGACCTTCTCCATCATCAAACCTATTTACTACATTTTTTTTTTTTTTTTTTTTGGCTCTCCCCATCTCTGGTTCCTGCTTGTAATCACATAAATGTCCCAGAGCAATGTCACTAGTAAAACTAACAAAAAAGAAAAATAATAAGAACCATAATAAAAACTTTCTTGAGAAGTTGCGTCACTCACACAATTTTTCAGCCTCGTGTCTTACCTTTGCATGGTTTCCCCAGATGGAGCATATTTGCTGATCAGCTTCCTCACCTCCCACTATTCCTCTGCTTCTAGAACTCTGGTTTCCTCCTCCACCTTCCCACTAAAGTGAGTGTTACCAAATTTACCAGAATCCTCTAATACTCAAAAGTAAGAGTTAATTCTCTATCTTATCTTACATAATTTTCTTTAATATTTGACTTTATTAAACACTCCTTCTTTCAAGAAGCTCTTTACTCCTCCAATTTCTCTGAATCCATTATATTGTATTTCTCCCCTCTTTTTCTACTAGCACCACTACCCACACACTCTCTTTCTGCTCTAATCATTCTTCTCAACCCCCTTCTTCAGTTTCTTCATTTCTAAAACAGAGATAATAATACCTATTTCATGGACTTATTGTTACGAAATTCGGGGGGGTGGAGTTCAAAAACTCACCTAAGATATTATTGTCTCTCGAATAATGTTTTGATTACTTGGAATCCCATGAGGTTGTAATTTATGGCCAAAACACCCTAAATTATATAATTTATTTAATTATCAATGTAATTTATCTTTTTCTTAGAATATTTTATCTTATATAATTTTGGAAATATCCATTATGGCCTTATTTTAAAATTAGAAAGAATGAGGCACAACAAACACGAAATTGTTTCCAGGATCACAGATCAGTAACAAAAACAGATATATGGAATGTTGACTTTACTGGGAGCATTATCGACTTAACTGCACTAACTAATCTTTTGAGTGATTGATTGGTTACAGTTTTGAGTTCTTCCAGGAAAAGTAATTTACATAAACCACAGAACAGCTGGTTAATGAATTTTACTTCTGAGAAGTTGTTGGGAACACATGGTGTGTTCTTCAGGGAAGCACAGAACTCTGTGGCTGCATTTTATAAACAATGATGAAAGTTTTTCAATTTATGAGGAGATATTTTTCTCAAAGTTTAAACTTTATATTAAGAAATTTATATTTAATAATTTAGACACGCACAGTGAGCAGCTGCTTCTTCATTCTTTAAGAATTTACACAATTAATTTCATTTATTTAGTATGTATTTAGTGCCTTGTAAGTTCTTAACATTAGAAGTACCATGCATTCCACTGTGAAAAATACAAAGGCAAATTAGTATAATTATTTCTTAAGTTATATTTTTAAGGGCATCCCAACATTTGTAACACTCAGCTTGTCTTTGATGGAAAAGCTCACATTGATCCCCCTCCCATCAGGGGAATCAAAACTGAAGACATCTGTTTCAAAGTTATCAGCATATAAACAATAGCTAAACCAGGGAGGCAGAAGTCACTGAAGATACAATGATAAGTGAAAGAATAATAAAAATAAGATTGGGTCACTGAACAACACTTTACTTTGTTAGACAGATTAAGACTAAATCTAAACTAAGTCAAAAGGGGTGTCCAGGAAGCCCTACCAAGGAGAATGACCAGCAATAAGTTTAATGCCACTAAAAACCCACAAAAATGGCTCAATGTTTTAAAATTGTGATGACTTCTTTCATTGTTACAACTAAAATCAGTCACCCATATGATCAGTTTTTGCAATGTTATTGTTGATACTCCTAGAGATTTTTTGTTTTCATATTTTTAATTTTCAAAAATTGTTGTAGGTGCACAGTATGTGTATGTATTTATGGGGTACCTGAGATGTTTTGATACAGGCACGCAATGTGAAATAAGCTCATCATGGCAAATGGGGTATCCATATCTTCAAGCATTTATCTTTTGAGTTACAAGCAATCCAATTACACTCCTCAAGTTATTTTAAAATGTACAATTAAGTTAGTATTGACTATAGTTACCCTATTGTGCTATCAAGTAATAGGTCTTATTCATTCATTCTTGTTTTTTATTTTTTTGGACCTGTTAAGCATCCCCACCTCCCCCAGCCCTCCACTACCCTTCCCAGACTCTGATAACCATCCTTCTATTCTCTATGTCCATAAGATCAATTGTTTTGACTTTTAGAACCCACAAATAAGTGAGAACATGTGATGTTGGCCTTTCTGTGCCTGGCTTACTTCATTTCACATAATGATCTCCACCAGTTCCATCCATGTTGTTACAAATGACTGCATCTCATTCTTTTTATGGCTGAATAGTACTCCATTGTGTATAGGTATCACATTTTCTTTATCCATTCATCAGTTGATGGACACTTAGGCTGCTTATGACAGGAAAGGAACCATGAAGAAATAAATCAAACAGCAGGGGATTGGATAGTGAACAGGAAATGAGGAAGTGGGTACAGAGGCTTGAATGTAAAGAAGGGAAATTTTGCTGGAATACATGACCAGAAGTTTGTTACTATTATTGTCTTCATTATTAAATGATACATGAAAAAAAATCCATGCATTCCCTTGGACTGTTATTATTTATTTTCATTCATGCTTCCCAGTGAAATGGCAAGTAACAGGTAGACATTATAATTGCCCCATCTTGTTGTCTCACCTTGTCCCTAATATCAGAATCACATTGCTTTTATTCCTGAGTGCTATTTGTGTTGACCTGATACGTTCTTTAGCTTGGGGTAACTGTTTGGAAAGCTCTGTTTAGTTCACATATTTGTGTCGTAACTGTCATTCTGGATTCTTGTTGTTGAGTCAATGAAGAAGCTTTTGGGGAAGGCTTGGCAGCCATTTTACAGACAGGATCCTGGTGCACAGACTGGACGGTCCAGACAAGCTCTTAGAGAACCTATGCCAGAATATGTACTATCTAATTACAGTATTCCCTTACTATAATAATAATAATAACATCACACAAGTATATAACACATACGGTATGGCAGGCATGCTTCTCTGGCACTCTATGATTCATTTCTTCATCACAACAACTCTGTGAGGTGGGGGCTATTATCTCCACTTTACAGAAGAGGAAATTGAAGTTAAATACTTGTTCCATAGTCATATGATAAATAATAACAATAAACCACAGAGTTCAGATTTGAACCCAGGCAACTGAATCCTGAGCCTAGTTTATGCTCTTAAATCCTATACTACATTGTTTCTAGAGAGGCCACAACGTGGCTGCTTTTAATTCCTGTGCCAGCAACACAATTTGCTTATGTAGGTCAGAAAACAAGAAATGTGCTGAAATTGAAGAGCTCCATTGGAATCGCCTACCTGGGTCAAGGTTGCTGATGTACTCTGAGTGGTTGGAGAGAAAACTAAAGCTCTTATTAATATTTTGAACTGATGTCCCCAAGGTTTGTTGTAATATAATTCTCAAAACTTAAATGCCATCAGACTATACTGAGCAATAAGTACTAGCATGAATCAGAAAACCTCCAACCAAACTCTGTAGTCTTAGACAAATGATCTATTTTCTATGAGCCTCAGCCTTCTCATCTGTAAAATGGGAATAATAATTATCTACTAACCATTTAGAATTGGGGTTTATCATTTAATAAATTTTTATATGAAAGTACCTTGAATATTACATGAATTGGCTTTTATTTTTAATCCTTCAATGAATTTTTTTTTTACCTATAATCCTTTCATGTTTCATCTCAATACTCACTCCCTCATGTCATCATGGACTCTAAAATTCTAAGATAATTAAGGTTAAGACAAAGACCACAAAGTGATAGAATATTTTGAGATTTTTACTGGCTACATGAAGACCTCCTTGCCCTGGAATTCAGACAGCATTCCAGTGCAAACCTGATTCAGAAGAGGATGGTTTATAAAATAGAACTAGTTTTACATTTAGATAGCAAAGCAAGTCCCTTTTCACTAATATCATACCCCTTTCAACACAACACCATACCCATCTCAAAGAGGACAGCCTTGGAGAAAATATCAAGAGAACTGGAAACCTTAACTCTTTTATGTTGTATTGGATAGCTTTTGGCATTGTCAGCATTTACTTATATGCATAAAGAGTTTGTGCTTTAAAAGACAGATATGCATGAGAAATAAATTTGAGATAGAGCTAAAAGCATACCTTTCTATCAGTTTCCCAGCACAGCACTTTTAGGCATAGATGTGAGAGTTGGAGGGATGTATATGAACACATTTCTAGAGATAGACTTAACACATGTCCAAAATTTATTTAGTGGGAAAGGAAAAGAAAATAGAACCTACATATGGCTAGTCATAAAAAAACCGATCTGATTTAGGAGATACCCTATGAGTGAAAAACTGGAGCAAATTTGAAAGGTTTTTGCACTTTCCAAGTCCACAGCTAACAAAATTTTAATATTAGGCCTCCATATCCTTAATGCTATCATAATAATTCACAGCAAATGAAATTTTGATTCAGTTAAATAAAAAGCAATCAAGTAAATAAAAAGCAATCAGATAAATAAGCACACTTAACCCAAATCATAATTTCCCATTATCTTAAAGATGATGTTTCAGGAACATTAAGTAATAAATTATTTTAAAATAAATATTATGACTTTTTTAGATAATTTATAAATTATTTTTGTAAACAAGAAATTCCTTTAAAGTATATTTCTAAAGAGTAAAACTAAAAAAGTCAAAGATGTGGCCGGGTGCAGTGGCTCATGCCTGTAATCCCAGAACTTTGGGAGGCTGAGGTGGGTGGATCATCTAAGGTCAGGAGTTTGAGATCAGCCTGGTCAGCATGGTGAAACCCTGTCTCTACTAAAAATACAAAAAATAGCCAGGCGTGGTGGTGCATGCCTGTAATCCCAGCTACTCGGGAGGTTGAGAAAGGAGAATCACTTGAGCCTGGGAGGCAGAGGTTGCAGTCAGCCAAGATTGTGCCACTGTACTCCAGCCTGGGCAACAAGGGCAAAACTCTGTCTCAAAAAAAAAAAAAAAAAAAGTTGAAGATGCATGTATACTACAACCTAGCAATACCACATTTCGTATAGAAAAAAACTACTCGAATATAAAATAGGCATAAAATCTAATTGGCACTGTTTTTATTAATACTAAAACAGGAACACAGCCTTACTGTGTCCTTCACTCAGGAAATGTAATAAAACATTCTAAGGCTGCTCAGATGAATAAATTAGATGTATGAGTATCAAAATAATAAATCTTTTAAAAAAGTTAAAGTGTGATAATATTCACGTATTTTTCTACAAAGAAATGTAGCAACATTACAAAAAAAAAAAAGCTAAAGAATAATAACATGCCCTTTTCAGAGAGTGATTCATTTTGTAGGAGAAGTTATTACTGAAAGTATTGGTGAAGGTGAAGGACGACACTTTATGTGAATTTATAACATGTTCTCTTTTGTATCAGAAAAAAGATCCCTCAGCCAATTTTTGGTCAAATAATATCTATTTAAATGATTGATGAGAACATGGGTACCTGTTTTTTTTTATTCTTTCTGTATTTTGAAATATTTTGCAAGTTAAATAACTATTGTGAAAATAATATAAAAGTGGCAACAGAAAGACAGCTATTATAGCTGCTCTATTAACAAGTTGTTCAACATCTGAAAGGTGACACTCTTCTAGACAGTTGTGAGGCTGGGGGACAGGGTAGAATTCAAGTTGTTGGGAGGCTGTGCATAGTCACTAAGTTCCCTTCTGTTTCAAAAATATATGATTCTATGAAATAAATATGAGAAAATCCTTTTGCTGTAGTTTAAAAAAAAAGTCGCCTTGAACTAAAATGAACATATAATTCTAAAAGCATTGTGGCTTATTTTGGCTCTGCTGGCTTCAGGATTGTTTTATTCTCATATTGAGAAATGAAGCAAGCCACCACTAGTAAATGAGTGCAGTGGACCCTATCAGTACCCTGCCAAGATCTCCTGGGACCCCTTCCACTTTTTCTATGCATCCCTCCCTTGCCATGTATGTGCTTTTGCTTCTAATAACTAGCATCTGTGATTGCCTTCAAATGCCTCAGGCTACTTGAGCCACCGTTGCCTGCTCAGACAGTAGAAAGTGCTTGATGTTTGATTTTCCCCACCTCAGGGCAGTCACAGCCAATGACTGATGGAAAGTGTGAGGTAATGCATGTGTGAATTAGCTTGATTTAGCCACTCCACAATGTCTCCATATAGCAAAACATTATGTTGTATACGATAAATATATAATTTTTGTCATTTTAAAAAATAAACATTAAAAAATAGAAATCCCACCTCCTCACAGAAGAAACTCTGAGGTATAGTTTGCACAACAGAGCTCCCCATGGCATCAGACTGGAGCCAGGATTTTACCTAAAATTGCATCCTTGTTTGACCTCTTCCTTTTCCTGGTTCTGCTTTTTGCACTCCCTTACTGTTTTCTCCTGGGAACACTTAATAAAGTATTTGCTTGCAAATCCTTGTCTTAGGGTCTGCCTGAGGAAGTCTGAGGCAAAACAAGCAATTAATGAATGTATTCATTCTTTTAACATGACACTTCGTGGATCAAATCATTTTTGTCAGTTTTGTCAGTCAAATATGATCATCTCTAAGTTCTCATGAATTCATATCTAGGTCCTATGTAAAAACAGGACTTTGAGTAAGAAATGAACAAATTTCAGGAAAATCTCAGAAAACACAGGAGGACACTTAAGGTCCCCTCTGTTAGAGTATAATATTAAGAGAAGAAGTAGGGTTTATTCTACCCCATGTTATCACGGGCCACTTGATAGGTTTAAATTCTGTGCCCTCTTTTCCAGCAGCTCCTAGAAAGAGATGGCAGAAGTCATAGTGCCAGATGGTCTGCTGTTGTGCCTGGCACGTGATGTCAGTAGGCCTTGGCAGCATGGTGGCACTCAATGAAAGGAACAGAAGCACTCAGCCATCATGTTGACACTTGGCCAACGCAGCAGTACACAAGTGGCTGTGGCACTGGTGCCCAGAAGAGCAGAGCTGCCTGGTGGGCAGACATTTCCTAGCATAGGTAACAAAGGCGATATCTGACAGATGCCATATGGTACCTGACTGAGCAGTTCTGAGAACACATGTGAGTGACTCTTTGGATAAGGATTTTGCAGAGGGCTAGAGGGTGGCCTGAAGAGTCAGAGATTAGTGTCAATGGAATGGGATACTATTACTATGGTCCATTCATACTCTCAGCATGGAGAAATAGTCTATTGGCTTGTCATCAGAAAGGACAGGGAAAACTGTTTGAAGCCTATGGCCTCAATTATTTTTTCTAAAATGTGTAAGGCGAGAAATGGCATTGCTTTTATGAAGCATTTACATTTCTAAGAATGAATGATGGGTGAGTGAATTGTACTTAGGCATCAAAGTTGGGAATATCTAATGTGAGAAAAAGGTAAGGGAGTTAATTAAAGGACAGATACAGAGATTGCCACACATCAAAGGCCAGGTTGTGATAAAAAGTCATAAATGTGTAAATATATCCAGTGAGCATAATGATAGATTTTCTTCATAAATGTTAAATGTAGTGTTAAAGATGTTTAGATTTCTTGAGGTTTACAAATGAGTAGGCAGGTACTGCATAAAGATTCTCGATCACACACAGCTTCATTTAGGTCAAACAACACACAGCTGTAACTCAACACACCCTAATTTTTGCACAATTAGTGTATTTTTATTTTAGACAACAGAACAAAGTGAATTAGTCATCCTGCAACTTGAATAGATGAACATGACTTTCTCTCACCTTAATGGAATTTCACCCCACAACTTTGAATTAATGTGCTAGGTAATAAGAAATCATGCTCTTGGCTATTTAAATTATAGAGCATTATCTCATAACTAAAAATAATCAGTTGTGGCATTTAAAAAATTATTTTATTCCAGTTACACTTCTGTACAGAAAATAATAATATTCATAAAAGCATCTGCTACATTTAATATATATTGCTTTGAAATGTACGTACAAATAGATGGTGAGTAAAACCAATTCTGGTCTAATATCTATGATTTATCATTCCTTTTATCAGTAATTACTATATTTCTCTATACTAAGTTTTAATGTGTTAATATCTTACTTTCATTTTAAAATTGTTTCCTATATTATACAGCAACTTCAGTAGTTACACGTATGCAAAATTGTTTAAAATACAAGGTTTCCTTAGCTTCTCTCCTAACAAGGGACTTTTAATATCCATTGGAATATACTTTCTGCAGATGTGTTTTTTGAAAATTATACAAATAGAAATAATTTGGTTACTTTATCAACCAAAAATCTTAGGTCTAGGGTGTCTTTTGAAAGCACTGTGTTAAAACTGCAAATCCTGAGAATATATTCACTAGATTTTCAATAATACTCTGGCAATAAAATTTTATAATGCTGTTTGCCATTCGATTATTCTTAGTGTCGGATGGGAGAGGAATTATTACTTTAATTATTAATTATTAGAAGCCTGTGCTATTTGGAGGACAGAAATGTGGGATATTTTTATACTATACAACATTTCCTATATCTTTTGACTCTGTATCCAGGCCTGATGACAGAGGGCTCACCAAGAATTGCAAGTTTCCAAGTGTCTCAACTTCCCATTTCCACATGTCCTCAAAACTCTGCCACTGCAACAAAGGGTTAGACAAAATAGTTTGCATTCTAGTAGACTGAATCTTTCTTTGCTATTTACAAGGATGGGGCAAATTTCACTTTACTAAGTACAGAAGTGAACTTCGGGAAGTGTCACGTTGAGAGAAAAATGTATCCTTTTGGCTAAGTGAATGAGATTTACTCTCAGAGACAGGTAAGATATGAATTTTTATTTTTCCACTTAGTTAAAAACTTGAGCATTGCACAAATCAATAATTCCTTCACTAAATGCATCAACCCATAATGTAACCCATAACTGTAAGTCCCTGGTAACATGAAATAATCATATTACATAATCATATGTGTCCTAAGGCGTCAGTATGTGTAGTGGAAAGCAGGCATATTGTAATGGCTAATTTTATGTGTCAACTTGGCTGGGCATGGTGCCCAGTGATGTGGTCAAACATTCTAGACAGTTCTGTGAGGGTGTTTTTGAATGAGATTAACATTGAAATCAGTGGGATTTGAGTATAGTGGATTGCTTTCCACAATGTAGGTAGACCTCATGCAATCAATTGAAGGCCTGAATAAAACAAAAGACTGGCCTCCTCCCAAGCAAGAGGTAATATTGCAGCAGATGACCTTTGGGTTTGAGCGTGTATATATATACACATACATAAAATGCTTTTGTTTCTCTGGAGAATAGTAATACACTTCTATTTTTTCATTTAGATATTATAGGTTTAAATTCCTCCTCCACTGTGTAAGTATTGCACAGTGTGGAAGATTATCTAATGTCCCTTAGTCTCAGTTTCTTTATCTATAAAGATAATTTTTAAAAACACTAGTTATATACAATTCTCAGCACCAGTAATGACCACGCAGCTGAAACGAAAAGGTGAAAATTTCTCTTTCTGTACTCTATATTGTATTTATGTTTCTGGCTCTTACATATGAGATTATAAATTATTTGAAGGAAATGAGCACATGTTATACTTCTTTTTATCACTAAGCATTTAAGACATAACTTCTAGTGGACTGAAAATAGAGAATAAAACTGTTTATATATTAATGGAAAATGACATTATGTGATTTGAAATCGGGCCTGATATTTAATGATTTATTTTTTCCAAACTCTATAAATCATTCTTATTATTTGATGAAATTCCTACACAGCATTGCAGTTGTGCTCACAAATATGTCACTGGACAAATTCAGAATAAAGAGGCAGGAAAATGGACTATGCCTCAAAGGGAACTGCAAAGGTATATAGTCAAGGGGCACAGATACAGGGAGAAGTAAAGAATTGGGGCAATTGGAAATCAATCTGCCTCAACAATAACTGTATATTAGAAAGATATTTGATAGTCAAAGATAAATCTCATACAATTAAAAAGTGGTAGGGCAGTGGGAAGATAGAAGGAAGCATAGTAAAATATATAGCCTGCATGAAATAGAGGAATTACAGATATTTTATGAATATATAATTATAAAGGTAAGCACTAAAGTATATCATTGTTCATAAACTTCTTAAATATTAGAATAACTTACTTTAAATATGAAAAGTAAAACCTCAGGAGCTTGAAGCTGCAGTGAGCACAGAGAGAAATCCAAAGCAAAAATTTTAAATGGAAAAAAATAACATAAGACCAAACTTATTTTCATATCAATAAATTTAAATGGTATAAATGCAGTTATTAAAATAACTTCAAATGGGTTAACAAAGCAAAACTCTATTCATGAAATGGATGAGACACATCTAAAAGAGAGTGATTAAAAAAATAAGAATAAAAAGAGAAAATGATTCAACTTGAATAAGCAACTTTTAACAAAACTATTAATAATAGCATTATTATAAATGCTAAGAGAAAGAATGGCATGTCAAATTTAAATGAATATATAATTCTGTAGAAGTGTTTTTAAAATGACTATAAAATATATTTTTAAAATATTATAAGGCAATATTGCAATAATTCATTCATTTTTTAAAAAGTTCAACAAAGTAAAGTGATTCTTTTATACTACAAAGTAAGCCAAGATTGTCCAATCTAGTGTAACAATTTGATGTCATTTTTAAATTACTTCACTTAAAATAATATTTGATAAATGGGGTTCTATTTATGTGAAAGTGGCAACAAACTACAGAAGTACTAATAACCAGAGCTGCAATAAAGCAAATTTTTGTTTTCAAATAAATGTTTCATTTGATTGGGAATATCAGCATTAAGATTATTTCAAAGTTTTAGTCATAAAATAAATATTTGTACATGAGTACATATACTAGGAATAATCTTAAGAGTTTACAAAAAGTATTTGCTGAATATTAAAGTAGGATTTGGAAGAAAAACTTTTAACTTGTAGAATGGATCACATTAAATATAATCTCAAAGTACATGAGAGCAAAAAGGTGAAACAATCAAAATTATTTTACTATCTTAAACATTGACTTTTAACACTTCAAATTACTATAGATAAATTAATCCAAGGTATATTTAATAATGGTATCTACACATATTATTTAAAAATTATTAATGAAAAGCACTAATTGTTAAATTATATAAAAATGAATCTTTGCATTTCAATACCTTATTTAAGACCAGAATTTGAACATTATGCTAAACTACTTAATACATTAAAGTGACAGGCACTGGAAAGGCCATTACTCAAACATCCTGAATTAATCTGCTTGAACTGCCACAGCAAAATACCATCCACTGTTGAAGTTTATTTTCTCACAGTTCTGGAGTTGGAAGTCTGAGTTTAGGGTGCCAGCACAGTGGTATCCTAGTGAGGGCTCTCCTTGTGGCTTGCATATGGCCACCTTCTCCCTGTATTCTCATATGGCTGAGAGAGAGAGAAAGAGAGACAGCAATCTCTATGGTATCTCTTTCTATAAGGGTACTTGCCATCACGTGGGCCCACTCTCATAACCTTATCTAAAGCTAATTACCTCCAAAAGGGCCCATCACATTGGAGGGTTAGGGCTTCAGCATGTGAATTTTTTCTTGTATTTAAGGAAAACAAAAAGCTTATAAAGTATGAGACAAGAAAAGTAGAGCAGTCTGAGCTATGTGAGGTAAGCAAAATTTATCAGGTCCAGAGAGATTAGAGTATGAGAAAACTTCGGTCATGTAAACTTCCACCCTTCTGTTCTCCCACCCTGGCACCCATGCCCCAGGGCAATAGTTTAAAAGCATTTTGTTCTTTTCTTCTCTGTAGTTTCTTGACTAGCTGCCACACCCATTATCTTCAAGTTCCTGGAATGTGTGATACAGGGAACAATGTATAACCAATCAATAGGTTATGTTGTTTTAATATTAGTATAAATTACTGGTACACAACTTAGGAACTGCCTCTTTCTTTCTCCTTTAAATACTCAACTTGCATCCATGCTCCCAGTGTTACTCAGTCCTCAAATTTGGCCCAAATAAACTTTCTATTTTTATGAATTTTGCCTCAATTTCTTCTTTTAGCTTGACAAGTACTAGTCACAATGACTTTATCAATGACATCTATTACTGCTGCTACTACTACTACTTGCAACAATACTATGTACTATACTCTCTTAAGCAATAGGCATCACTAAAAACAGAATTATAAAATGCACACAAAATTGTCTGGTTTGTGGAAATGATTCATTACAATGTTTTCTAAGTTCTGAACTCACCAAAAATGAACATAGAAACTTCATGACAACAAACATATAAGTTCAATTGTTGGCAAATCACAGCTGGAATACACACCTTAGGCTTGTTACATAAATTGTCTATTTATTTTCTTTTCCCTCAACTGTCTCATGCACTAATCCCTGGTCACACACTAGGCAATGGCAGAGCTGGACTAACTTATCTCCTAATACCACAGAAGCAGCAGGAACAGAGAGAAAGATTGTTTATGAACTGTGGCAAGCCATACAAAGGAATAAGAAAGAAGATGAGGGGTATGGGGACAGGTTGACTTCTCCCCATTCAGAACTGTTTTTCCCATTCTTACCCAGTTATTTACCACAGATCACATCTTCTGTAAAGAAAAGAAAGTATGGATTGAAAAATTCAGAAGCTCTCTCCCTCACATTTCTTTTTTTTTTTTTTTCTCTCCGCCTCCCGGGTTCACGCCATTTTCCTGCCTCAGCCTCCCGAGTAGCTGGGACTACAGGCACCCGCCACCACACCCAGCTAATTTTTTGTATTTTTAGTAGAGATGAGTTTTCACCGTGTTAGCCAGGATGGTTTCGATTTCCTGACCTCGTGATCCGCCCACCTCGGCCTCTCAAAGTGCTGGGATTACAGGCGTGAGCCACCGCGCCCAGCCTCTCCCTCACATTTCTTAGATGACTGACTAAAACTCCTATTTAATGGACAGAGTCAGGAAAAGAGGGAAAGAGAGTCGCTTCCTACAAAGCATTATATTTAAAAAACAACAGTAGTCTTGGCACAGTGGCTCACATCTGTAATGTTTGGGGGAGCTGAGGTGAGAGGATTGCCTTGAGACTAGGAGTTCAAGACCAGCTTGAGCAACATAGCTAGGCATCTTCTCTGCAAAAAATAAAACATGACCTGGGTATGGTGGTGTGCACCTGTAGCCCCAGCTACTTAGGAGGCTGAGGCCAGAGAATCTGGACCTCTGAAGCCCAGAGGTTTGAGGCTGAAGCGGGCTGATTGCACCACTGCCTTCCAGCCTGAGGTGACAGAATGAGACTCTGTCTCTAGAACAACAACCAAAAAATTGATTTCAGAATAACTTACCAATCTTATTCATTCTGAACAAATTTTCTATGATTATTTGAGGTCAGAACTATAGGAAAATGGCTGAGCAGAGCTCCTCCCCTTGATGAATGAGAAAAGGAGAGATAAGGAGAAACAGAAGTTTCGTAGAGTAAAATGTATGGTAGGAAAGTTTCTCAACTATAAAGCATGTACTATATATATGCATGTATGCGTGTGTGTGTGTGTGTATATATATATACACACAGAGAAGTATATATGTATATATATATACAAAGAGAAGTCAAGATAGAGGAATGATCTTGTTGATAAGAGGAAAATGAGAAACAAATCCATATATATATATGCCTCTATAAGTAACCAAGCTGCTTGCTTACATGACTTTTCTGGATAGTTGGTTCCATAGCAATCATGAGTACAAATTGTGTGTAATATCACATTTATACTAGCAGATTCATGGTTTTCCTGCCATGATTTGTAGTCTTCTTGGGTCATCATTTATTAAACCCTAAGTAGAATCTGAAAAACTTGTACTGATACCAACAAGTTTCTTATGTGAAAGATATTTTGAAATTTTTTTTTCTGAGTAGAATGTACCTCAGTTCTCAGTTTCCTCTACAGTCCTATATTTTGAGGGAAACTAGCAGTTCTAAAGGCGAGTTGTAGTGGACAATTGTTAGTTTTGACTTTCAAGAATCTGTTACCCATTTTTGGAAGCTCTACCCCAACTTCCTGCTGAGACATCACCCACTCTTGGAAGGGCTCTCAGTTCCTGGATTTTGTTTAGTTTCCTTCACCCCTATCTTGAGGGATGGAGCATATAACCCAGTCCTACATTAGTCTCTGCCTTGCATTCTCCTGCCTACATTGATTAGTTCATGGACAGTTGCAGCCCTGAATCTATTGCAAGAGCCTCAAGAAAGAGAAGTCAAGATAGACGAATGATCTTGTGGACAAGAGGAAAATGAGAAACAAATCCAAACAATGCCTTTTTCTTATCTAATAGCTAAAGGCCTCAGGCTTTTCTAGAAGCTGTTCCCACTGCCTAGAACTTGGTTTCCCAGGCAGTCATATTACACGTTCTCTCACTTCCTTCAGGAGCTTCTGCAAATGTAAATAAGAGATGCTTCTCCTGACCACTTTATCTTATTTTCTTATTCCAAAGCTTTCTAAGGTACTGTTATGTAGCATACATATTTGTTACTGTATTATTTTCCTGTTCTACAGAGGAGGGTTTGTTTTGTTCACAGCTGTATGACCAGTACCTATCACGAATTCTGAAATATAGTAGAAATTTAAGTGAGATTTATTGAATAATTTTTTTTAAAAAATCAAACAAGGATTGTCTATTTAATTAATATTCTAAAATTAAACACACAAAAAGTTGCAAAAATGCACTACAAAATCAAATATCTCTCTCACCTGGATTCACCAATTGGTAGTATATAGACACATCTGTTTACTACCGGCCTCTCTATGTGTATCAACTTTCCTTTTGCCAAATAATTCCAGAGTACACATTTTATTTTCCAAATATTTAAGGCAATTTTACAACTAGCTAGTGAATAATGTCACGAAAAGTAACAACAGTAAAAGTAATCCTACAAAATATCAGGATCACATTGTGCAATCTCAAAAGATAAAACTAAAAATAAAATCACAGTTATTTTTTCCTCCTACCTATATGGATTTTTATGAACAAACCATAATACGGAGTAAATCTGAATGAATATTCAGCTCTAAATTTATTAGATAATTTAACCTGATGGGAAAGAATGATTTTGTGTAGTGGGTCCTATTGCTGGGTTCTTTAATATTTATCTTCATTAATTTTGTCCTGTATTTGCATATGAAGTGTTCTGGGTTAGAGACAGATTTCTTATTAAATGACTCACAGTAAATAATAACTGTGTAACCCCCCCTTGCCCATTGCTCTAGTTCTTACCCCTAGGATGATGCTATGAGAGCCAGAGCAAGTATCCTATGTGAGTACCATTGGTATTGACACCCCATACATGGGTAAGTCAATAGGAAAAATTGTCTTTCTCTCCTTACAAAGGGGAAGGAGTTCTGCTCCCCTAAAAGGGACTCCTTATACTAGCTTTTCAGTATATCAATAAAATATCTTACTGTGATCCAGATAGCCTTATGTGTCTCCAGCTTATATGACCTAGAGATGCCTCCAAATTCTAGGCTACATCCTTTCTGACAGAGCTTTACCAAGGGACCTTGTCTAGATTGTAACCATTTGGCCCTTTCTAGGAGTTAAGAGGAGTTTTACTATTCTTTCAGATCAGAGCAATTACCAAAGTCTGTACATCTGATACTCACATTATGTGAAGAGTCTCATGAGGCTAGGGTTTTGCATGAGCACTGAGAAAGCCAAGGTTTTATTTCCTCATACATGGTTAAATAAAGGATTGTTTCTTCAAAATAATAAGTATTTATAAATACAATTATTTATAATTTTAGTCAGTTTTCTGTAGTAACAATAAGAACCTAAATCATGTCCGAGTCTCTTCTAACCTAAAAGGGAAGTCTTCATTCTCTTTAAAGGTTCTAACCAGCACCTCTCTCCATAACTTAAAAAAAAAAAAAAATCTTTACTTTTTCTGGAGTCTCTTGCTTTGTTACCCAGGCAGTAATGCAGTGGTGCAATCATGGCTCACTGCAGCCTTGACCACCCAGGCCCAAGCATTCCTCCCACCTCAGTCTCCCAAGTAGCTGGTAGCTGGGACTACAGGTATGTGGCACCAACCAGGCTAATTTTTTTTTTTTTAATTTGTAAAACAGAGCTGCTGCCTGGCCAACATGGTGAAGCCCCATCTCTACTAAAAATACAAAAATTAGCTGGGCGTGGTGGTGGGCGCCTGTAATCCCAGCTACTCGGGAGGCTAAGGCAGGACAATCGCTTGAACCCAGGGGACGGAAGTTGCAGTGAGCTGAGATTGGACCACTGCACTCCAGCCTGGGTGACAGAGTGAGACTCTGTTTCAAAAAAGAGAGAGAGACAGAGAAAGGAAAAAAAAAAAAAAAACACAAAGGTGCCTCGCTATGTTGCCCAAGCTGGTCCTGAACTGCTGCATTCAAGCAATCATCCCATCTTGGCCACCCAAACTGCTGGGATCACAGGCACCAACCACTGCCAGGCCCCAGCCCTTCTCTATCCTTGAATAGCCTAGTTTTTCTTTAAAAAAGAGTCAGTACTTCATATCTCGGCTTTGTAACGTGCAATCATTATTTAAAATGTCTTAATCTGGCCCCTGCACCTGCTTCTAGACTTGAAAAAATCTCAGTAAAGTCTGTTGCAGTAATCCTCAAATTGCTTAAAATTATGGTCACTCTTTTTGTTCAGATTTTATTTAGATTGTGTTTCGGGAACTGAAATTTCGATACTTCAATATAATATTTTTCCCTCAGTGTATCTGTGGAATAAGGAAATTCCAGATTAAGGTGAAAAAGAATGTTAAAGTTCTGAAGTGGTAATGATCACAGTGCCATGGCAGTACTGCAAGCAGCCTTCCATGGTGGGAGCAAGTCAATACCTTGGCAAATTGTACAAGATGTGGTTACAGTGGGGAGGGACGAGTCAATCATTGAAGCACCGACTGCCTGTGAAAGAATTTGGAGCTTAATTACAATGAGTCATAATGCAATTGGTAGGCTTTGAGGGATTTGACATAGAAGTATTTATGGCTAGAGGTTGTTTAAAGAGGTATAGCAGAAATTATAAATGCCATAGGGTCATATTAGTTACCTGTGCCACATTCCCAGCTCCCCCCACAACAAGAAAATGCTTATATGGTAATTATGTTGTTTTAATGAACCTATAAATCAATGTTCATTACAGATTTTTTATCAATAGATAATTGATCATGGCTATGACTGAAAATAAATATCTTGCCTATTATGGGTTTTTACATCTTTAAAATGAAGATATTGGGCAAGATTGACACCTGAAAGTCACCGACCTAAGACCTGCTCAATTCATTAGTGTGATTTGTTCCTGCTTAAATTAATATATGTAATGAGCTGTAAATGTACATTAATTTCAGTCTATTAAGTCGTTATTTATAATAAACATATCTTTTGGTAGGTAGTGGAAAGGGCAATGGGTTCAAATTTGAAGACCTACATTCAGCTTACAGCTCTCTGCTATATTCTGTATTTATTTACTGGTATATATTTAACCTTTTATTAGCCAGTTTCCTCATCAACAAATTTGAGCACACATACAGTATATATAAAATTACCATTTTAATTTTTTATTGTTATAAATGCTCTATGCTATGCTATGGAGATATTTATAATTTTTTATCTTCATTTACAAAATATACTGTGAGACACAAAACCTTCATTTAAAAACTAGCTTTGTGGAAATGCTATCTATTTCATTATGGTCATGTTTACTTACAATAATATGTAGCAATGCTCTATGATGAAAAGCCAGCATAAAAACCTTATTGCTAAACTATTCACACCTTATAATACTCTTGATAGATTTGCACACATGGAGAGTTTATTTATGCTTTCTAGATTATTTTTTAATATTTGCTATTAATTCCACATATTCTCGCTTTATTTGAAGAAAAACAGTCAAACATTTTAGATTATTTAACAGGAATTATTCTTACTATGAATAATGTGTGCTCACTTGCAAGAGGTTTTAATTATAACTCGTCTTTAGAAACAAAAAGTAACTCCCAGTAAAAATCCATGTAACATAGGCATGTATTTTTTATAACTTTTTCTCTTGATATTGTGATAGGATTGGGGTAGGTGATATTACTGAACTGTTCTATTTCACACATTTGTAAGGGAATTCTGAACACTCAATAAACACTTGCTGACTGAGGATTTGAAAATTCTTACCCTAGCTCACAGGAGCTAAACAATTGGTATATATCATCTTTATTCCTGAAACTATACAGTGTCATTTCCTTTGTGTTTGGTTTACAAATCTGTGTTGAAGACAAATATACTAGGACATACTCACATATATATTTAGCTATAATTTTTATATTTATATGCATATGGACTGTGAGTTGCATGTTTGTGTGTATGTAGTATTGAAGGTGAGATGAAGAGAGAAAGGGATTGCCATGATTTGTCACTATGATGCCATATTAGAATCTCCCTTTAAAAATAATTTTGCATATATAATTCTCACAAGTATTGAGTTTCTGAGGAAGTAGGATACTTACTTATATGCAGTACAAATTGTTCATTCATTCTGGATTATTAGTTTCTTATCAGAAAGTATGTGGGGTAAACTGCCTACAGTTAATCTGTATATCCCAACATGAGTTTTATTAATGCCAAAAGGAATAACAAGACAGCATCACTGACCTTAAGCCAACATAAATAGTGTTACTGCATAGCTACTAAATGTAGACCTTTAACCAGTTCTGCAAAGCCATTATGAGATATTTTGCACTGTTGTCCCAGTATTATGTTTGTACACCCATATACACCATATAATACACACCATGCATAACACCGTATACATACACATATACATACATATATGCCTTCTAAGTGTATATGGAATTCTCTGTGTATGTATGAAAATTCACTTCAAATCTATTTATAAAGTATTATCAGAAAAATGTAAATATTCTACAGGAAATTAGAGGTGTTTTCCTGCATCTAAACTGACACTTTCCTTCCTTCTAACAACCAACAATTACCAAAAGAATTTTTTAATTGCTTTTGAAACTCAGGTTAATAAATCCTGTTCTCTTTTAGAATGTTTGGAAAGAAAGTTTCTTTTACTCTCATTTTTGAAAGCACAGTCCACATTCCACTTCTTAAATATTTTCTAGATAGTTTTACAGAAAGAATGTGAAAGGTTTTAGGCATTTGCTCTTTGTGTAAGGGTTCACTTTATTCCCTCTAATTTTTCCACCTTCTAGTTGTGTGACTTTTGCCAAAATATTTAGACACCCCGAGCCTGTTTCTTGTCTACACAGTAAAGATAATGGCAATACCTACCTCATAATATTTTTGGGAAAATTAAATCAGGTCCTATTTCTTATGTGCTTAGCACTAAGTAAGGATTCAACAAGTGTTAGTGCTCATCAGTATCATCATCATCACCACATGTATTCCATAAATTGATTCAAATGTTCTACTGTGCTTAGATGCCACTGTAAGTTTTTAGGAAAGATGACAGCTCTGAAGACTTCCTCTGGTTTAACATTAATAGTAATTTTTTTTGTCATGAACTGTCTAAACCTTATTTTTCTTAAGATTTCTATCTATAAATCTTATTATATTATTTAAAATTTACCTATTTCTATACAAAAATAAGATTTTTCTTATTCTGTAGAAAAAATTTGGATCGTCTCAAACTAAAAAGACTAAATTTCCTTAAATGTCTAACTCCATTCATAAAATTGGGTTGTTTCTTAAATATTTTAAACTTCAATTTTATATTTAAAATATTTGTTTCCATTTTTAAGCAGTTTGAAAGCTTGACAGAACATAACCCAAAGAAGCAAAATATTAACCCTTAATCAAATTATATAAATCTAATAAATTAAACTTATGGTAAATCAACTTATTTGGAAAATGTAAACAATGAATACATTTAGTCAGGTTTTCCTTATATTGTCTAACTTAAAATCATAAGTTTTTTTGAGACAGAGTCTCGCTCTGTCACCCAGGTTGGAGTGCAGTGGCACAATCTCGGCTTACTGCAACCTGTGCCTCCTGGGTTCAAGCAATTCTCCTGCCTCAGCCTCCCAAGAAGCTGGGATTATAGGCATGCACCACCATCCCCGGCTAATTTTTGAATTTTTAGTAGAGACGGGGTTTCACCATGTTGGCCAGGCTGGTCTCAAACTCCTGATCTCCAGTGATCCACCAACCTCGGCCTCCCAAAGTGCTGAGATTACAGGTGTGAACTACCATGCCTGGCCCATAAGTTTAATATCAATTACACATTTCAAATTAAACTTTCAAGACTAAAATGCTGAATTTTCTCAAAAATAAACATTTAATTAAAAATACAGATTATGCTGAACTTATGTAAAATTAATATTTACTTTATCTTATCAGCTCTATACTCAAACCTTTATCTTCCCAGAATAAAATAACCACTTATATGATTAAGAAAACAAAATTACCATCTCAGAGGAACTAAGATTATTTTATTTTTTAATGTATTCTTTTCAGCTTTCTATGTCATTAAGGAAAGTCATAAAAAGGAACAAAAAGCCACTACAGTTATTTTAACTTTTAAGCAACTGTTCTCAGTTCCTCCCCAGTCCACAGGTCAATACACTGAGTCCTTTTTACAGCTGTCACATCTACAAGAGATCACAAGTGTCCAACTCTTTGTAATCTAAGATACAAATTTTTCTTCGATATTATTCTACAACTATACTTAGATTATGTTCAATTAATTACTCAATAATTGGACTCTGTACTCCTTCATTACTTTTCTTTGCTGTGTAACCACAATTTGTGACAGTTTAGTGCTTCTAAGTCAAGTTTTTGGCTACCTCTGCTCTTACTCTCATAACGTGGTTCTCTATAGTCATTGTAATGACTTTTGGTATTTCTAGTATTTCCAATTTTTCCTTCATTTGTACTTTATTAAACAAGGTCACCAAGCTATAGCCCAAGGGCCAGTTCTGGACACCTTATTAAATTATTAGCATCTATGGCTATTTTGCAATAGTGACATATTTGAGTAGTGTAACCAAAACCATATGGCCTACAAATCCGAAAATATTTACTCTCTGGTCCTTTACAGCAAACTTTGGTGACTTGTGTTTAATTTACATTAATATTATATTAAGTATTCCTGGAATCTTAACTCAAAACATCTAGTTGTCCTAACATTTCAATACTTTTGGTTATCATAGCAGCTGGCTATGGAATTAGCCTCATCCTCCTGAAACTGATTCCCCTAAAACATTTTATCAAAAAGGGCAATTGTCTCCACTATGTACCTTTAGAAATGGTAGACCTGCTCTCCCTTTTCCTTTCAGACTTTAGCTGCCTGAACTAATTTATACCGAGAGTTTAATTAGCTCCCTAACTGTATCTCCTATAAGTTGTCTTAGCAACACTTCGAAATGGGCATTTAAAATTGCTTTTGAAAGAGGCCGGTTCAGAATGAAATAAAACATTTTAATGTGAAAATCTATAGGATTTTCAAACAGAGTCAAGATAATCCTGACCTCTGAGAGGTTACAATTTGAATATATTGAAGAGTATGGAAATAAACCTCAGATCTTTCATCATAAAGAAATGCTTATCTGTGAATATAGAATGAAGAATAATTTTTATACTATCAAGTTATTTAATCATAAGTAGTAAATATGAGGTTGATTCAAGATTTCTGTATATCTTTTTAATTTAAAAAGGCAATTTACAAATATTTATTAGTGAATTACTCTTTACCCCCCATTAGGAAGACTGAATCAAAATGAGCAAGATATTGCCCTTAGTTCTAAAATATTTGTATGTTTATAGAGGAGATACATGTTTATGAATATAATTATCACATAGCAAGCTACCCTAAGTGCTGTGAGAAATGTATTTTGCACAATGGGAGCACATGAGATTCACTCAAACCAGAAGATGTGGATGGGTTTATTGAGAAAGTCACAATAAGCAGTACCTTGAAATATGGGCGTTTTCTGAGGTGGAAATGAAAGAGACAAGCTTTTCAGATCAAGGGAACTTGTGCACCAGATATCCAGGCTAGAGATTAATCTTTTTGGTGCTACTAATTTCCTGGTATAATATGGTTGCAAAATGTTATCATTAACAATATTCTTGTCAGTAATAAAACTATTCGGCCAATCTTGTATTCAAATTTTAGCATTATACTTAAATGCTAGATATTCATTATGCAAAACAAAATTGTGATTTGAAAAGCCCATTGAAGTTTAAAAAGAAAAAAACATAAACAGACAATTGGTCTTTCCATGGTATAGCTTTTCAACAAAAGATGAACTTGCTGCTGCAGCATTTTAAATATAGCATCAACAGACAGCACAATTTTTTTCTAATTTTCTCTATTAGATTTGTTCTTTCTTATGTTCTGAATAGCATTTCATTAGAACATACAAATATTAATATTTGAGGCCACATGCCAGGAGCATCACAAAAATATTCATTTACGTTTAAAACTAGAAAAGAGGCTACTCTTACATTTTCTTAAACCATATTTAATAAACGAAGTACTATTTTTTTCTAGGAGGTGCTGATCTCACATTGAATACATCTGTGGCACAATTACACACAGAGATTGCTTCTCACGCAGGAAGCAAGTTGAAGGAGCACAATACCATCTAGTGTCAGCTACACACACCATCTACTAACTAACATGGAGAAGAATGGTAGACTAAATTAATATGGAGAAAAGAATGGAAAACAAACCCTGTTCCCTTTCTTGAATAATCTGATAAATAAGTGTGTTATCTAGCATTGGATGCTCCCTGCCCCTCCCTTAACTTTTATTTATTTTTGTACCAAAATTGTCAAGAAAAAAATATCAGTTTCCTCAGTAATAGTCTTCCGTTTTGCTGTTGACCCCGCAAACAATCGCCCAACAGATTACTAAGCAATACTTTTTAATTGTGTGATCTGTTGGGTTGGGACCATGTCAATCGATAGTAATGACATTCAGAAAATTTTCTATAGTACAATTTAGTAACACTTCAGCCTTGTTTGGAACATTTTGGTAAGTCTATTTTCACTAATTCTTGCCTTTTGTCTTTCATTGCAGTGAAAATTTGACATATCCCCAGACTGGACTGAGTGAGCTGCTTTAGGAAGCTGTATGTTTTTGGAATTTAATTCAAATTTAAATGAAGTTTCCTGCATGTTTGGACATTATACCTCGGAGCCGTGGGTGCCAGAGCCCTGTCCTATGAATGTGTCTCTTCTGAAAATTGCTCTAGGGATTGGTTTTACTGATTGGACAAAAAATAAGTATTTTGAACCAATTATAACAAAATAGCTCATTTCTCTTTTATATATATCATGCAATGTCTTCACAATCAGATTATGAGATCTCTAATTACAGAAGAGGATTTTTATATTTTCTACTAGCAAACATTTGTCCACAAAAGTTATGAAAAACAGCTGTTATCTGGAATGTGGCTTGAAATATATCCTGCTACTCTAAAATGGTATTGATATGATTTATAGTTGTCCTATTGCAGCGATTTTATAAGAACTCAATCCACAGCTCTTCTAACATGTCTTGACAGCTTTATTGAGATACAATTTACACATTAAAAAACTGCATGCATTTAATATGTACAATTTGAATATTTTTGGCATATCTATGCCCATAGGAATTTATCATCTACAACCAAGAAAATCAACATCTCCATCAGTCCCCTAAATTTTCTTCTGTCCCTATGTAATCCCTCTTCCTACCTGCCATCACTAGGTGGTATGGGCTAAATTGTGCACTGCCCATCCCCTCCCCTCCCATTTTATATGTTGAAGTCCTAATCCCTAGCACCTCAAAACATGACTGTGTTTGGAAACAGGCCTTCAAAGAGGTGATTAAGCTACAACAAGGCTGTTAGGATGAACCCTAATCTGATCTGACTGGTGTTCCTATAAGAAAAGAAAATTAAGACACACAAAGAGATACCAGGGTATATTTACACACAGAGGAGACCACGTGAGGTACAAAGAGAGAAGGCAGCCATCTGCAAGCTAACGAAAGAAATCTCAGAATGAAATCAACCTGCCAACACCTGATTTCAGACTTCTAGCTTCTGAAACTGAGAGAAAATATCTGTTGTTTAAACCATCAGTCTGTGGTACTTTCTTAGAGCAGCCCTAGCAAACTATCATACCAGGCAACCACTGACTAGCCTTCTGTCACTATAGATTAGATTGTATTTTCTGGAATTTTATATAAATGTACTCTTTTGGTCTGGCTTGTTTCATTCAGTATAAGTTATTTGAGATCCATCCATGTTGGGTTGTATCAATAATTCATTCCTTTTTATTATTAATATTTTGTTGAATGGATATACCACAGTTTATTCATCCATTTATTTGTTACTGGACATTTAGGTTGTTTTCTGGTTGAACTGTTACAAATCAAGCTTCTATGGACATTTATTTACAAGTCTTTTATGGATATGTGCTTTCTTTGATCTTGGGTAAATATCCAAGGTTGGAATGGCTGGGTCATATGATAGGAGTATGTTAACCTCTTTAAGAAACTGCTAAGCTATTTTCCAAAATTGTACCATTTTACATTCCCACCAGCAGTCTTTGAGAGCTCCAGTTGCTCCGTATCTTTGCCTAAAACTAGTATGGTCCATCTTTTTTAATGTAATTGTTCTAATAGGTATATAACAGTATGCTATTGTGCTTTTTAAATTTGCATTGTATTATGACAGTGGTATTGATGATCATCTTTTCATTGCTTATTTACCAAAGTACATCTTTTTTGGTAAAGTGTTTATATTTTTGCATTCTTTTTTGAGTTTTTTTTTTATTACTGAGTTTTGGAGTTTTTAAATATATTCTGAACCCAAGTTCTTAATCAAATAAATGACTTGAAAATATACTCAGTCCGTCTTTTTATTCTCTCACTAGAGTCTTTTATAGAATAGACATTTTTCATTTTAATTAAGTCTATTTATCATTTATTATTTTATGGATCATTTGGTATTGCATTTGGAAAAATCTTTGCCTAACCGAAGGTCAAAATTCTTCTCTTACATTTTCTTCTAGAATTTTTAAAGTTTTAAGATTTGAATTTAGGTTTATAATCCATTTTGAATTGGCGTTTTTGTACTACTTTTTTTTTCCTTCGCCTCTATATGTAGAATCAATTAAGGTAATAATAGTTTCTGTCTGAAATGTCCTGCTAACACACTTACCTATTTCAATACTCATTCTACCTTCCCGTCTCCCTGCATTTTGTTTTTTTTTTTTTTACATCCTTTCACCCAGGCTTTAGCTCCCATCTCCTTCTAAGTCCTCACGCCCTTGCTGTGTCTATGATACTAATGTGATTCAGACCATTTCTCTCCCAGTTTCTTTCCTTCACATATATGCAATTTTAAGTCTTTCTTATTTAAAATAATAATAATAATAATGCTTTTTGAAGCTGCATAGCTTTCTAACTACATAACATTAACTTGCTTTGTTCTTTTCCTATAAAACTATTCTCTTGAAAGAATTATATATTCTCTCATTTCTCTCTCCTCCAACCAACACTGCCAGGTTTCTGGCCCAGTCATCGCACTGACACTATTCTTACCATCAACACTTGTGATTTCCCTTTGCCACTTATACAGATCCCATTTCAGCATTCACCACACAGGTCTCCCTGGGAGGCATTTACACTGTGGATCTCTGTTACTGGAAGGCATTTCCAAAGCTTGTCTGAGTCTTCCACATTGTCTCTCCTATTTCTCTCTGTTACTTGAGACATGTTTTCTCCATATTTTCCCTTCTCATTCTATACATTCCACTGGTGACCACACATAAAATCAAGGAATCAAATGCCACCTTTGAAAAATGAATCTCCTAAGTAGATTTCTGGTCCAGACTTATTTACCCAGACCATCAACTTTCTGTTGTATATTTCCAATAGCAATGTCAAGTGCAATACGTGACAAACATAATGCCATTCTTCTTTCACCTAAACACAGGGCTCTTTCATACTTCCTGTGGGGGTAGACGGCACATCATTAACCCTGTCACCTAACCACTGTCCCCTCCATTCCCAATGAAAAATAACCCAGATATTTCAGTTACATCTCCTACATATGTCTCCAATCTATGCTTTCTCTTCATATCCACTGCTTCTCTCCTTAGTATATCTCATCTAAAATTCTAGAATAGACTTCAGATGGACCTGCAGATTCTAATTCTTACCCTCTCAACATTCGACTTGTATATTGATGCATGAGTAAAGTTTCTGAAACACAAATATGTTTAGGGGAATCCCATGTAGATCATATATTTAGGCATCTCTAATACAGAAAAAATTGAACCCATTCTCATGTAACATTCAGATTGTTGTCTTTCTCTCACATCTCATCACAAACAACTGCTCTACACAAAATCTGAGATCTAGCAATAGCTAGCTTCATATAGTTTCCTGAGCATGGAATATTGATACAACTTCCAGGCCTCAGATGAGTGGACAAAATTAAACTCACAAGGCAGTAATGGCATTCAATCCCTGAAAATTTCGCTGCTCTTTCTAAAAAGGTAAAATATATTCTGCCTATTATAAAGTAAATGCTGATCTTCCTATTTTGTTTCTTTTCCTTTATGCTAATGGAAAATAACTTTATGATTTAAAATATAATTTATTGTACTTATAATAATTTCTTTTGACTTGATGGTTAATGCTTGGGCATAACTTAAAATTAGAATAAAATGTATAAATGTAAAAGAATCATTTATGTACTATAAATCATTGATATGATATTCTCAAAGTACTTTGTGAAAAGCACATTAAGAAGTATGGATCCTAATGCATAGGTAAGAAAACACAGAGATAGGTTAAAGAGCTAAAATATCATAAATCCCAACCTTACTTCCCATTATTTTTATCTGCCTGATATTAAAGATCCTTCTTATCATAAAATTACCTGCAAGGAAATGAAACATTGAGTTCAGTACTGATGAGAGTCTTGAAAAAAAGAAACAGAATAAAAATTCACACACTGTCTTTTCCATTTCACTTAGTGTCCTGAAGCCAAACAGGAGTATTCCCTAGAATTACTTGTAAAAACATTAGAACAGGGTGCGAACCTGGATTCTACTGCTTGCTAGTTGTGTGACTTTAGGCAGATCATTCACCTCTGACTATAAACTCACTTATGAAGGGCCACAGTAAGAGCTAGTCCTCTTTAGTAAAAGAATTTAATGAAATATATGTGTGAATCAGAATAGGCTGGGCTATGGATTAAAGCTGTTAAGTTTTATTTCCCTCTCATGCTCCAGATCTGTCTTGGCTGGGCAGCTGAGGTTTCAGCTTCATATTACCTTCTCTTCATGACACAGCCTCACATACCATCCACATCTACAATGTTGCCACTCTGCCAAGAAGGAAATGAGAACATGGTGTGTTTTATGTTGACTTTTAAAGCTTCCACATAGAAGTAACACATGTCACTTCTGCTCATATTTCATTGATCATATTTCAGGAGGAAGGAGAATTATATTCCTACCATGTGCTCCAGGATATATCCAGAAACATTTATCTGTATCAATGTTTATATTAATATTTCATTTTGGCACACTCAACGGTAGTGAATGGATAATAATAGCTCACTGTACTGAGGGCTTACTCTGTTCAGGGCACTTTGGTAAGGGCTTTGCTTCCATGATTTGATTTAATTTAATTCTCATATTGGCCCATAAGGCAAGTGACTTGATCTGCCAGACATTATTTGTCCTTCTAATATTCATTTCTCTGTTTGTTTGCTTTTTTTTATGACTAACAGAACTGAGATTTCATTTGAGATGACCGTGTTTAAACCTCACATTGTTCTTAAAGCTGTAGAGAAGGAGGTGAAAAACTTCTGGCCAAACTATGGTATGTGAAATTCCACAAACAGAGCATCCCTTCTTAAAAGAAAAGATAAATGAGGCAGAAGGCAGAAATAATATTAAGAGATAACAAAGCCATTTAGAGACAATAAGGTAAAAACCATGGAGGTGGGAAGGTAGTCATGGTAACACTGACCATGACATCAGCATATGGCTGATCAGATACCAGCAGTCTGTTGCCTCTCACCATCCTGTCCTGAGAGCTAAATAAGCTTGCTCTTTTTGAGCTGAATTTTAAAGGGTGTTCTCTTATTTTAATGTATATCTTTCTTACCAGATATAATTTATATACGCATGAGTTAATAACAAACCAAAATAAGTCATACACATGATAGATATACTGACCAACATAACAAGATCAATTAATGCCAGAGCTTTAGAACTTGGATTTATAATGGCCTGACTCTAAAATTTTGGTGATTAACAAAGGACTATAAAATTTCCTGAATATTCAATCAATTCTAAACAGTTCAGAGTCAAATCCTAGACACTTGATAATTCAAAACGTGATAATCAAGTCATTAATATAATTTTGGTATCACAAAGGAACTCAGCAATTCTTGATGTTTATAAACAGAGTTTGTAAAAAAACAATGCTTCAGTTCAGTGGTACCGAAGTTTTATAATTAATGTAAGTTGGCAGTGTGATTTTAATGCTTAGATATATTTTTCAATGAAAGACTAATGATATGAGTGAATATAGGGTAACCAATACCTTCATTACACCTCAGTTCTTTCACATATGAATCGGAGTAGTTGATTAGGTAATACTCATTACTTTCTAGTCTGTGTAATCTATGATTTTACTGTGGTGATGAAAGCAGATGCATTTTAGAAATCTATCCATTCTTTTCATAGTAGCCATATAGAGCAACTGGTACCTACTTGTTTTAATATCTATCTTCTCTAGGGCTGAAAATCTCATGAGGGTATGGCCATGCCTGTCTTGATTACTCTATGCTTCTCGAATTTAACAGAGGATCTGCTCAAAACATATTAATTGGTGAGAAGAATGTTAAATATCATTCTTCTTGGAAAAAGGGGCAGAAAACATAAGAAAAAAAGCATCACTTTGAATTCAGCAGAGCAACTTGCATTCATTCTTTACTTTGTAACAGTGTGAACATTACAGGAGACAAAACTAAGTTTAAAGATATAAAAATAGTTTCTCTCTACTTATAGATTTTTTTAAATTATTGATCTTGTGTTATTGCGTTCCTAGTCTCAGAAAGTAATGAAAATAATAGTAAATATTAACCTTCAGAAATTGATTTTTTTCTGGATTGAGAGTAGATCAACCTATTTGATAACATTGTGTTGATGATAAATAGCTTCTAAAAGTTGAGTGGTTTAGCAAAATAAAAGTTATTGAACATTTGCTCATGTCACAATCTTGTATGTGTCTTATTCAGTAGAATGGACTTCCTCCCTGAAGTAATCCTGGGATCTAGGTTCCTTCCATATCTGGTTGTGCTATCTCCGTGGCCTCATCTCCATCTGTAACTATGTGGCACAGAAAAAGTATGAGGGAGATTGTGTCACAGTACTTTATGGTCCAAACAGGTAAAGATTCATATTACTAGCATAAAGACTCATTAGTAAGAACTCACATATATGGCCTCATCTAACAGCAAGGTAGACTGGGAAATGTAGACTTACTGTTAATCCAAGGGAGGGGATAAAAATTTTCAGTAGAACTATTGGTTTTTGCTACTCTTGAATTAATAATTCTGTAATTTGCAATTCTATGGGAAATAATACAGACCACACAGCTATCCTTATATATTTACTCTGATCTTTTCGACTGCCCCTCAACCATCTCTAAGCATTGGCTGTTTTATTTTGATGATGTTAAGGTTTGTAAAAATAAATTGAACCCATTTTGGAAATTTCACTGTGGAAGCTGCCAGTGATATTATTTAAGCTCCTTGCATCACATATTCTTACTTCCTTAAAAATCTCATCTGTGGAAGATTCTGTGATGCTAATTCAATCTCAGCCTCTGTACTAATTCACATTATTTCCATTAGAAGTTCCATTCATAACAGAAACTGGATAAGCATATAAAACACAGAATTGGAAAGACATTTAAATTAAATGTAATGAGTCAGTAGCTTCTGTATTCCCTTTATTATATACAAATGCCAAATGAAACTTTCAGTAATGCCTAATGGCCATTGTTGGGTTTCATGATCATTTCACGTTTGCTCAAAAGTCAATTGAAATAAGTGCCTTGGTTAAAATAATGGAAAGTCATCTGTAAAGTCAAACTGATTTACTGTGTGTGTATTTTCTCTCTACAAACAAGTACCTGCAAATAATTTTCAAATATTTTCTTATGTTTAAGGAAAAACTAAAAGCAACATAGTAAGAATGAAGGGGGAAATATTTTAAAGTTATATTACATCATTTTTGACTTTGTTTCTAAAATTTAGACTAGTAAGTCTGATACCCATTTAATAAGTTTTTACATGCAGGTCCTTATCTCGGTTCTTTGATTTTAAACAATGTTTTTACCCAATTAAAATTTAATTCTCAAGGGTCAGGGATTATGTCTTCCTGTTCCAAAATTATATCCTCTACCTATGCGCTAAGTACATTTTAGACATTCAATAACTTATTTTAAATATTGAATATAAATATTGATTTCAAATATCAGATTCACTGACACACACACACAAACGCATATGCATACACACACAAAGGTTATTTTCTGTGTAACTAAGGAAAGTTACAATCTAAGTTTCAATTATTTAAATTATTTCTATAGACTGGTAGATGTGAATGATCTTTTCTCAATACCTATGCATATATTATAAATCTTAAATAAGAGTAATACGTTTTATAGACACATTAAACCTATTCTCGTTATACATTTTATTATCAAATTTTAAAGGAAAAAATATTTACAGAGCTAACAATATACTTGAATGGTAACTAACCATGTCTTTTGTTTTCTTGCCACAAGAGCTGGTATTGTTGTTTTATAACTCACAAAATACATAAGATTATTTTATATGTAAATTAACATATAAATGTAGAAAACTCAAGCACTCATTTGAAACATTATCAATAAGTAACTATATAACACTAACTAACAACTTTTATTTTATAATTGTGTGGTTTATCCAAAATATTTCCCAATTTCTGTTTCTAATATTCCATTACGCACACACATGGGTGCATGCACACGTTCGCGTGCACACACACACACACATATCTTGGGTATCCTCCTTGTTCTTCCTTCAGTGTCATTGCCTTAATTATCACCATCACCACTGCCAGTATCTCTACCTACTCTCAAAAATAAGTTAAGAGAAAAGACAAATCAGGATGTGAGTCACCAAGCATATAATCTTGACCACTCATAAGACAAAATATACTATATTTTGAACACTTTCAGAACATTTTCAGCAGGATTTGAAAAATGACTCTTCTAACTTCTGGCCCCTTCAGGAAGTAGTTATCACATAAAATATGTAAAATCAGGACTATCTGTGAGAATTTGCCAAATATCTTAAATAGTGAGTATATGAAAATACATTTCCTTCATTCTCTAAACATTCTTCCTTCCAATTCAGAGAAAATTCCTCTTTATAACCTTTGGGAACAAAATAATAAGACCCAGGCTGAGTCTGACATCACTTCACAGGAAATTATTCTTATTACTCATTCATTATATTTTAATTCTTTGAAAACTGACTCACTGCCATTCATTACTATTATTGAGAACTAGATAAACTAGAATGAGGTTATTTTGTCTATTCCATTTATTAGCATACTTGTTTTATGTAAACAAAAGAGTGCCTCTAAAATGCTTGCTGATTATTGAAAAGCGACAATGAAAAATATTACAAATCACTTACTATTACATCTATTTTGGTATGATATGGGCCAAACAATTGTCTCAAAACAAAACTTCAAAATTTTCCTGGAGAATATAGGCAGTATGAGAGGCATAATTTTGATGTTCCTACAAGATTCTCATCCCCTAGTTATTTAATCAAAGACTATGCTAGGTACTGCTCTGAAGAAACTTTGCAGATGAGGTTAAGATTATGAATCAACTGACCTTTAAATAGGAAAAGTTAACATGAATTTTCTGATGATGCTCTTAAAAGCAAAAGGAAGGCTGAAGAGACAGTGAAATGCAGAAGGGGAAGGCTTAGAAGATACGTGGTAGAAGGGAAAGTCAGAGAGATTCAAAGTGAGACAAGGACTCTACCTGCACTTGTGGACTTTGAAGGGGGCCATGAGCCAGGAAATGTGAGCAGGCCCAAGAAGCTGAGAATAATCAGCAAAGAAACTGAGACATCCATCTTATAATCACCTGCAACTGAATTCTGTCAACAACCTTATTCTTCAAGACTTTGAAGGAGCATGTGGCATTATTTAGGCATGATAACAAAAACACAGAATCTTTAAAAGATATTCAGCATTCTTCTGAAAAAAATGAATGCATTAATAGAACATATTCTTTTGAAATATGAATGTAATCATTTCCAATGTTTGAAATGCTATAAATGATTCAGCATCTCTGTTTTCATAATTAGTGAAGCTTAAAGTCAGGGTCATAATCATTATTCTCTAACTGAACATTTAACTATAATAAAATATGTTAAGCTTTAGAGAAGAAAGATACCCAAACACAAAGTGGGATGTGCTAGGTACAGAATGTATGAAACACTCAAACATGTACACCTAGGTGCATACATTCCCTGTCTTCAGAGCCAACTTATTTCATCAAGCTCCTAGGTGAGGAGCTAAAACTGGTAGTTCTAATAGGGGATAATTTTCTGACCCTCCCAGAGCTGGTGAATAATAACTCATCTTCCTATGTACGTCTGGCCAGGTTCTGCCCACTATTCATGTTCAAGGCTATCAAGTGATCCAAACAGCTGTTGAAGAGAAAACACTAATCAGAAGAAAAGATACTACTCTGCTCTTCTAATATGTTTGAGGTCTATAACGTGACCTGCTCAATTTACCCTACGAACATAAAGTATAATATCATCTGAAAAAGTGACATCTGAGGAAAGGCAGCTGAACTGATTCACCACACCAGGGTGGGGAGAGTGCAAACACAGCAGGGTTGTTCTTGGGTACACTGGGTAGAGATCCCAAAGATGTGAAGATGCCTCTGGAGAGGGCCTCGCATGTTCATTATTTTCAGCTGTTTTCTCAGGACATTTGTGGCTGCACACAGGCTGACCAGAGCACAGAAGATGCCCAGTCATAAAGAGCTGCAGACATGAGGCATATTTTAGAACCAGTCTGAACCTGGAGACAAATTAAATCCCCTACAAATCTGTATTTCGGTTTTGTTTTTGTTTTGTCTGATGTTCTTTCCAGGACAAGCATACTGGGCCAAAAGTTTGGGACAGGACAGACAGCTGAGGAAATCAAATGGAAGGAGGAATAGTAAAGTTTCCATGTGGTAAGAATTTGGGGCTAAAGCAAATTAGATCACACCTGTCAGATTTGCTGCTGATTACCTCAAATTGTCTATTAATTTCCATGAATGTTCTAGACTTGGGGTCCAAATGTTTACTTTGAAACAAAATAACAGATTAGGAATTTTTGCATTTTTTGTGATATGATTCCCCAAAGTTAGCTGTTACCTTCCTTTCTTCTCTCTTCTTCTATCCTGAAATCAGACTTAAACATAAACTCTTAGAACCCAGTGGTTATATTTTATCTTAAAGTTCACATAGCAGTTAATTCAATGCTTGACAAATGAACAAGCTTAAATCTCTAATTGCATTCTAAATATACTCATGGAATTTAAAAACCTGATGATAGGAGAAAAAGCCTATATTTTTTACATCTCAGGTTCTACTATACACTAGCCTAGGGTTAGCAAATATGTAGCCTCCAATTAAGTATCCATTGTGAACATTACTAATCTGTCACAAGAGTTTCCCACTGAAATGGCAAGAATATCCATCTCAACACAGAGATCCAGATAGATACTCTTAATGATTACATATGCCATGTGGAGTGAAAAGAAAACACCTGCTGTGGAATGCTTTATTTTCTCATTGAGAGATAAGGAATCTGAGAGGTAAAGAGTAAATACTTTGGAAAGAAGACAGAACTAGTAAGTGACTGAAATGAAATTTGAATTTCCTTCTGTATAGATTCAAAACCTTTGCTCTGTCTAGCCTACCACATTATGTTTAAAAGAAAACATAATAAAATCTATTAAAATTAGAATATTTCACATATTCCAACAGAGCACTGTCTCTGGTTTCAGAAAGAATGGGTTCATATACTATCTTTGTCACTCATTGTTTCTGTGAGCTGGACATGCTTACTCAGGTTCTCTGTGCTCAGTCTCCTCATCTGTAAAATAGGGTAACTAATACCTACTTAATTTTACTTTTATGAGGAGTGAATGAGATAACACATGTGAATGCTTAGTCCATCACCTAATACCTAGTAACTACACATTAGAAGTTAGCATAAATCATTTTTATTGTCACCTGCTGCACTGCATGAATGAAACTATGACTATAATGCAAATAATAAGATGGAAATTATTATTGTAAACTATAATTATGATGTGTCAATTACTCATCTCAAGGAATAGAGCCAGTTAAGCATCATGAATATTTTTTCTCTGCATTGATACCAAACATAATTGTCTTCCATAAGTGCCCATTTCTATATTCCATGGCCCATTGAAATACTTTGTAAAAGTCCTATACTTCTAACAGAACTTATGGTAATATATAACTAGATAATGTAATTCATCATGCATAATGCAAGCCTAATTTGTTTGAAAAGCTGAAGAGTTTTATTTTATGGGGAATCACTATAAGCTGATAAGAAATGAAGATAGAAGCAGATTATCTTTTCTCTTGCTTTGACCAGTCAGAATAACTGTCAGTGTTGTGTAAATTCAAGAGAGGCTGTTGGCAATGTAGTGGTGAGCGCTGCAGGGGATGGCAGCCATTAAGAGAAAAGCAGAGGTGGTGCTGAGAAATTAGAATGAGAAACTAAGCATCAGGATCTCCCAAGAGGTATGCAGTAGTCATTCAATGGGAAGGCAAGAGATCAGACATTCACAGCACGGGGATCTGTACTACCACGCTGTGCTCTGCACTTTCGAAGGAGCCTATTAAATGACAAGGGTAACACTGGAAAATACTAAAATCTCACCAAAATGCCTGTCATCTAGTGTTGAAATATAGCCTCATGGATGTAAGCTTCTACCATCTAAAGAAGCTACAGGGGCACATTACAAGTCAGGAGTCCATCTAAAAGTACCCTGGGAATTCTCACAACCTTGAGCAGAATTCTTAGAAGGGGAGAATTAAGCTCCATTTGTTTTCACTTTCATGCAGTTATTCTTTTTTAAATTTTGAGGAAATTGCTACTGCTGTCAGTGCATAACAATAAAGGACAGTATAGACGAAGGGTTAAACAAAGAAAAACTGTCAAGCAGCACTAAAGGTGATTCTTCCTAAAAAGATAATATATCAGGTCAGAAACAGAGTTGTTAGACTCATTTTCCAGATAGGAAAATTAAAGTCCTGAGAAGTGACATGATTTGCACAGTTAGTGGCAGAGGTGACATTGAATGTCCAGTGTTACTTTTGGCTTTAAAATGTCACACCAGTGCCATATGTACCTTATCCTTTGACTCAGTGTGGTATGCCAACTTCCAAGATGGCCCCCAAGATTCTCACCCCATCATGAAACAAATCATCTTCCAGTTATTCAGTCAAACACTAGTCTAGATAATACTGCTGTGAAGGTTCCAATCAGTTAACATTAAGATAGGGAGATTATCCTCAGTGGGCTTGCCCAAATTAGTTGAGCCCTTAAGAAGACTGGACTTTTCCTGGCAAGAAAAATTTGAAGCATAAGGAAAATTTGATATGAGAAAGTGGTATGGACTAAATTGTGTACCCCTGAAGTTTATATGTTGAAACTCTAACCCCCAATGTGACTGTATTTAGAGACAGGTTCTATAATGAAATAATAAAGACTAAATGGGGTCATAAAGGTGGGGTCTGGTGTCTTTATAAGAAGCAGAAGAGGTACTCCTCTCTTTGTAAGCACACAGAGGAAAGATCATGTGAGTACACAACAAGAAGGTGGCTGTCTACAAGTCAGGAAGAGAGGCCTCACCAGAAACCTACCCTGACAGCACCTTGACCATGGACTTCTAGTCTCCAGAATAGTGAGAAAATAATTTGTAGTCAATTAAGCCACCTAGTCCATGGTATGTTACAGCAGCCTGGGAAAACTAATACAGGAAGATTCTCCATTGCTCAGTTTTGGAGATTGAGAGGGTCATGCGACAAAGAATGTGGAAAGTGGCCACCAGCTGAGAGCCATCAAGGAAACAGGGACCTCAATCCTACAGCTGAAAGAAACTGAATTAAGATTCAACTATGTGAGCTTGGAAGACAACTTCAGGTTTCAGATGAGGACACAGCCAGCTGACACCTTGATTTCAGCCTTGTGAGAACCCAAACAGAGAATTCATGCCAATGCTCAGACTTCAGCCATTCAAAATTGGGAGCTTTTAATAAAGGGATCTTATTTTAAGCTGCTAAATTGGTGAGTATGTTTTACAAAATGACAGAAAACTAATACATCCAATAATATTAGTTCTAAAATTTGACATTTAGGAAGTAATCAGAGATATAGACAAAAGTATGTATTTCATGAAATGTTTTCAAAATAGTAAGAAGTTGAAAACATTCATGTCCAATAAGAGGTTAATTGCATTGCTTATGGCCTCTCCAGATGATGAAATATTCCATGGCCATTAAAAGGTATGTGGAAACAACACCATGAGAAATGTAGAAAATGAATAATGTGATATTTATAGTTACATATTTATATATGTACTTACTAAATATGCAAATATTAAATATACACATATAAATATTTTACATTTTAAGACTAATAAAGGTTAGCTCTAATAGAATTAGAAATTATTGATTTGGACTATTTTTTGTGTGTGTTCTTTTTTATTCATCAGTTCTTCTAAAATAGTAGTTATTATTTGCAATAAAAAGAGAACAATAATAAATTGCATTTTTGAATGCTACCTCCACTGGAAATACTGTTTTATATTTCTGTAATCCTAAAGAAGACAGATCCAGAGATACTTTTAAATGGGTTTCCCGATATTATTTTGGAGAGAAGCTTCTTTTTGTTTTTCTTAAAGTAATTATATTTCTTTATGACATAGGAGGTAGGAGTTGCAGGTTCAGTTGCTACCTAGAGTATGAAATGGATACTGAAAATCTCAGGACATGTTCTTTTCATTGGGGTGAAGTTTTAGGGTCATAGGAGATTCACTTCACAGAAATTGGACAGATCAACGTTAATATGTATTTTCTGCAGCTCCTAAAATAATTTATGTTTTTGATAGCTCATAAACTATCAAAGCAATAATTATTATAATAATAAGTGATAGATTAATTCAGATAGGACTTTGATTACAGTAGTAAGTCAGATATGTGGCTGCAAAACAATGATATAATGGTGTGGGGGAGGTGTAAAAAGGGAGGCACTGAAGTCTCTAATGCATTCGGTGCCCTGGAGTACCTGTGCACCAGCTGGTAGACAGTATAGCAAAAGTTCAATAATAATTTCATATAAAAGTTTCTTGTGCTTTATCATTCATATTTGATTATGGTTAGTTCATTAATTACCTTCTTGAGAAGTGAGACTGGAAAGAGAATTAAATGGTACTTTAAAAAGCTAATTTTGCAAACAATTAAGCCAAATATAATTGATAATTGCTGTAACAACTAGCCCCTAGGCATTCCACTTTAGAAAAATTGTTTAGACTTTGGTAATGTGAGAAAATATAAGTTCTCTTCATAAGTTTAAATAAGTATGAAAAAGTTGAAATAAAGACAATTAAGCTTTTCATGAAACTTGACTCGAACTAAAAGTGATAAGTTTAGCAACACAAATTTGAACATTGTTTCTAGAAAAAAAAAATGGTTGATGAAGACCAGGGCTAACCTTGGGGAAAATATCTATACTAATCATCACAAAAACATGAATTTTTAAAAGGCAATGATTCCTGTTATTCTTATGTCTTCTTGAGAGAAGCACAACCCTCTTGAACTTTTCTTTCCTAGTGCATATATGTATTCTTCAGAGCTTTCAAGCTGGAACCACACAAAAAGCTTAGCGAATGGTTTTAAAATACCATTATTGAACAAGTACTTTGTGGCAAGAACTATGCTAAATATTAGGCATGAATCTAACCCTTCCTTCAAACTGCTTAGTGTCCCTCAGAGGATAAGCCTGTAACATAGCAAAGCACACAAAAGAAGGAATGGGTGCAGCTTCTGCCTAGGCTGGCCAGAGCAGCTTAACAAGGAAGTGGTACCTGGCCAGGGTGTGGAGGGTGTAAATAGTACCTGACAAAATAGATTGGTGGGTGATGAGACCCTGATGAGGAAGCATGTTACAGGTAGAGGGAATAAAATGGAGAAAGACTTAGGTATAGTATGTGGGAAAGCCTTCTAGACAGGCAGCTTGCAAACTTTTCCTGGAAATGATTCAGAGTTTTTGGAAAGGATCCTGACATCAATACATTTTATTCATTTAACAATCAATTATGAATTTGACATTAGGCTCAGGTGACCAAAATTTTAACAAGACAAAAATTTTCTGTTGGGGATCTCGCAAGACATTGGGAGACAGGCAGAAAATCAGACCAAAAAAATGTGGAGCAGCCTTTATTGTGGTGACCCCTAAGCTGTTGCCTTCCTTTTTTCATCTCAGAGCACAGCCTTTATTTTTTTTCTTTAAAGCAGGAAATTCCCAACTTTGGATGAATTGTGATTGATCCAAACCATCATGACAATGCCAATTCCCTTCATCTAAATCTCCTTTTCCAGCCTCCCTTGCAGCCAGTGAGCAAATTAGTATCAAATGGTGAAGATGACTCCTGGATGTGCTTTCTTATTGCATTTATGATTATACATTATATTTTCTAGGTTTATGTATGGCTATGCCGTTTTTTTTTCCCAGAGAGTATTTTTTTTTCTTTTTTTAAATTGTATTGCTTTTTTTTTTTTCAAGTTCCGGGGTACACGTGCAGGTTTGTTACATAGGTAAAGTTGTACCACGGTGGTTTGCTGCACCTATCAACCCATCACCTAGGTATTCAGCCCAGCATGCATTAGCTCTTTTCCTTAATGTTCTTCCATATATACATATGCATATATGGTATATATTCCATATATACATATGTATATACACATACATGTCTATATTCCATATATACACATACATGTCTATATTCCATATATACACATACATGTCTATATTCCATATATACACATACATGTCTATATTCCATATATACACATATATGTCTATATTCCATATATACACATATATGTCTATATTCCATATATATACATACATGTATATATTCCATATATACATACATGTATATATTCCATATATACATATATACACACACACACACATACACATATATGCCTGTGTTTTCTCTTCCACATAACAGTACTTCAGATATCTGCCTTAAGTTATTATATAAATATTTGTATATGTATTATACAATATATATAGAAAACACAAGTATATATATAAGTATACTTATACATATACTTACTCTATATATACATATATATGTGTGTGTGTGTGTGTGTGTGTGTGCGTTTTCTCTTCCCCATAACAGTACTTCAGATATCTGCCTTAAGTTATTATATGAATATTTGTGTGGATACAGGAGCCTAAACATCCCTAGTCCCATAACCATATGCCATATGATAAAGGCTTCAGCTCCCATTTTTCCCTTTTAAGAAATATTTTTCTTTACTCAGGTCCTGTCTTTTGTGTGAGCTACCAGAGCATAGTGGGACTGCTTGCTTCCTTGGTAGCAAATAATAGTCTTTATTTTAACTAGAAATAAATTCTGTCATTGAAGTAAGATAAGCTAAAATATGGCCCATGGTATTTTTTATGGGTCTCTTTTATTAGGATGTCAAAATTGAAAACAAACATTGCCATAATTATGAGTAATACTTTCATCTTTGAAACAACTAAACCATTGTCAAAGTAATACCTGCTCTTCCACTAGTTAGAGTAATTTTTGTCATGTGCTCTGAGGCCTAGCATTCTCATAGCTCACAAGATTAGTTATTGAAACATATTCAGAAAAATGTACTAATTTCACTTCTGCCATCATTAGCAGGAGCTAAACATTGGACACACATAGCCATAGAGATGGGAACAATAAACACTGGGGACCACTAGAGAGGGAGAGAGAGGGGAGACCTTTTGGGTACCATGCTCACTACCTGGGTGAGGAGACTATTTGTACCATGAACTTCAGCATCATGCAATATAACCATGTAACAAACCTGCACATGTACTCTTAATCTAAAATAAAAGTTGGAATTACAAAAAATAAAAATAAATATGTGAGTATCTATGGATATGACAGCTCCCTTTCATTTCTGTAGCACTGAAATGGTCAGGGGCTGCAGAGGAGAAAAAGACTCTCACCCAGCAAACTTACGAAACCACTGTAAAGAGTAGCAGAAAATAACGCATTATATTATGTAAATAGGAAAGAGAAACAAAGTGAATCATTTTGGCGTATAAGAGAAGTAATAATAAGGAACCCCCTAGGTACTGCTAAAAGACTCAGAACCTAGAATATCCAAGTATGAGAAAAGAAACCACCACAGGAAAAAGAACTGGATTTGCTTTCTCCCATAATGATGGGTATGGAATCTGTCAATACTTTGGCCACTGGAAGAAGAGAGTAAGGCAGATGGCAATGATAAAACCATCAGAGACAAGAGCACATGGAAGTAAAGCCTTTCATGGAGCTATGATAACGGCGGAATGAGAATTTCCACTTTAACATGTTGATGTCAATGTCACATTGCTCCACAAAATAGTTGTACCAATCTGCAAACCCACAAACAGCATATGAGAGTAAAATGCTCCCACTTCACCTACACTGGATATTGCAATGTTTTAAATGATTACTAATATGATAACCTTATTTTGCTATATTTTTTATATTTATGAGCTAGAGGGACTTTTCATACATTTATTGATAATTCATAGTCATTTCTCTATAAATTGGTAAAAATTGACAATAAATGGTGCAATAACAATAACTAATATTAAATAAGAGATTCCACTATAATTCCTTGAGGCAAGTCTCAAAAGGGCATACTGTTGATTCTACAAGGCTCCCATTAAGCCCACCTACTCTTCTTTCTAGCTTTTGTGATTGAGGTGGTGGATGTTCTAATAATCAGATGCATGAAGAAGTGGGAATGACCTGCTTCACACACCAGCCACCAAATTAAGTTTATCTTGCTTATTGTTTTGTGCCAACTAATCCTCTTATGTCAAGATGTTAGAGATCCAAGGAAAAAGAACAGAGTCTGATTCAGAATAACAGGTTAATTTATGATGTTTCAAATCTGATTGTTTCCTGGTAACAAAGGCAATAACAGACATTAGAATTGCTTGTGTTTTTTCTATAATTGTTTCAAATCCTTTTTGGACACTGTTGAAAAAACTTCTTCTTAACTGTAAATTTATCTGGAGCCAAAATGTGCCTTGTATCCCCAAGGTTTAGAACAGTGCCTGACACAAGACAATTGTTAATTAGTATTATTAAAGCTTTTCTGATTATATGAATAAGTGTAAACAAATTAAGATATTATAATAAAAATAACATACAAACGGCATCCAAGAATATAAATTCCTATGAATTCCACCCCCTCAAATCTATTCTGACATCTCTTTCTATGCAGTTGAAATTCTAAAAATGTCATTCTATTGACATAGTGCTTCCCTCTTCTCATCATTCATGACAATGCATTTTTCTTTCTCATTTTATGGGTAGAAGCCATTGGCATTTTTCTAGAGAAGCATTTGCAGGGATTATACATTCTCACAGTTTGCTGCATTCTTTGATAGAAAAATGTGCTGCATTGACCTGATAGTCATAAAATACTTGAGATTTACTATCCTTCTCTCCTGTGGATGATGAGAAAAGCTCTTCTCTGCTAAATAGTAAAGAAAAATTATTTTTCTACATAAATACTATCAGTCACAGCTTTATCTTCTTGATATTATTTTCTCTTGAAGAACTTCATAAAAAGCAGAAAATTCAAAGCCAATAAATATCTAATAAATACCCATTAATCTTTATGAATCAAAAATAAATCCTATAGGAAATATATTATAATTTTGCCTCTTAAAAAGCATTATTTTTATTTCCAATTATGAAGGAAGCACATCTCATTTTCTGTAATTAGAGACCATATATCTATTTCAAAAGAAATTTAAAAACATATAATCTCATTACCAGGCAGGGATAAAAGCTAATAACAATGTATTTTGTTTCTTCCCATATTTTTCTACATGTGAGTATCTATTTATAAAGAAGATAACATTTTGTGAATATCATTTGCAAGTCTGTTAAAATACAAAATTGTTATATTATGATTATATTCTCATGTCAGTAAATACTGGCTTAAAAGATATTGTGGGAACTCAACTAGTTTATTTGAACATCTCCCTTCTGCAGCAAATTTGGATTGTTCATAGTGTTTGACTATAATAAATAACACTGCATTGAATATTTAATTTTATATCTAGTTCACCCTTAATTTGAAACCTAGCATCCCTGCCAACTAGTAATATCTTCTGGGTTACTATTTATTCTCATCAAAAATAAGTGAAAAACTAAACAATTTTAAGTGCCGATTACATAATATCAGTTTGCTTTCCCAGAAATCCATACATATTTACATTGCCCTCTATAGTATATGAGAATACACATAAAATTTAATATTCCATTTTAATAATGATGATTCCCCCTGGAAACTCACTGACTAACCAGATTTTCAACTAAATAACACAAGTGGACTTTGGTATTATGTCTTAATGAAAAGCACAAGTTTATTGCTTTATTTTAAAATACTATTTTTAAATACATTTATTTATACATTTATAATTATTTATAATTTATAAATAAAGCCATGCATTTATATGTAAAATAAACTATAAAATTATCCCTGAAGCTCTAATCCCCAATCCTACTATCTTACTTTCTAGAAGAAATCAGTTTGCTATTACATTTGTGTATAGTGTGTGTATTACACAAGTATGTATGTGGTTAAATACACACACACAGACATATAAATACACATACACCTATATATACACACATACACACTCTATATGTGTTCATAAAATTAGCTTTTTTTTCTTTTTCCAAAGCTGGAATCATACCGAATGTGTTGTTTTAAACTTCTTGCTATTTAACATTAAACACTTTATGGATAATTTTCTTTTTATCTTTTATAGCTTTTTGAATATAAAAAGTGTTTACATTGATATGTCCAGTTCACATCTCTTAACTCAGTAATCTCGACTTATCAAAAAATAAGTATTTTAAATTTTGTATAAACTCTTTACATTTCTATCTCTGTTAGTCTTATCATGAAAGACCAACAATTAAATATAATGCAAAAACAGTTTTCTGGTGAAGATACCGCTACCTTAAACTTTTTAAAAAATCACTATATGTTATCAACCAAATTACAGCAAAATAAGTTTCTTAAATGACTTATTTTCAAAGAAATAGAAAGGAATTTCACACTTTTGTTGTATAACTGCACTTTGCATAGTGATTGGGAACAGTGTGAAGAAGTAAGCATTTTCATTTAGTCCCATCATCTGCACTGAGGACTATAATGCTCAGATCAGATTATGAATCTTTGTCTTAATGAATGAGAATGGTACAAGAGCCCTTGCTAATGCTATTTAAAATTTTTGTCAAAGGAAATAATCTGTAACTTGACGGATAGTTCTTCTCAGAATATTTAGGTATACTCCTGGTTGTTTTCAGAAAAGAGTGAAGTGGATTAACAATGTTAAATAGTTAAATTAATGTCCTTATTATTTCTTAGAAAAATAAGAGTATGAAGTTTAAATTAAATAGTTGGTGAAGAATGTGGCTTCGAAGGGAGAAATAAAAGAGATGACAGAATCAAGTAAGAGGAAATAAGGCCCAGGTTTGGCACAGCTTGAATAGAGTTTCAGGGAGTTTCACTGGCTAAACACATTTTTTAAACAGTTTTGCTTTTGCAATTCTTCAACTTCTACAATTTTATATGCTCGAGTATATATCAGTTTTAAATGTTCAAAGAAATCTATTTCTAGATAAAAAAATCTATTTCTAGATCATAAAAAGATTTAAGAGAAAACGAGCTCATCATGTGCAAGATAATCTCAATAACATTAACAGCTGATTTTCAGTCAGTAACCACGGAGTTCAAAAGGCAATGGGATAACATATCAAAAGTGCTGAAAGTAAATATCAACCCCAAATTTTATATCCAGCAAAACTAACCTTCAAAGAAGAAGGAGATATTTCTTAACATAATGCCAACTAACTGAGCCCAGCAATGTATGTAAATAATTATATATCTTGATGCACTGGGACATAACCCAAGATTGCAAAGTTGGTTTAACATCTGAAAATCAATCAATGTAAAATAGCCAATAAATAAAATAAATGGCAAAACTCATATGATCATTTCCACAGTTACAGAAAAATTATTTGGCAAAATCTAATATCCTTTTGTTATTAAAACACCCAGAAAACTAGATTAGAAGGGGTCTTCTTGAGCCTGATAAAGCGCATCAATGAAGAATTTGCATCTAACATACTTCATGTTGTAAGATTGAATGTACTTCCTTAAGAGCAGGAAGAAGCAGGGATGTTCACTCTTGCCATTCCTATTCAACATTTTACTGGAAGTTCTAGTAAGGGCAATTAGGCAGGAAAATGAAATAAAAGGCATTAGGATGAATTAAAACTATCTGTATTGGCAGATAACCCAACGAAGTGCTCGGAGGTAAGCATATTCCTTAAAGAATCACACACAAAAAATTAAATAGAAGCATTTTTCCAAATAGATTTGTTTTCTTACTTACATATTAAAAGAAAAAATCAAACAAAAAATAGAATGGGCAACAGGACAACAGTTTTAAAATGCACTTTTATTACAAAACAATGCAAATGATTTGCTAAAAATATGAAAGTCTATGGAGTAAATGTGAAGTTTTTCTAAGTTCCTCTTTTCAGAATTATCCTTGATAATCATTTGTTTATACCTTCCTAGCTTTTCTTTTTAGATAAAACATTATTGTTTATAGAGGTATCATTAGTGCTTTGCAAATATATTTTCCTTTATTCCTTTATTTTCTGTGCATGTGTAGGGAGGTGCAATATGTTTCTCTGTTTTCCCTTTATGAATCATAGGTTTTCTGTCATGTTTTGAAAGACTTTCCTACTCCCAAGATTTTATGATTTTTTTTTGTAATTTGTACATCATAGTAGAGCAAAGGATGATAGAAAACCTCTTTTTAAATATATATAATAGGCTTTTTACAGACACTGAAATCAACTGGTCCCTGGGAAAAGAATGACATTGCATTTAATAGAGCTGAACATGTTTGCAATCATCAAATACGAGATCAATTAACCAGAAAATTGATAGTACCATAAATTTATACAGAAGCTTCTCAGTGAACCCACTTGCAATTTATGAGCAGTTGGCAAGAAGGACGCTTACAAAAATAATCCACACATTTTACTATTAAGTCACATTGAGACTTAGAGATGTAAACTGTGCATGCGTATGCACTCACAAACACAGAAACACACAAAAAGCTTATAGAATTAAAATGGATTCTAATTGTTCTTAGAAAAACTCATATTCAAAACGTGCCTATGAGGTTATATGTTTTATTATCATTTGTGCATATAATTTTTTGGCTTTATTATAAGCCAAACTTTCTGATGTCACTTCTCCAATATTTTTATTATCAATTAGCAATCCTATACTTGAGGCCCCTTTCCTGGTTAACAACTTTTAACACCCCCCTCCATAAATTCAGAGAAGTGCAAAAATTTTTAGACTTCTTGCTCTATCCAAACTTCACATAGTGGCTTTTTCCAATTATGCATTCTCTGAACAAGCTGCTTAGACGTCAGTTAGGTTGGGTACCTTATTACTTACAAATATAATAAGCATGACATCTGTTTTTATTGATGAAATTGTTAGATAAAATATCATATTCAGAAATCTGCCACGAGAGGCCTGGTGTGGTGGCTCACGCCTGTAATCCCAGCACTTCGGGAGGCCGAGGCGGGCGGATCACGAGGTCAGGAGATCGAGACCATCCTGGCTAACATGGTGAAACCCCGTCTCTACTAAAAAAAAATACAAAACAATTAGCTGGGCATGGTGGCGGGCGCCAGCTACTTGGGAGGCTGAGGCAGGAGAATGGCGTGAACCCGGAAGGCAGAGCTTGCAGTGAGCCGAGATCGCGCCACTGCATGCCAGCCTGGGTGATAGAGCAAGACTCTGTCTCAAAAAAAAAAAAAAAAAAAGAAATCTACCACAAGATCTTCACATGGATTGATATAAAAATATTAATCTACCCACCTTGTGATGGTAAGTTGAACTATGACACCATCCAACCACACTGAAATTCTGCCAACATTTCTCAATGATGTCTTCAAGGATAGAGTGAGAAGTCATCCCCAGAAATACAGCTATTCTATATATACTGCATTCCCTAGCTTAATCAGACCAATAACCCCATCAATCTAAGAGGATGAAATTAAACTAGTGATTGCCCTTGTTATTGTAGTCAAAGGTACGGAATCCTACTGTATCAGGAGCATTTATCTAAGAGGAGAATTGAGCCTCCTAGTTATCTGTTGTTTTTTAACCTTAGTTACCAGTTTTTTTGTAATTGCACAAATCAAACACTCTGTAGAAATCTGGATGTTACTGAAGAGCACAAAGAAAAATAATTCATCATTTCTGTATCTGCAGATAAACTGTATTAGGATTTTACTGAATATCTATCTAAATGTATATTTATGTTTATAGCTACGTTTTCTTTATTTCAAATATAGTCCTACCACTACTAATTGATAGATTGAAAACAAATGTACAAAAAAATGCAAAAACCAAGCCAAAGCATGACATTAAAAAAACTAAATCCAAATATAGAGACCTTAAAGAATGTATGCATTTAAGCATCAACAGCAGGTGCTAAAGGAATTTTTTCTTTCTTTGCCACCGCTTTGTTTAGATAAATTACATTCTCATCAGCTACGCACTGGCTCTTAGAAAGTTCAGTAAAATATCAGGCCCCAGTGGCTTTTCTCTCAAGATTATCTTTACATGCTGGTAAACTGGTAACCCAGGAAATTACATTTATTAGAAGAGAATTAAATCTCTTTCTCTCTCTCCATTCTTAGAAATTAGATATTATATAGGTCAGCAAATCCAACCACAAAATGTATTTTATTTCAATAACTGATATAATTAAGTTTTGAACCATAATCAAGATAAAGCTTTTTAGGCAGTGATAATTGGTCCAGCACTATTAATGCATTTAACTTGCAAGTAATAAATAAGTCAATTGTATAAAATGGCGCTGAGGGAGATAGTTCTGTGAAAATCAGGACCTAGCTTTGATGGCATAAGCTTTCAGAAATGAGTAGTATGATGAAGGGATTGGTTGGAATGGGGTACAAAGCATGTGTACCACACAAGATAAGGTGAGTAAATCCTGGCTACTATGTGAAACTGCTGAGTTGCACATTCTGCTTGCTGGGAGGCATTGAGACATAACCATCCTCATGACTCTGGAGGAATAAACAATTTTGGTGCAATTAAATTCTTATTTCAAAGGAGTTTGTACATAGCATTGATCAAGCACCAAATTCATTCTACAATTGTATTTTGGGACTAGGAATAAAAAATTAGGAAACAGGTAATTGGTTCTTCCTTTTGTAACAATCTGGTGTTACTGATCTAAATGGGTGTTTATCTGGCTTTGTTAGAATTGACAGGATCAAGTGTTTCCTACTACCTCACCATGGGCCTAATTACTATAACTCAGGAACTGTATGACACTATATTTCTATGTTCTATGGACATGTACAAATTAAGATATTATTAGACATTTAAGTGGAAGTGTTGAGAAGAAATGCATTTATATAAATCTGGAGTTTGGAAGAAACATCTGAGCTAGAGATATAAACTAGAACGTTATCAACATGTAGCTATATGCACTTATTTAAAGCCATGGAACTGGATAAGATCATCCATGTGGTGAATGTATAAAGAGAAGACGTACAAAGTGTATAAAAGCTGAGTAACAGTGCCTGTCATCTTAACATTAAGAGTTGAGGGAATAGTGGAGGAAACTGCAGAGAAGACCAAGGAATAATAAGCCAGTAGTAGAAGGAAAACCAAGAAAGCACTGTGTTTCAGGGGACCTCTATGCTGATTTCTAGTGCTCCTTCTCTGCACAATATTCCCTGCTACAAACTTCAGTCACACCAGTAGACCCGAACATCAAAGTCGGCTTCCCCAGCTCACTGAGACTGCTGTTTTCTTCTCGAGCTTCACCACCTTATGCTGTGATCTATAAAGTGGCCCCAGTGGAAAAATGGGGACTATCATTGGCCTCAGCTCATACAATTTCTCTCTCTCCAGAATTACAAATATGTGCTGTATACTGGACAAGGTTTGAAAACAATTGTCTCTTACGGGTACTTTAGTTTTATAATCATTTAAGCAGAAGAGCTACTCTGGTAAAAGTAACATCATAGCTAGTAGCAGAAATCTTCACAGTCTAGTATATTTTAAAAGCACAATTAGCTCCATAAGAGGAGATATTAAAGTAGGTCATGAAAACAGGAAGGAAATAAGTCAAGGCCTTTTATTTAATTTTGTTTTATTTCAATTTTTGGTGGAGTCCTTCCTCTAAGATGCCTACATTCTTTTATCTATATTACAAATTATAAAAACAAAATGTCACATCAGTAAACTTTGTCCATTTTATTGAATTTTACTTATTATCTTATTCTCAATGAAGGCTAGGTTTTCATGTAGTCTTTAAGGGTACATCAAAAGCCAAAGGCATTCATCCAGAGCCAGTCAGAATATAATTTATTTTAAAGAGTTAACTTCAATTCAAAGAGATTAGTACATGACATTTACCTTCAGTCTAAGGGAAAAAAATTTATGTGTGAAGAAATATTATAAAGGGAGTGTTGAATTGACTTACTATCTACATGTTCTATAGAGAGAATTTTGGAAATTAATTTCTTCTCTTCCACCTCGAGAATGGAAGTTTATTATGGGAAATAACTTGCATAGGGTGTTGGATCTTATTTAGTATTCCTCTAATTATCATTAGAGGAAAATGAACTTATATTTATGGAGTATCTACTATGTGCCAACAATTTTATGTACATGGTTTAATTAATGATTTATATTAATTCTATAGTAACTATTGCCCAAGATCAAAACTAGTAGTTGGTATAGGTGATGTGTAGAACTTCCATTTCAGCCCCAAAATAATGCCTTTCATATCAATTATGCTTCACTGAAAGGATTTAGAAATCAATTTTGTATTTGCTTTTTTAAAAAGTGAATTTAAGGGATGTGGAAGAAAATAAAAATTTGTTTACAGCATTGAGTGTAAATGTCTCTATTAGCTCACTAAGTGCTAATCCCTTTAAGATCCAGGATTGTGTATATTTTTATTAACTTCTAAGTACTTACGGGTGTGCTAGCTAACCCTCAGTTAATATGTATTCATTAACAAAACATATAATTTTCTAAGATTATGCTGGTATCACTATAATTGCTGTTTGAATGTTTTCTAGAAGTACCCATTTGTAGTATGAACAAAGAAGGATAGCTTTGTAAGTAACCCTAATTATATTCCATATTAGCATAACATAAGCTAAGACATAAGCAAAAGCATACTGGTATAAACAATAGGGCCAGTGCTAATTAAACTCTGAATTTATGGAAGATGACACATTTTCATCTCTAAAGTTAATCATTTTTTTTAGCACTTGTACAACTGAACCTCATATGGCTGTCCAACACTATCTGAACTAGTATAAGCCACATGTGTCCTGATATACAAAAAAGAGGAACTGTTAAAATATGTTAGGAAATGTCTTTGCAATAGAACTTTATTTCACACATATTTTCTTGGGAATCATTTACTTGAGAAAGTATTGAGGATCTGCCAAAAGCTTCTGTTTATGTAAGTTGTATCTACTGATATTACCTCATTTGAAATTAAAACTGAAATTTTTATTATACTTATGAATGCATTTATCTTGAAATATCTGTATTAAGACACTAAAACATAAATTATAAAATTATATTTGTTGAAATATAATGTATGAAAAATAAATACATTTTAATAAAAAGTAACTATTTTGAAAAGTAAAAGTTTAGTTAGAAGAGTGACTTTTTAAATGTGTCTTTTCAAATGTTGTTAATATCTGACTTATGAGAAGACAGCCGGATAATCATATCGGCTTTTGTATTTAATACATTGCAACATGTTGTTTTAGTATATAAAGAAAATCCAGCCTCACTGAGATAAATAGTTGAAAATAGAGAAGTATTTTTAAATGTCTCAGATAATTGTGAATATCATTTTTGATGCTATACCCAAACTTGGCAAGTGGTAGTCCTTAAAAGTCACAATCTTGAATCTGAAATCATGTTAATGAACTTATACTTTTCTATATAAAAATCTATTGGTTCTTTTGTAGTCTGAATAAATATTTTACCTGAGAATGGTTTTGATCATTTGAAAAACGTTGGTATACTTAATTACACAGACAATCCAAATGTTGATGCATTTCATTGTACAATATTAAAATAACCACATTTGTTAATATCACCATTTGATCTCATAAGAAAATATTCTAAGTATTTTTATGTTGAATTTTAAAATGTTGCCTTAATTTTAAAAAGATCTTTTGACTAATTAGAATATCCCAAAGACAGAATTCATTTTGACAGATTCAAATTTTTCAAAATCCTAATTTTTTCTTGAAATTTTGAATTTTATCTTTGCCACAAATACTTGTTTTTCTGGAAATGACAAGCTCCTTTTGTTCATTTAAAAAAAAAAAGTCAATCAAATACCCAAGTTTGAATAACCATATTTTTCTGTTAGTCAGTCATTCTTTTATGTAAAAATAATGTTCCAGGAAAAAAGGGGTGAGTTCTCATCTTAATTTAAATTATCAGTGTGCAAATTCTTTTCCTTACGACAACTATAATATTTGAGAAAGTAAAAGTTCTTGCTTTATGCATATTCCTCATTTTGTCACACCATGGACTGTGCACCATCAGTACAAATGTCAACAGAGTGAAAAGGCTAAATAATGTCTTAGTACTATTAGGAAAATAGTTTCCACTGAAAGGACTCCTTGCAAGAGTCTTAGGGATGCACAAAGATTTGTGGGCCATACCTTGTGAACTGCTGTGTTAGGTGATGCACCACGACCTTCACGGGCTTTCTTGCATGTCACGTCTACAGGAAATCTATAAGGTAGAAATTGTAATTTTTTGCATTTTACACATTTTTTAATTTTATAGATAAAAGTACTATACTGTATTTAGAAATATTCAGTAACTTACTCACTCTGCTAACAAGGCTCTCCCAGGATTAGACATGAATTTTACTATATAAGCTATGGTTTTGTTTTCAGATAATCAATAATTAAATCAAACATTTTACTATTGATTATTTTCTGTGCATGGTGTTTATATATTTTTTAAGAGTTTCCTACCCTGGTGCTTATATTTTACAAACTCAATTTTCCTGTATTACACAATACTCTCAGTTTAGTCTCTCTTTCCACCCATACCACTTGCCTAATTCCATGTGAAAATTTTCTCTTTCAATGCATCACTCCACCAACCTGGACTTTTTTATTTCTGTTGCCGCTGAGGTCTTGAAGACGTAATAGACCGAAAAAAAGGGCTTTATGATTTCCTTCTTTATATTCTAAAATTTACATAATTTTTTACATCACCAGCACTTGTCAACATTTTGTTTCCAGAAATGTGTGTTACTTATTAGTAAATATCACATAATTTGTGTATATTATAAAGAAATATTAATGATTTTCTGTATAAGACAAAGCATTTGTACAAATTATAGCTCAGTTTGGACAAGATAATAGTTGCCCAACTGACCACTTAGCTCTTGGGCAAATGACAGTGAAGAACACAGGATAGCAGTAGAAATGCCTGTGGCCACAAAAGGCTGAGTGACCCTACATGATGTTGTTTTGGTGATTCCAGATGGAGATTATTATCCTAATAGTTTTATAGTTGAATATGAACATGCACATGCATGCTCAGAACATTTCAGGGTCCATTATAATCATATTTCTGACAGTAAAGCATGATGTTTTTTGCCCCGCTGACCTCACAGGTGGATATAGTAGCCAATCAGCCTGTGTTTGCACTGTTACTCTTATTAAATAAAACTTCTTATTAAATACAAAATACTGCCTAAAAATTATCTGGCTTGCGGTTTCTTTGTTTTTCTAAATGAAGGTTAAAAATGCTTACCTGATAGAGTAATTATGATAATTAAATAACCTAGTGAATGTAACTTGATAATTATAGTGCCGAAGATATCATAACCAATCAAAAAAGTTTAAACTAAAAATACTGCTTTTGCTTTAACTGTTTGGAATTTAGTGATTATACTGAGGTTTTATAAATTATATTTATGACATAACTGTCCTCAAATACATTATGGTCTGTATCTGGATGTATAACTATTAGGTAGATATTTCAAAAAGGAAAATTTTGCCTTAATTTTAAAAAGACCTTTTGACTAATTAGAATATCCCAAAGACAGAATTCTCCAAAGTGTTCGAGCAGATCTTAGATGATCCTTTGTCTGGTAACTGTTAAAAAAACATTCAGAGTCATTAAGTAGTTATTGTTCCTTTTCAATTATATATTGTTTCTTTCCAAATCTAAGGTTCTATGACATTATATTTAATATTCACATGTGCGAATTTAAGATTAATTTAAATTATGTAATATAATTATATTCTCTATCCCATTACTATGAGTTTGGGGTAAATGTCACCAGTGTTAAGGTTGGAAATCAGCACATTTGAAGAACAAGATATTTCCTACATCATATATGAGACAATCTAGACTAAAAATATTTGGATATAAAAGACATATTATGTATATACTTTTGTATTACATTACATAATTTACTATAGTACATTTTGAATAAGTGAAAAGTTGTCATTCTTAATTAAAACATGGTTTTATTTTCCCATTAACATAATGTTTAAAGAAAGCAAAGTCTTTAATGGGTGAATAAAAAGCACTTTTGTATTTTCATGACTTTAAGGCAAATACCTTTCCATAAAATGAAGACTCAGTAAAAATAGAAGCTACAAGAGTATTCCTTCTGAATGACTATCATTCCAGATAACAAAGTTATCACTGTACAACCACTGCCATTTGGGGATAGCTACATTTTAAAAGTCACACTTTTAACAAAAGAATACTCTGTTTTCTTTTACTAGTGCCAATGAATTAATGGAAATAAAATCTCATCATTACTCCCTCCACTGTTTGGAAGGTTGGCAGGACCATCTACTGATAAAAGAGACACAACCCTGCCCGAGATGTTCAGGGTTTCAATTCACATCCATTTGCCTTTTAGTATCAGCTAAATTATCTTTGAGCAGGCCCTTGGGAATCTCGTTCTCTCATCATTCCGTGTCTATTCTTCCAAATCTGTCTGCTCCCTCTCTGATGGCCTCTTTCTGAATCCAGCTCTGAGACCATTATTCCAGTCCCCTTGAGGACAAGTCAGTGAAATCACATTTCTGATTTTTGTCCTCAGAGGCAAATAAGGACCTTTACATTCTTCAGAAAGGAGCAATGTATATAATATGTTCTTGCATACATGGACCATCTGGCAAACTTGCTATCAGTTAGAGTTGAAAACTGTATCATCTACACCAGCAGTAAATATGTAATAAACAAGCTAAATGTGGATAAAGTCCACCCCATCACACAGGTGCCTTCAGCCCACAGGTCAATGCCAGTCTCTGTGACCGCCTTGCTTTGTGAACTTGGACGAACAGTCCAATCTGCTCTGGTACTTTTTACTTAACCTGTGTAAAGTCAATATTTATTTTCTCCACATAGGTATGTCGTAAAAATAGCAAAATGATTTTTAAAATATTATTTTGAACTTCCCGAAATAAGTGAATTATTTTAATTGAATATATTAATAAATACATGTATCCATCCCTGTGTATAAAAGTTAATCCCTGGTTAAGTACAGCATTAGTTATATTCATGGTCATCATTAATATATTATTATTTGTAAAGTATATTTATGTACAAGTGACCAGAAACATGAATCACATTATGATTAACAATGGACTCATCCAAATATCATTATTTATAATAATTAATAATGACTGAGCTCATACTGCACACCAGTGTTCCAGGAGCTGTACTTATATTCATTCATGTACACAAACAATAAAACTCAGAGAAAAGTTCCGTTAATACCATTCCTGTTTTACAGATGATAAAATTGATTCATGAGTAGGAAAAGTCATTTTTTCAAAGTCACACAGTTGGCAAATTTGAACTAGATAATTTGGCTCCATAGATTCAACTTATTACCACCATGATACACACTCTCTCTAAAAACAAAGGGAAAATTGTAGGAGTAGTGCAGAAGGGATCCATCCTAGAATCAGAGTTGCTAGGCAGAGAGGAGGGTATAAAGTTCAATGTGATTCACTTTTATTTCAAAGCATGAATCAAATGACTCAATATTGCCATTAAATTCATTCAGTCCCTTGGGTATAATGTGTTTCAAAGTCTCCACAGAATAATAGCACTGTCAGCCACTTTAAAAAGTCATAAAATAAAATTCCAGTTTATTTACAAGGAAGATGAGATGCAGAGAAACAAAGAGCCTTGATCAAAGTCACAGTGTCACTGAAGAGCTTAATTGACCTGCCACACGCCCACTCCCAAAAGTCTCCTGATTCTAGCCCCCTACTTCTTTTACTTACCTCACTCGTTGATGTTCTGTAGAATCTTTGGTCATAATCAGGAGGAGTGGTTCCTGCCACAGAATCACAAGATAGTAGTTATTTATTGGTTTAGGATCAGGAACAATATTTTAACCTTAAAATACTTTCCAGTCTTACTTCATCTTGTACCATCATTCTTCTAACCAAAATAGTTTAGCCTAACTACACACAGCTTAGGAAGGTCTTTAAAGCAGTATTATGCCCCTTTCTCTACTCTCATCACAGACTCCTGACACTCATCCCTTGATCTTTTATGACTCTCTGATCTGAGGGCTATGACAGCTGAATTGCTGCAAATCCTAGTGAGTGACACCACCAATATTGCTCATTCCATTTCATACTTCAAGAAATACTGTTTAACCAAAATAAAAACAATAAAACAATTTAAAAAGGCAAAATATGTGAATTAAAATATCTTAAATAAATTCATTGATTGTTGAGAAAAATTATTCAGTAAAGCAACCGCCAGAAAATCAGCCAAAAACTATATTTAAAGCAATCAGAGACTACCACTTCATTTTGCCATATGTTGAGTAGGTTTTTTAAAACTTCCAATTTTAAAAAAATGCACTGAAAGTCTTAAATAGTATTTAGAGCAAGAAAAGAATATGTGTGGTGTTATACATTTTGTTGTTAAGTGTGAGGTTGAAAATAATATTCTCAACTACTGAACTGATAGCACTTTATTTACAGTGCACTGTATTTACCCTAGCAGGCTACAGCCATAATCTTTTGCTACTGACATCCTGGAAGAAAAAAATTTCAGTGCCAGGAAGAAGCAATGATGAAAGTACATCCATGTGGTTATATTTTTCAAGTTTGTGCAAATATTTCTTTAACAAGAATTCAAAAGCACATCACTAGAAATGTAAAATAGATATACTGAATATGCTTTTTGTGGAACCTAAATTATGTTTTTAACCTTATGTCTACAATGTTTTGATTTTTAACCTTGGACAAATTTTACTAAACTTTTGGGGCCTTAAATTATCCACCCATTCAAACAAGTTTCAAATTCCTTTCTCTCTTGCAAACTAGGGGTTTTTTTTTATTATTTTCACAAAGATTCAATGTGGTTGAAAACTACGACTTAGTTGTCATTTTATGTGCATGAGCAACTTTTAAATTAGAAGAAATAAGACTACCATAATGAAGGAAAAGTAGTACCCTCTACTTATTTATATTTTCTAGTTTTTAATGTTCATCTATAGGATGGATGGATGGATTTTTTTATTATAAAATATTACCAACAACCTTGGGTTATTTCATTTCACTGTTTTTACAAGAGCCTATGCAGAACATGGGCACTAAATATACAAGGGTAAAGTACAAATGAGGATCTGAGTTGGATCAGGAATTAATCCTATTTTAATACTTAGCAATTAAAAATCTGATGGAACACTTGAAATTTTGCTTTTAATATTGGGTTCTATAATTTTAAAAAGACTTTCTTGAAAGGAAAATACAGATAGTTAATTTAAAAGAAAAGAAGCAGCATAAGTGACCAATAACATATGAAAAGATCTGTCCTATTAGTAAAGAAACTTAAATACAAACAATAAACATACTGAGTATCTTTACTGTTGTTGGAGGTATGGGGAAACTGGAACTCTTACACTTCACAGAAGTGTCATTTGCTAAATGTGAATAAATTAACTAGATATTGCAGTTTATAAACTATCCCTGGATTTAGCAGCATATAGGCCCACAATCCTGCAGGCACCTTGGGATGTTCTGCTAATCTGTGCTGGTATGCTCACATATTTAGAGCCTGAGCTGGGACAACTATTCTGAATTAGCTAGATCCACATGGCTTGCTTACTTGCTGGAGGCAGGGTCCCATAGCAGTAATCAAAAGTATGCAAGGCTTTTTGAGGCTTAAGCTCAGAAGTAGCACAGTGTCAATTCCAGGGCATTCTATTAGGCAAAGCAATTTGCAAAAACAACACCAGATTCAAAAACTAAGAGAACGGAATCCATTTACTTATGGGAGAAGTGAAAAACTGTTGCCATTTCAACAGTAAGCTATAGGTAATTTAATCTATACATATCAGCCTAAAAATTGACCATACTCTTATACCCATGAATTCCATATCTGTTAATTTAAGTAAACATACTTTATGTGTGCAAGATATTTGTAGAAAGCTATTTATAGCAGCATTGATTATGTTAGCAAACATTGGAAATTTTTCATCAATAAGATTTTATTGTAATAAATTGTTACATTCTTTAATGAAAATTACTACAGGCCTTAAAGTGATATTTAAAATGATATGTGTGCTTATACACATATTTATATAGATAGCAAACACTATAAATACATTTTAAAGGACAAGAAACTAATTCCAAAAATTAACAGTGACTTCCTATGGATGATGAGGTTATAATGGATTTCACTTTTAAAACTTATTTCCTAAATTTCTTTTATAAATAATTCATGCACCTATCCATTAATTTACATTTTTCCCCTTTGGTTTCCATAACAAAGTAGACTCTATACCTGTGATCTTAAATCTTATGTTCTAGCTTTGAAAACAGACATTAAATAAATATTTTAAAAAATAATTACATGAATAGAATTCTTATATGTTCTAGAAATGAAAGGTAGAGTCAGCAAAGAGAATGTGTTCCAATGAGATCTAAGCTAATTTGGTAAATCGCTGGTGTCATTTTCTGGAAGAGTATCAGAGAAGGTGTCTCTACAACAGTGTCATTTTAGCTGCCTTCAAAAGACAGCATAGGAATGACTTAGATGTAGAAGCACAGGCCATTCCAGACAGAGGTAATAGACAGAATATGAGAAGGCCCAGAGGTAAGAAGAAAGAAAAACTGAAAGGTTAATGTTAGCTGTAGGATATTGATTATTTACTTATTTTATCAAAAAGATCACGCATGCATATGGAAGAAAAAGAAAACTACAAATGTGGCACAAAGAAATGTAACTTTTCCTATTACACTAGATTTACTGAGAGCTACAATCCAATTACTGGAATCTAGCTAACTCAGAGTCTGAAAGATCTCAGGGTCTCATTTGTGCAGGCTTGGAAACAAGTCTATTTCTCATTTCAGAACATGAGACCAACTGATCCCATCTAGAGCGCTCAGTTCTGGCCATCAAATATGTATAGCCTGATCACCTGTCCTCTCATTTTTCTCTGCAAACTACGAGTCATTTCCCCCCATTCATCTTCTCTAGCTGGTGTCCTTTTTGATCCCTTCCTTTGTGCATTCTGGACTCTTATCTTGTCACCAAGAAGCATCTTTAAGCTTCTTATTCAATGGGTATTTTATCTCTGAATCTAGACTAAAAGCTATTCTGTCCCAGGGACATCATTTACAACCATCTTATTTCTAGGGCAGGAGAAAGGTAGCAGTATTTTCTTTGATTTTCATCACTTTTTCTAGACCTCTGGCAGCATCAATTTATACCCCTCCTCAACTTCATCAATTTACACATCTTTCCATTCTTCTCCATATTCATAAAGGGCTTTGTAGGAGGGTTCAAGTCTTTATCCATACCTCTCATCATATTCTTGGGAGATTTCAATGCCTGTGGGGTTGATCCAATAGATCTCAATAACATTATTTTTAAAAATTTCTTAATCCAATGACCTTCATTCTTATTCCATTTCAGCCTCCACTCTGTGTCCATATATCAGATTTTTGTGATTATATGGTACTGTTCCTCCTCCGAAGCTCTAAACTTCAAACATCAGCCATCTGTCTTTCTAGTTTCTCTTTCATTCTCCTACACTGCACAACTTTTTCCACTGTGCTGAGATTGCCGTCCCATGACACCTCCATTTTCACCCAATTCCTCTGGATATCTCCCTCTTTTCTCACTTGAACCCTGTTGTTGGCAACTTCAGCTATTATCTCTCCTCCACTCTCAGCTTCTTGCACCTTGTCCTATTTCATTCACTCTGCAGAACTTCAGGTCAATATTAAAATATTTTCTATTTAAACAATTAAGGAGGGAAATATGAAAGCAAATAAATTGGTACCACGGTAGGTCAATGGATTTCAATTCACCTAGGTCCTGAAAATGCCACTTGATAATCCTTTAGCTTGCCTTTTTCACTTCTCCTGCTCCATGTCCTTCTCTGCCTCCCAACCTCCCATCCCAGTCACACTCACTTCATATTTTCTAGCCCAATCCATTTCAAAAGATGACTTCACGTCTTTTGAGAATGATTAGAAAATCATGACATCTTTAGTCCTGTAAGAACCGACTTTCTCATTGTCCAAGAATTTTTCCTACACTTGTATTTTGGTCCTTCCCAGTGATCTGTGACCCATCAAATGGTATTGCTTTCCACTCTTACAGGGAACTCAGAGGTAGCAGTTGTTTTGCCCTTTCAGTCAAATAGTCTGTCAGTTTTTGTAGATGCAGAGTTTGTGGTGTTTATCCTTGTATAACTTCTGTTTCTCTCTGATTTTACTTTTCATGCTTTTTTAAAAGCATAAAATGTTTCTAATGGTATATTTTGAAATGTTTTTAAAGTACAGAAAAAAATACAATGGACACTCATGTACCTGTTACCCAGATTTAACAATTTAAATAAATGTTCATATTTTCATTAAGAAATAAAATATAACAAATAGTCCTTAATATGTTGGATATAAATATACATACTTATATAAAAATTAGCCCAGGAAACTAGCACATTATCCACTGGATAGTAGATAACATTCTGCATGTTTTTATAAATTTAGTTCATAATACACATACTTAATACATAGTGTTGTTGGAGCATTAATTCGTTTCAAATAGAATGAACAATCCTTTTGCTTAGAATGCACTATTCAAAGTGCTTTTTTTAAAAAGGTTTCTGACTTTCTTAAACAAGGGTGTATTTCTGACATATGTTTGGCATAGCTAAACTTCAGATTTATATTGCCACCAGAGAAATATAGAACATCTGGCATTTTTGAAAGTGATCCTTTCTTGATTTATTTAAGTATAATAAATGTATTTACATGACGTTGGTTCTGCATTTTATACTAACAGACTCTAAGTCTAATGAATCTGAGAGTAAGTTAAATATCTGTTCACTCCCCAGCTTCACTGAAATGACTCTCATCTATTCTTTTCCTTCTAGCTATTCTTCTAATGCATTGCCTAATTGCCTAAGATATAAAGAGGCATTTTGCCTAAATGAAGCAGCATCAGTAAAACAAATGATGCTAGACTTTGACTATGATAGTCATTCTAGTGCTTAATCATTCATCCAGAGAAAATTATCTCTAAAGGGCCCTGTTCCCTCTCCTATCTGTCTCTAAAAACACCCACATACATATTCTGGAAACATTTTATTTTATTTGAATTTTAGTGAAAATAGACTTATGTATGAGAAGTTTACCAAGTTTAAAGTCATGTGGCAGATTTCTTTTTTAAGTATTAAAATGCTACCTGGGCTTCATTCCCTAAATTCTTCTCTCAACAATATTTGAAAAATAGTTGTGCATGAGTAATAGAATTAGTATCACCTGCTTTGTTTAATGTAACACTATTTAAAAAATATTTCAGCATTCTAAACATAAAAAAAACGGAACATTGCAAATCGTGTTTAACTACAGAAGGTTCTTAAACTTTCATTGATACAGTGGCTCTTCGGTTTGCTGACAATGCATTAGAAGGGAATGCATTCGAAGAATAGCTAGAAGGAAAAAAAGTTCTACAGTTATTTTTTAAAAGCAGTTTAGAAACTACCACATTTAACTAAAAACAAACAAAAAAACCTACAAATACTTCTCATCTCACTGACCCCCTTTGTCCACAGCTAAGAATGGCAGCAGAATGCTATGTCACTATACATAGAAAGGAGACAACCTGAACCTAAATGGATGCCCACTGCAGAGACAACAGGTCCAACCTGATGGTGCACACCCTGAGCTACAGCTCCTTCAAAAGTTATCTTCCCTCACAGCCTCAACACCAGGCAAGGAGCATTAAGAGTTTGTCTCTGTTGTTTTGTTCTTCCAAACTACAGATATATACAGTTGAGAACTCAGAATTTCTAGCCAATAACCACATAGTTAACACCACCTTAAAAATTAAAATGCCAGAAACATCTTTAAATGCTTTGTCCCACCAGCAGCAAAGTGCACAGAGTAAGAGGAATACAAGAGTGCCTTTCCATTTAAAAAATTTTTGGAAATACTTACAACTTTGATACAGTTTCAGGATGCTACGGACACTCATGGCCACTTCATGTGAACCACTGATAATTTCCAGAGCACTTTGAGAGACTGCACTATGATGGTAATCAATTTTTTTTCTTTTACCATACAACCCAGGAATCCCACTCCTATGTATTTGTTCAAAAGAAGTGTAAATGTGTATCTACACAAAACCTGTATGCTGATGTTTGTAGCAACTTATACAGAATTGCCACAAACTGGAAACCTCTCAAATCTTTTTAAAATTTTTTTAAATTTTTTATTTTTTTTATTATACTTTAAGCTCTGGGGTACATGAGCAGAACGTGCAGGTTTGTTACCTAGGTACACTTGTCCCATGGTGGTTTGCTGGACCCATCGACCCATCATCTACATTAGGTATTTCTCCTAATACTATCCCTCCCCCAGACCCCCACCTCGACAGGCCCCAGTGTGTGATGTTCCCCTCCCATGGTAATCAAATTTTATAATTAAACCTAGTGAGGGTAACAGACACTTCTCAAATAAGGGATGTGTTGGTAACAGTGCTCCCTTACTCTAAGGTATTCACAAGGAGAGTTTTTTTTTTTTAATTCATCCTTCTTCTCTTCATCTGACTCTTCCAACGTTTTCTAAACGTTGGAAGTTTCCAACTTTAGCGGGACTGTCCCTCTGTAGCATCAAACTTTCCTTTAGACTTATAGTCAGCAACATTCTTCTTATACTTCAGCTTCACTGCCTTAGTGATGTCAGGCTGCTTTTCACGGTCACCTAAGTTATTCTGCATCTCACCCAACTTTTTTGTTTGTTTGTTTGTTTGTTTTGCCACATCTCCAATGGAGGTGTCAGGGTTTCTGGATTTGATCTTGGGGCAGAATTCTGAACAGAACAGGAAAACTTCAGACAGTGGCCTTTTGGGGGCATCAGGGTCCTTCTTCTTGCCTCCCTTAGCTGGTCTGTAATCCTTCATTTCCCTGTCATTGCATTCTTTATCCACATTTGCCATGTTATAATTTCAACTTTTCTTCCCCAGACATTGTCTTCGACTTCTCAGAGCACTTCTTGGAAAACTGCAAAATTGACAGAGATCTGAGTTTTTTTGTTTTTGTTTTTGTTTTTTTTTTTCTTGAGACGGAGTCTCGCTCTGTCGCCCAGGCTGGAGTGCAGTGGCGCGATCTCGGCTCACTGCAAGCTCCGCCTCCCGGGTTCACGCCATTCTCCTGCCTCAGCCTCCCGAGTAGCTGGGACTACAGGCGCCCGCTACCACGCCCGGCTAATTTTTTGTATTTTTAGTAGAGACGGGTTTTCACCGTGTTAGCCAGGATGGTCTCGATCTCCTGACCTCGTGATCCGCCCGCCTCGGCCTCCCAAAGTGCTGGGATTACAGGCGTGAGCCACCGCGCCCGGCCGAGATCTGAGTTTTTCTTATGTTCTCTGCACGTTTGCACAAAGAAGACATAAGCAGACATCTTGCCCTTGGGTTTCTTGGGGTCACCTTAGCCATGCTGACTGTATTGTTTGCTAGTCTCTATTAAAAAAAAAAAAAAAAGATAGGGTCTCACTCTGTCGCCTAGGCTGAAATGCAGTGGTGCAATCATAGCTCACTGCAGCCTCAAATTCCCAGGCTTAAGCAATCCTCCTGCCTCAGTCTCCTAATAACTGGGACTACAGGCACACACCACCACCCCTGGCTACTTTTTTTATCTTTTATTTTTTGTGGAGATGGGTCTCGCTATATTGCCCAAGGTGGTCTCAAACTCCTGGGCTCAAGGAATCCTCTCACCTTGATATCTCAACATGCCAGTATTATATGTGTGAGCTACCGCACCCAGCCACAGCACCTTCTTTTGCATGGAACAGAAAAAATATATATCCACTAGCTTCCAGGAGGATACACAGTAACTCCTGCTGGATTTCACTGGACATTTTATATCCAGGGCATCGCAGGATGAAAACAATATAAACAGGTGGGTCCACACTTTCCCCAGATCAGTTTCCTTTCAGTTATCACTCATTAGCTATTTAATAGAAAATTCAGCTTTCTGATTCTATCCTTGTGCTACTGTATCCATCAGGGTCTTGGGAGAAAATGCAAGTAACTAAGGTGAGGTTTTGAAGATAATTTAATGAGAAGACTAGTTACAAAAGTGTTGAGAAAAGAAAGCAGTAAGAAATATTGAAGAATACTGGGACAAGTAAAAGTGGAAGGGAGTGAAGGAGCTGTGGAAATCACGTTCCAGCCTCAGACTCCCTGAACAGGACAAGTCTGCGGGATATTTGGGGGCCTACTGCATCTGCATAGATTATGTGCAACTTGTTGGCATTTTGAAGAAAATATGAAAATAACCAATAAGTTAGAAGAAGAGAAGTAATCTCTGGCCCAAAAACAGAGGATCCTCATATTAGAAGTTACGACTCCATACCATACAGGGAATGTCAGTCCAAAAACACAGAAAATCCAGAGACTACAACAAAGACCAGCCAAGCTGTCTTCCTTCATATTATATATTTCACAAGATGTGCTGGTCTGTAAAAATACCCTCCCTCTATTGCAGGCAGCAAGACAACTCTTCGTTCCTATTGATTATGCTGCCATTAGGATAGAATGTAAGATGCCTTTAAAATTCTTATGCTTATATATTGTTCTGACCAATTTCTTTCTCTCTAAGATAAACATAAGTTCTTGAATAGAAGAAAATCAATAAAAATGTCCTAGACATTCATCATAAAAGAATGATAGAGTAGTAACTTGATGAGAGCTACAGCCATAGAAGTTCCTGGAAGGAGCTATAATATTAGAGAGAGAAATAGACCAGAATCAATGTGCCCAGGTTTAGAGGGAGGTAAAAGAAAAATTAACTCATCCTCTGTCCTTCTTGTTCTGCTCTTCCATTGGCCACACTCAAGTGGAAGTCAGAGTCCAAACAGTCCTGGTGATGCTTCTGTAGGATAAGCCTCAAGGCACAGAAGCAGGTCAGAGCAAAGGAGAGGCAGATGCAAAATAACCAAATAAGTTACTAAAACTGTTCCCATTTTGTAAACGAAGTTGAATTGTAAAGACATGGGTAATGCCAACTTAAAGAAATCCAGGAGTGAATCCTCATTTTAGGTAAATTCTTATTTACCTTATTTTAAGAATATTTATATGAATACATTAAGTATTTGCTCTTGTAAACATCACATAAAGAAAAAATAATCCTTTTCAGAAAAATATTTTTTTTATTTCAGAAAAAGACTTTTGAGAAACACTGGCTTTAATTTCATCATCTGAAAATAATTTGTTAAGTGCCCCCTACATGTCACTATAGAGACACAGTTCTGATTTCATAATATTACATTATCTTTATGTTAGCTATATCTTCTAATTCAGGATACCGCATAGATTTTTAAAGTTTTATGCAATGTTTAAAGCCATATGTAATACTATGTAACTGTGCAGCTAAGTTAGACCTTTATTTGTTTTTGCCCTGTGGCTCTAATTATTGAGGTATAAATTTACATATAGTAAAGTATAAAATATTAAGCACTGTAAAATTATATGTACATAGGCATACATATATACAACTACCAGATAAAAATGTAGACCATAAGGCAGGATTTTACATAAGAATCTATCAGCCCTGTTTATAATGGAATCATGAAAATGAGGTGTTCATTTGGGGCTCAGAAAAACGTCTCTCGGGCCTACTTTTCCTTTTCCTGTTTATTTGCTAGAGTCAACCTAACATGCTCTACTTAGACATAATTCTCAGTATCTGGCTCACATCCCAACAATATAAACTGGCACGGTTGTACTGAAAGACAAAGAGGAATCAACATTTGGCAAACATAATGATAAAAACTGATTCAGGGCAAAAATATCAACAGATGTTATAAAGTAAAAGTACAATGAGGAATAGAATAGTTATCTGGTCTCAAAATATTAATTATATATTTATTAATTACAAAATAAAATAACTTTACAATGCAGAAACCCCAATTGATCAGAGAGAACATCAATAATTCTTCTGGATACGATAAACCAAGAGCACAGTGCTTCTGTGGGTATTCCCATCAATACTGACTAACAGGAATTCAATCATGAGGAAACATCAGACAAACCTAAATTAACAGTCATTCTACAAAAGATTAAGCCAGTACTCCCCAAATATGTAAATGCCATTAAAGACACAGAAATACTGAAGAGCTGTTCCGGAATAAAAGGACTAAAGAGACAGGATACCTGAATGCAATGCATGATTTGGAAACTTCCTTCAGTGTAAAGGATAATACTGGGACAACTGAAAAACTCTGAATATGTATCAGTGAATTTCCCAGTTTTAATTTTTTTTTTGATAGTTTTGCTCTTGTTGTCCAGGCTAGAGTGCAATGGCGCGATCTTGGTTCACTGCAACCTCTGCCTCCTGGATTCAAGCGATTTTCCTGCCTCAGCCTCCTGAGTAGCTGTGATTATAGGCATGGGCCACCACACCCAGCTAATTTATTTTTTTTTAGTAGAAACGGGGTTTCTTCATGTTGGTCAGGCTGGTCTTGAACTGTGTACCTCAGGTGATCCATCCACCTTGGCCTCCCAAAGTGCAGCAATTACAGGCGTGAGCCACCATGCCCGGTCCGTTTTAATTATTATAGTGTGGTTATGTAAGGGAATATTCTTGTCTTTTGGAAGTACACACTGAACTGTACCACATAGAGACATGAACTATTCCACATAAAGTGATGTGAATTGTATAACATAGAGATATAAAGATAGAAACAGAGATAGTGACAGAGAAAATCATAACATTTAGAGAAATTTAATGAAAGGAGTTTGGGAATTCTTTGTACTAATCTTGAAAATTTTCTGAAATTATATCAAATAAAAAGTTAAACAGAGGGGCAAAAAAAGGAGGAGACTAAACTAGGCAAAGGAGCCCTATGACAAGACAAAAAAACTAGTCCCAGTCCTAAAACAAATCAAAGAAGAGGTGATAATTTTTTTGGTGAGAAGTTAGAGATGTCCATTCTTCCTAACACAAGGCAGAAATAAATCCTTCTGTTTTAGGAAAAACAACAAAACAGATAAACCTCAAAATAGAGTAATTTTGAGGAAAGCAAACTCCAGGCACAAGCATTTTCACTGATACATAGTATGCCATACTCCATGGCACACAGGCTGTAAAACAGTTTCCCCCAAAGGGACCAGGGTTGTTGCTATAATGGGTGTTCTCTTTGAACAGTGAGGACTGCTTGGCTGCTGATCACACAGCACCCTCAGTACCTTAGCGCTGCACTAAACTCTGGTAGGGGGATCTTCAAGAAAGGCTGATGTTAACATTTCCAGCAGCCTGGAAAAATGGGAACTCTGAGTCAGATTTGGGTTGTTTTAATGAAAATAGAGAGTTCTAATTTCTCCACATCCTTGCTAACACTTGCCCTTTGTGTATGCGATAACAGCCATTCTAACAGGTGCAAGGTGCTATCTCATTGTGGTTTTGAATTGCATTTCCCTAATGATTAGTGACATTGAGCATCTTTTTATATACCTGTTGGCCATTTATATGTCTTCTTTAGAGAAATGTCTATTTAAATCCTTAGTTCATTTTTTAATCAGGTTATTGCATTTTTGGACATTGGTTAGTAGGAGTTCCTTATATATTTTTGAAACTAACTTATCAGATATACGGTTTGCCAAATTTTTGTCCCATTCTGTGAACTGCCTTTTCACCCTATTGATTGTTTCTTTTGCCACATGTTGGCAAGGATGTGGAGAAACTGAAACCCCTGTACAGTGTTTGTGGGAATGCAAAATGGTAAAGCTGTTATGGAAAACACTACAGAGGCTCCTCAAAAAAAAAAAAAAAAATAGAATGACCATATGATCTAGCCATCCAATTTCTGAGTCTATATACAAAATAACTGAAATCAGGATCTCAAAGGAATAAATACACCCCAATGTTCATTGTAGAATTAGAATTATTAACAATAACCAAGATGTGAAAACAACATAAATGTTCATCAACAGATTAATGGATAAAGAATACATGGTATGTACATACAATTGAATATTATTCAGCCTTAAAAAAGAAACACATTCTACAATATGCAATATCATGAATGAATCTGGAGGACATTATGCTAAGTGAAATAAGCTAGATACGGAAGAACAAATACTGCATGATTCCACTATATGAGGTATCTAAAATAGTCAAACTCATAGAAGCAGAAAGTAGAAAGGTTGGATACCAAGGGCTGGGGGAAGAAGAACATGAGGAGTTGCTAATCAACTATATAAAGTTTCAGTTATAAAAGATAAATAAGTAATGGAAACCCACTCTACAACATTGTGCCTATAGTTAACGATATATTGTACACTTAAAAATCTGGTAAAAGGGTAAATTTCATGTTAAGTGTTCTCACCACAATAAAAAGACCCCATGAGCACCTAAAGAGAATATAAACAGAGAAATGTGGCAAATATTAGACTGATATTCTGTGAATTAAAAATGCTCTCCACTTCTTTATGACTCTTCCATAAGGAGGGGAGGTCTGTATTTTTATTTTTGCTTTTTTTCTCACCGATTTTGGAATGGGCCTGTGACTGCTTTGGCCAATAAAATATTGGTGACATGTACTGGCTTTCCACCCCAACTTTAAGAAACCTGGCAGCTTTCACTTCCTTTCTTGGAATGTTTGTGTTGGAAACCCTGAGGTGCTTTAAGAAACCTGCTGGAGAGAAACTAGGTGCAGAGGCCACGTGGAAAGAGAAAGAACTTGAGACTACATAGGAAGAGAGGCCTGAACAGCCCTGCTATGCCAACCAAACCGGTCTTCCTCTCTTCCCCTCCCAAGGCACCAGACATGTACATGAGCCATCTTAAATATTCCACACTAGTGGAGACCCCTGATGGCTGTATTCCCAGTTCATATCACATGGAATAGAAGAAACACTCAGGTGAGCTCAGTTAACATTCAGAATCATAAGAAGTCATAAAATGGTTACTGCTTTAAACCACTAGGTTTTAGGGTAGTCGGTTATAAAACAACAAGTAAGAAAGACAGACTCATATTCACTCATGTGTAATTATTTCACCTATTCAATAATTATTTTATTAAGCATTTATTAAAGACCCCAATGGCAGTCTCCTTGCTGTTGATTTCTGCCTTATTGGAAAATAAACATAAAATACAAGAGAATAAAATACATCCATGATGTTTGTAACTAAAGTGCATGGTATAATAAAAGGAGATTGGACCCAGGCAGGAAAGTCAAGGTGAAGCCGCATCATTTGTCTGGAGAAATACCCAAGGTTTTTTGTCTTGCGCTAAGGAAAACAAAGACATGGACATACACCGAGTGGGTTTTAAGAGCAGAAAGTTTAACAGGCAAAAGAAAGAAGAGAGAGCTTCCTCATGCAGAGGAAGGGGGCGCCCAAGTGGGTTTTCAGGTTCGGGGCGAGATGCAGTTGATTTTCTAGAGGAGCTTGAGGAGACGGTGTCTGATTTACACTGGGTGTAGTGGATTGGTTTCACCAGGTGTGCCATTTACATAGCCCACGAAGAGGCTGGCCATCCCACCCTAATCTTTTATTATGCAGATGGGGTTTCCACTTGGCAGGTGCCATGACACTCGCACACGTGGCGGAAGAGAAGGAGAGGGGAAGAGAAAACTTCCATGTTGGATATACCTGGCTTCTGGTATAGCTGCCAACATTCATCTATGCAAGTTACCAGCTTGCTTATCTATGCTTGCAGCTTGATTTTTCAGGCTGCTTTCTGTTATAAAAGAAATAATTTGGGGGCTGCTTTTTAATAAAAGGAAAACCTTACTGAGGATTCCTGTACCCTATCTGCCTAAATAATTTTTTTAACTCTTATATTAAAGGCTGTGAGGATTAAACTGAGATCAAGCAGTAGTAGGAGGTAATTGACATGGGAGAAACAACCTCCTGTGAAAAGCCATCACAGTATCACAGAACATGGTACACTGAGGACTGAGAGGGTCTTGTGGCTAGGGCCCAGGTTAATGAGCAATATATATGGTCAGGTGAGGACAGAATCAAAGACTGAAGCCAGAATTTAAACTTAATTACACTGTAAACATCCGGTTAGGGACTATCTTGTTTGCCTTGTATTCTTACTACCTAGCACATTTCCTGGCACCTGATAGGTGCTCAATAAATGCTAAATCTTTATAGGAAGGTGGAAAGAAAGGGAAAGAAAAAGAGGAGAGAGGGAAGGGGAAGAAGCGAGGAGAGAGAGGAAGGAGTAACTTGTCCCTTGCGCTGGCGTTACTCTGTTTAGACAAGAATACACTCTCATCCAGTAGTTCTCAAATTTTGTCACGTTACAGTTATCTGGGATTTCAAGAAATACCATTTGACCCAGCCATCCCATTACTGGGTATATACCCAAAGGACTATAAATCATGCTGCTATAAAGACACATGCACACGTACGTTTATTGCGGCATTATTCACAATAGCAAAGACTTGGAACCAACCCAAATGTCCAACAATGATAGACTGAATTAAGAAAATGTGGCACATATACACCATGGAATACTATGCAGCCATAAAAAATGATGAGTTCATGTCCTTTGTAGGGACATGGATGAAATTGGAAATCATCATTCTCAGTAAACTATCGCAAGAACAAAAAACCAAACACCGCATATTCTCACTCATAGGTGGGAATTGAACAATGAGATCACACGGACACAGGAAGGGGAATATCACACTCTGGGGACTGTTGTGGGGTGGGGGGAGGGGGGAGGGATAGCATTGGGAGATATACCTAATGCTAGATGACGAGTTAGTGGGTGCAGTGCACCAGCACGGCACATGTATACATATGTAACTAACCTGCACAATGTGCACATGTACCCTAAAACTTAAAGTATAATAAAAAATAATAATAAATAAATAAATAAATAAAAAGAAAATCCTTGCATCCAAGCTGAATCCCATACCTAATCAATTAAATCCTCTTGAGTGAGACTCGGACATCACAGGTGCTTCCAATGTGCAGCCAAGCTCGAGGAGTGGTGTTCCCAGCAGTCTATGCTCCTCTATAGGGCATGATGCTCCCTGACTTACTTTCTGCAGAGACCTTGCAGTTGTAAAGGTCAGAAAATTAATCTAGGTCCTAATGCAACCAGACATTGGTTGCACTAGTCTCCACTAGTCTGGAATATTTAAGATGGCTCACGTACATGTCTAGGAACAAAAGACCACGTCTAAGAATCATTGAATATTACTGAAAATAGAAGACATAATTTGAAATATACGTCTCCATGCCTATGTCAAATAACCCATAATTGCTGAATAACCAAATCTCTGAACCAATGAAGTCCATGTTTCAGGGCCCTGACTTCAGCTGGCAGCATCTTTACCTGATCTGTCATTAGTTAATTCCTAAGTAAGCTGTCCTCTTTCTGACTTCTCCCCATCAAAAATCCATATACTGTTTGACGGACTAACAGAACATTTTAAAACGTAAGCTGTGTTTGTACTAATGTCACTCAAACCACCTTGTGGCTTTCCACCAGCTACCATATAAATTACATCCTATTGGTAAAAACTTTTATTACACTGTTTTTCTGACTTTTTTTCAGCAATATGATGAGCTTTGTTTGCTTATTTACAAATTAAACTCGTTCTTTTAATAAAATTATCATGATGCCTAAAACTCACCCTCCATTTGAGTCCACTTACCCTACTTATATAATTATTCCACAATATACCTTTGATTTCCTTTTCTACTGCTGTCAAGTTAAATTTCCCCTTCTACATGCATCTATTATATCTTCTGCTTGTCCTTTCATTTCACTCCTTACACTTTCATTAAAAGTTCAATGTCTATCTTCTCTACCAGTGTGTAAGCTCCATAAAGGAAAAGCCTGAGTTGCCACACTATCAGAATATCCTCAAAGTCCAGCAAAATGCTGTGCACTTAATATAAACCCATGAAATGAGTTTATGAATGAATAAATGAGCAAGTAGATGAATAAATGCCCACTGAGGGCAATAAAGACAATTTATCTTTGACATTTTGTAGACATCTCAGAAAAGTTCTAATTCTGCCCAGAGTCATTTCCTAGAATAGATTCAGAAGGAAAAGGAGAGAGAGGAGCTGTTACTTCAGGCTTTCATTATGTTCCAAAAACTTTCCTTACGTGGAACTCTTAGAATCACTCAATCATGGATTATTGTCCTACTATAGTACACAGTTTGTTTGGCAACATCAAGGGCCAATACACTTCTTGGAAAAGCGGTCCCAGGCCTGAATAATTTGTATTTGTATCATAAAATATTTGATTACTCTGGTATACTCTTGTGACACTGAATTGATGAGTATTTCTTTTGGCATCATCATAAGTACATTTATATTAGACATAAAACTACCTGCTTTCCTTCTTATAGGTGAGTATGTTTTTGATGATTTTAAATCTCAAGTTGTGGCTCAGCATCACAAATGGAAGAAAAAGTAAAAGGAAAAATGAATGACAATCAAAGGTAAGTTTTTCGTCATTATAACAATAATGGCAGTAGCGGTATTAATGATATCTGTAGAAAAAACTTACTTTTTTGAAGTATATACTATAGATCATCTACTTTGCTAAATGTTTTTGTATATTATTTAATTTTTACAATGTATTCATGACAGTATTCTATTTTTTCTCACTGTACAGATAAGGAAACAGGTTAGAAGAATGAAGAGACCACCAGCCAAACAGATCATTACATATGGCTACCAGGGCCTCAAACTGAGACCTTTTTGTTTGGTTGTAAGATCAATACTTTAATATCACTTGGGGTTAATGGCTCCAGTTTCATGTCCTGGTTGTGCAGAACATATATCTACCTTTTTGTGAAGGCATCATTTCATTTGCTTCACCTCCTTTGGAAGCCTGCAGGCAAGTTAACTGAATGCAATCTCACACCGACTCCCTTTTCAAAAGTAGCCTAGTCAGAATCTATGTACATACTCCAAATTGGATGGATAACAATACCATTTTACACACAAGCATATTGAATATATTGAATATATTTACAAATAATTGTCTAATATCAACTAAGATACTTAGAGGAGAGTGGCAAGAAATAAGATGGAACACTCAACCAGAATGTACAACAATGCTATGTAACTGGCAAAGATGCAATTAAGATGAATGTGTTCCAAGAATCTTACCCATAAAAAAGTGAATACTGAAAATGCTGGAGTATAGTTTGTAGAAAAAGAGCTGTGCCTACAAAGTGACCAAAGAGAGATGGTAGACCTTCAGTGGATCTATGAAATTGATTCCTGGTAGGCTCAATGCTACTTGTACTTCAAGTAAGAATTCAATCAAAATTCATTTTTTAAAAATGAAACCACCAGTTTAGTACAAAAGATCTCAGAAAAGGATATAAAGCTCCTAAGCATAAAAGAACACATACATAAATGAAAATAAACTGCACATACAAGTGTATTGAGGAGAAGAAAACTAAATCCAAATTTATATTTAAATGCTCCCATTTAAATTGTTTAAGAAAGAAACATTTAACTTCAGTAGAATGAGAGAAAGCTTGTTTAGCTGCACAGCTTCTTCAATACACTTCTGCTTTCTGGAAACATTTACAAAGGGAGAAAGGTTAATAAGCTCCCCTGATGGCAGTAAGGGTATACACACTAGAGAGGAGAAAGAATGATTTTTTAAAATTATTTCTATCCAATCTGTTTTTCCTTTTAACTCTAATTAGACATGCCAAGTGCTCCTATTATAGTAATTTACCATAATATATGTGGTGAAATGACCCTGACACCAGGCAAATCAATGACTGTATCTTTTTAAATAATTGAAAAAACAGACACAGAAACATTTTCTTTAGAAATGGACCCTTAGATTGTCTACACAGTATGCTGACTAGTGGAATACTTAAGGAACAATGACACCTGTATTTATATATTTCTAGACAGCTACAGCTGACAGTATAAACTCATTTTATAGGACTGCTAAAACAGCTGCGGGAAAGAGATAAAGACATTTTATCATTTTAATTTGCTATCACGTAACATAACAGCAGTGGAACAAAATTGCCTGGGATTATTGAAAATAATCTGTCATCAGAACTGATGGTATTTACCAAAGCAGTTTCACTAGCAAACTTCACTCTGCTCTCAAGTTTGAAAAATAAAAATCTATTCCATGCCGTGTGAAAATGCCCTTGGTTCTACCTGTATTTATAAACACTTACATCAACTACCAAAAAAACTGATTTTGGATAAAGAATAGTATTCTTCTTAATCACAAATAATTATCCTAGAAAGGTGTATCAGAATATATCCAAACCGTCTGATTTAATAGAACTATCCCTTAAGACCTTTTATATCTAGGTTTAAAACGTACCTTAATTTTTATTCACCAATATAATCTCTACTCATGCAATTTTTAGAACTCATTAAAAGCAAACAACCTTGATAAACTCAAAAAAGAGAGAAATATAATCCCAGAGCCTCATTATCAGTTTCAAGCCATATCACTTTTATGTTGGATTTCACATCAAACAAATACCTTAGGTGGCCAGAGACAGACTTCAGGTTGTGATGGCAAGATGAAAATTAGTTTAAGTCCATCAAGGCTTACAGCAGGTACTAGGTTAGGAAGTTATTGGTTTGTCTTTTCTATTAAGGGGAGAAAGACCTTCGCTGACACAGACCTAAGGACCTAAGACACACATCCCTGTTTCATGCCCCTTTGGAAAGCTATAGGTCTCCTGTAAGAAAGGGCCCCTACCCTTCTTTCAGGGATAAGTTATTGCTTCTTCCTTGGAATACCAACAGCACCTGTCATTAAACATTTTATCATAGTCTGTTTTCATGGTTGTAGAACTGAGAAAGTCACTCAGGAGAAGGGCAGCTGGAAATGACACTGTGGGGTATCATGTGCCAGACGTTGCTCATGAAAGTGAATGTGGAGAAAAGCTGCGAATTTAGAACATTTTCTTCTGACTCCAAAACCTCTTCAGAATCTCTCCACTATATATTGTTTGTGTCATATGCCCAGATAGGTTTGTAAGCAGTTTGAGGTGAGGAATAAGGTTTTATATAGGTCTGTGCACCCAGCACTACCTATACAACTGTACTGACATATACTGTTCAACAGAGATTTAGCTATCAAAACAAAACCCATAGCTGTGTTGGCTATTTAGTTTTGGTATTTTCTTAATTTTTTTTTACATTTTAGAATAAGCTTGTCAATGTCCAAAATGTCCACTGGAAGTTTGACTGGTAGTGCCCTGAATTTCCAAATCAATCTGGAGATAGTTGACATCTTAATAATTTTGAGTCATCACAATCATGAACACAGTGGATTTCTATTTAGGATTTATTCTCAGCAGTTTTGTAATTTTCAATGCACAGGTTGCTCATATCTTTTCTCTCAAATTTTAAGTTCCAGGATACATGGGCAGGAGGTGCAGGTTTCTTACATAAGTAAACGTGTGCCATGGTGGTTTGCTGCGCAAATTATCCCAGCACCCAAGTATTAATCCCAGCATCCATTAGCTATTCTTCCCGATGCTCTCCCACCCCCCACCCCCAACATGCCCCAGTGTGTGTTGTTTCCCCCATGTATCCATGTGTTCTCATCATTCAGTTCCCACTTACAAGTGAGAACATGCGATGTTTGGTTTTCTGTTCCTTGGTTTGGAGGATTACAGCTTCCAGCTCCATCCATGTCTCTGCAAAGACCATGATCTTTTTCCTTTTTATGGCTGCATAGTTTTCCATGGTGGATATGTACCACATTTTCTTTAACCAGTTTATCAGTGCTGGGAATTTGGGTTGATTCCATGTGTTTGCTATTGTGAGTAGAGCTGCAATGAACATGTGTGTGCATGTATCTTTGTAATAAAATCATTTATATGTCTTTGGGTATATACCCAGTAATGGGATTGCTGGATCAAATGGTATTTCTGCTTCTAGATCTTTAAGGAATGACCACACTGTCTTCCAAGATGGTTGAACCAATTTGTACTCTGACCAACTATGTAAAAGCATTTCCTTTTCTCCACAACATCACCAGCATCTTTTATTTTTTTATTTTTCATAGCAGCCATTCTGATTGGCATTCGATAATATCTCATTGTGATTTTTATTTGCATTTCTCTAATGATCAGTAACGTTGAGCTTTTTTCATGATTCTTGGCCACATGTATATCTTCTTTTGAGAAGTGTCAGTTCATGCCCTTTGCCCACTTTTTAATGTGGTTGTCTGTTACTCGTAAATTTGCTTAAGTTCCTTATAGACTGGATATTAGACCTTTATCAGATAGATTGCAAAAATTTTCTCCCACTCTGTAGGTTGTCTGTTCACTCTGGTGATAGTTTCATTTGCTGTGCAGAAGCTCCTTAGAGCCCATTTGTCAATTTTTGCTTCTGTTGCAGTTGCTTTTGGTGTTTTAGTCATCAAATCTTTGCCTGTGCCTATGTCCAGAGTGACATTGCCTAGAGTTTCTTCTAGGGTTTTGACAGTTTTGGGTTTTACACTTAAGTCTTTAATCCATCTTGGGTTAATTTTGGTATAAGGTGTAAGGAACTGGTGCAGTTTCAATTTTCTGCATATGGCTAGCCAGTTCTCCCAGCACCATTTATTAAATAGGAAATCCTTTCCCCATTGTTTGTTTTTGTTAGATTTGTTGAAGATCAGATGGTTGTAAGTGTGTGGTCTTATTTCTGAGTTCTCTATTCTGTTCCATTGGTCTATGTGTCTGTTTTTGTACCAGTACCATGTTGTTTTGGTTACTATATCCTTATAGTATAGTTTGAAGTCAGGTAGCATGATGCCTCCAGCTGTGTTATTTTTGCTTAAGATTGTCTTGGCTATTTGGGCTTCTATTAGTCCATTTTCATGCTGAGGATTAATACATACCTAAGACTAGGTAATTTACAAGGAAAAAGAGGTTTAATGGACTCACAGTTCCATGTGACTGGAGAGGCCTCACAATCACGGCAGAAGGCAAAAGGCACGTCTTACATGGCAGCAGTCAAGACAGAATGACAACCAAGTGAAAGAGGTTTCCCCTTATAAAATCATCAGATCTGGTGAGACTTCATCACTATCCTGAGAACAGTATGGAGGAAACCACCCCCATGATTCAATTATCTCCCACCGGACCCCTGCCACAACATGTGCGAATTATGGGAGCTACAATTCAAGATGAGACTTGGGTAGGAACACAGCCAAACCATATCAGGGCTGTTTTTGTTTCCATATGAATTTTAAAATAGTTTTTTCTAATCCTGTGGGAATGTCAATCGTAATTTAATGAGAATAGTATTGATCTATAAATTGCTTTGGGCAGTATGGCCATTTTAATATTGATTCTTCCTATCCATGAGCATGGGATGTTTTTCTACCTGTTTTGTGTCATCTCTGATTTCAATTAAGAGTGGTTTGTAATTCTTCATGAAGAGGTCCTTCACTTTCCTTATTAGTTGTATTTCTAGGTATTTTATGCTTTTTGTGGCAATTGTGAATGAGAGTTCATTCATGATTTGGCTCTCGGCTAGCCTGTTGTGGGTGTATAGGAATGCTAGCGATTTTTTCACATTAATTGTATTCTGAAACTTCACTGACGTTGCTTATCAGTTTAAGATGCTTTGGGTCTGAGACTATAGGGTTTTATAGATACAGTATAACAAACAAAGATGGTTTGACTTCCTCTCTTTCTATTTGAATATCTTTTATTTCTTTCTCTTGCCTGATTGCCATAGCCAGAAATTTAATACTATGTTGAATAGTAATGGTGAGAGTGGGAATCCTTGTCTTGTGTGAGTTTTCAAGGGGGAATGCTTCCAGCTTTTGCCCATTCAGAATGACATTGGCTGTGGGTTTGTCATATACGACTCTTATTATTCTGAAGTATGTTCCTTCAATACCTAGTTTATTGAGGGCCTTTAACATGAAGGAATGTTGAATTCTATTGAAGGCCTTTTCTGCATCTATTGGGTAATCATGTTGTTGTTGTCTTTAGTTCTGTTTATGTGAGGAATCACATGTAATGATTTGCGTATGTTGAACCAACCTTGCATCACCGGGATGAAGCCTACTTGATTGCAATGGATAAGCTTTTTGAGGTGCTCTTGGATTCAATTTGCCAGTATCTTGTTGAGGATTTTTGCATCAATATTCATCAACAATATTGGCCTAACATTTTTGTTGTTGTTGTATTTCTGCCAGGTTTTGGTATCAGAATGATGCTGGCCTCATAAAATGAGTTAGAGAGGAGTCCCTCCTTCTGTAGTTTTTTTGGATAGTTTCAGTAGAAATGGTACTAGCTCTTCTTTGTAGCTGTATTAGAATTCAGCTATGAATCCATCTGGTCCTGGGCTTTTTTTTTTTTTTTTTTTTTTTTTTTGGTTAATAGGCTATTTAATATTGCCTCAATTTCAGAGCTTGTTATTGGTCTAGTCAGGGATTCAGTTTCTTCTTGGTTCAGTCTTGGGAGGGTGTATGTGTCTAAGAATTTATCCATTTCTTCCAGATTTTCTAGTTTAAATGCAGAGAGCTGCATATGGTATTCTCTGTTGGTTGTTTGTATTGTAATATTCCCCTTACCATTTCTGATTGTGTTTATATGAATCTTTTTATTATTCTATTATTAGATAGTGATCTTATTTCTTTTCCAAAAAAAATAGTTCCTGGATTCATTAATTTTTGAAGGGTTTTTTGTCTCTATCTCCTTCATTTCAGCTCTGATTTTGGTTATTTGTCTTCGGCTAGCTTTTTGGGTTTGTTTGCTCTTAGTTCTCTAGTTCTTTTGGTTGTGATGATAGGGTGTCGATTTGAAATCTTTCTAACTTTTTTTTTGAGATCTTTTCCAGCGTTTTGATGTGGGCATTTAATGCTATAAATTTCCCCCTTAACACTGCTTTAGCTGTGTCCCAGATATTCTGGTACATTGTATCTTTGTTCTCAGTTGTAAAGTCTTTTTTGTTGTTGTTGTTTTCTTTTGTTTTTAGCCAGAGTCTCTCTTTTTTGCCCAGGCTGGAGTGCAGTGGTGTGATCTTGGCTCACTGCAACCTCTGCCTCCCAGGTTCCGGCAACTCTCCTGCCTCAGCCTCCTGAGCAGCTGAGATTACAGGTGCACACCACCATGCCCAGATAATTTTTGTATTTTTAGTAGAGATGGGGTTTCACCATGTTGGCCAGGCTGGTCGAACTCCTGACCTCAAGTGATCCACCCGCCTTGGCCTCCCAAAGTGGCAAAGAACTTCTTTATTTCTGCCTTACTCATTTATCTAGTTTTCAGACTTTCAATGACTTTCACTAGAGCTCAAAAAATTACTGAGTTTGTTGGCTTTAATACCATTATGCAAAGATTGTGTGACTGATTAGTATTGAATGTGATTGCCTATAGCTTTGCATTTGTACATGAGTCACTATGAGACAAACTACAGGTCCTCAAAATCAAGCTTTGTACTCTGGGCACATTAGACAGCATTGGTATATAAACATATTTCATAGCATCTTTGTGACAGAATGGGTTTTTTTAGTTGCAGAATTTTTGTATAATTCAGATATTTAGTAAGACTAACACAAGTTCACCAGTAATTATCTGCATATACACCTATATTTTGAGGCAAATCAATGATGAACAACTGGTATTTATTGAATATTTTTAATGTGGGAAATAGATTTCTATATCTTTTAGGAGCTTAAAGCCTAGCTATTTCATCAAGATGAAATTAAATATGGCACTAAATACAGTGTTGTGTCGAAATTTGTCATCAATTCAACAGTAGAGTTAAAATTTGCAAGATGTAAACTAATGCTGTCAATTTTGACCAATACTCCAAACGAGGAAATTAGAAGTCATCCTTGCTTCTCTTATTTAGTCACCAGATTTGGTAGGTTCTAACTCCCAAATAATTCCAAGATCTGTCTTTTCACATCTATCTCCATTGGCTTGATTTGGACCTATATTGCCTCTAATCTGAGTAGTTCCAAGAGCATCTGAAATATTATGTGTTCTCTTCTAAATAACACAAAGTTTTTCATGGTTCTAGTCTCTTCATCTTGATTTTCTTTGCCCAGAGTTTCAAGGATAAACTCAATGTCACTTGGTTGCTGTCGTCTGACCTGCCCCAAAGCCCAGGAAGAGTTGGCTATTATGTCACTTGTGTTTACATATCATTTAATATATTCTTTTTTTATAAGCACTTATCACATTGTATTATTTGTATTGTGCCTGTCTCTTCCAGAGGGCAACCATAAGGTTTATCACTTCTCTGAATTCAAAGAATGTGGTCAATGCTTGGTTCATAGCAGGCAGTCGATATTTAACGAAGTGAATTGAGTTCCAGGACTGTTAGTATCTTAAATGTCTCAGTTCACTCTATCCATCAGAAGTGAAGAACATGACTGGAACTGACATGCTGTGCTCTTGTCACTCACTTCCACTTCCATCCCCATCCAGAGATGTAAGTGCAAAGCTCTGTGAAATTAAAAAAAATCATAGACCAGAGATTTTAGAAGTATGGACCATTTGATTATTTTTAGCCCAACAACCTTTCCAGCCTGCTTTATAACAAGGTAGCTTTTCAGACAAATTAAAAAGAACAGAAAAAAAGTGTTAGTTAATTATTTCTGGAATAGAAAGCTGAAAGATACACTTTGTTAGTTTTCTTGGAAGATATTTTCCAAATTCTTATTTATGAAAAAACATTAAGAACTTTGATACATATTCCAAAATGTTTGCCATCGTCGCACATCTACTTACGTTATTTTGTTTCAGTTTACAAACATCTCTGATGCTAAAATACCTCTTTCAATATACAATTTAGGATTACAAACATGCTTCATTTTTCAAACTAATGTCTATGCTCCAAGTACAAACTAAATTATTATGAAGTTTTAAAACACCACATCATTAATAGTATAAAATCTAAAGAAAAAACCTTTTTCATTGTTCAAGTATTTCATGAATATCTCAAATCCAACTTGAAAGCATTTTTTCATGTAGTACTATTTTATATGCATTTTAATTTCTTTACTTTCCCTAATGATCCCATGAATGGTTGAACACAATTTGAGTTAACATCTTTGTTTTTAACATAATTCATTTGATTATGTGATGAAACTATTTCATTTATGTAATAAGGCTCCAATAAATATCTTTTACTTTGTACTTGCTTTTTAAATTATTTGGATTTTTTCCTTAAGTCAAATTCCCATAAATTAATTATTATATCAATGAATGAGAACATTTGCATGGCCCTTAACATATTATGCCACGTTTCTTGAAAAAAACTGTGCCTATTTATTCTGGCTCTCAAGAATGAATGTAAGCATATCATGTTCACCAGGCCCGTTTCTCGTGCTCTCCTAAAAAGAGCCTTCAACTTCTGAGCTTGTTGTGCCATTCCCAAAACTGCTCCTCCTGAGTACAGATTGGCAGGAGAAGAGACCCTGAGGGAACCTTCACTGTTACCACCATATCCCCCACTCTTGTTGTTGCCACCACTTTTGCCTGCTACAGGGCTGCAGCTTCATTAGGGGCAGACAGGGAAGGTTCAAAGAGCTCTATTCTCTAATGAACTCCCTTCCAAGTCCTCCAACCAGCATTTTTTTTTTGTCTGTGGTTTTTCAAAATCCAAGAGATATATATGACTAAGAAGATATGGAAGTCAAAACAAACAAGCAAATAGAACAAATTAAAGTAAAATAATTCTCCAAAGTATGGACATTCTTTGAGTTTTGATTATCTCTACCCAGTTCACCTACTCTTCTTTTAGAGGCCTCTTATAGTTGCTTTATGAATTTTGCCTTCCTTTTCTTCTACCTTTCATCAATGGGAAGGATAGAATGGAGTGCACTTATTCCTTCCTGACACTAGAACCTATCAATAAGTTTTTAATCAGGAGACTAAGAAAGTACACTTATTCCTTTGTCACTAGTTGATTTCAAAGATAGTGGCCTGGTGACAGTATATGTTTGGTTTTGAGCTAGTTTGATCCAGTGAATATGAGATTTACCATTGATTCATTTATCGGAAATACATTACATTGGAATTAAACCAGTTGGGCAGATTTAATTCTGTATTAAATTTGCTAGATATGAAACATATAAGCAGTTGTCTTTTTCTTTTCTTTTCTTTTCTTTCCTTTTCTCCCCTCCCTCCCTCCTTCCCTCCTTTCCTTCCCTTCTCTTCCTTCCTTTCCTTCCTTTCCTTTCTTTCTACCTCCTCCTCCCTGCATATGGGAGCCTAGATTCATGGTTAACATTTCTTTTTCCTCTGTAAAGGACCTGAGAGTATTTCAGGATTTGTGGGACACAAAGTCTCTACTGCAACTACAGTATTCAACTCTACTGTTGTGGTGTAAAAGCAGGCGATGGACAATATTTAAATAAATGAGCTGGCCAAATTTGGCCAACAGGCTATAGTCTGTCAATCTGTGGCTAAGAATGATGAATTAACATATTTGATCTTCAGTATTCACCAAGTAGTAAGGTTGTTACAGTAAAAACCCACCATAACATTTTAAGTGGTTTAAAAAATGTTTGAGTAAAAATGTGTTTGGGGTTATTTAGAGGTTATTGATGCCCGATATGATACTGAAATACTAGTATGTGTGGGTCCAGGTTCTGAGATTTCTGGGAGCCAATTTCTTCTAATTACTTTATTTACATTTGCTTTTTTTATCTATGTTCTTCTAATGAACCCTTTACTAGAATTTAGGCCATGAATGAGAAGGCCTAAACCCTTTACTAGAATTTAGGCTATGAATGAGAAGGCATATATATATGCACCTAGGAGATATATATATATATATATATATATATATATATATATATATATATGCACTTAGGTAATCTGGAAAAAAAACTGGCTTTCAATTATATAGGTTAAAAATACTGGAAAATAACATTTAATTAGACTCAAATCAAGAGCTGCCAGATTCCACATTGAAATGCAACATTACTGAAAACAGAATTTTTGAAGGTTCTGTATTTATGAGTATTAGTAAGAAATTATTTCAGCTCCCCTTTTTAGTATAGCACTCCAGGCAAGAAATAGACTATCTTGGCTTTTAAATTCTTCACATGAAACAAAACTCTAAAACAGTTTTATTTTTGTAAAACATTCTTACAAAGTATGAACAACTACAGTTGACTGACTTAAGTTGAGAGGTTTCTGTATAAATAAATAGCACTCACAATTTTTGCATTCACAATTCAACATTGTCTAGCTCTGTTAAAATGATGTCATTTCACCATAGTTGTGTCACCCATGTGTCAGAAAACAGAGTTGTTGTCCTGTCCTTCAGACAGGACAGGACCAGAAGATACTGTAAGACAAACAAATTCTGGAGTGAGAAGAATCTAAGGAAGAGGTAATAACCAAAGCCATAAAATGACATATGTTTTACTGGAGAAATGAGCAATACCTATGTGGCTACTCGTGCTACAAACTAAGCCACCCACAAACATTCAGCAGACAATTCCCTTTGAATAGTTATAATTCAAGAAACAGAAAGCTCTCTCTAAAAAATGTGCCAAGTATTTTTAATAGAGAATTCATAAAGAAATACGGTTGCTCAAGAAATGAATGATAAGAGGATCAAACATATAGAACAGGGCTATATGAAAAGCAAAATTTGGCTTAAAGGAACGTAGGATGAAAATACATGAAAAAATAAAAAACTATCAGAATGCCTCCAGAAGTTATAACAGATATGGGCTCTATCGCTTTTCTCCCAGGTGATAGTAGTTTATTTTCTTGCCCAAAATGTTTTTTCAAATCACATTTGCCACTACCCAGAGCAGTAGCATTACATAGCCACTAAGTTTCGCTTTCTTAAAAGAGATATGTTAAGAATATGAATGTAAACTATGCTGAGGAGCAGCTTACTGGCTTTATGGAATTCAGAGTAGCATAGGAGATGTCAACCCAGTATTCAGCTGGGCTTTTTAAAATAACACTACATATGCAACTTTAAGTATCATGAGTTCAAACTTATAAGATTGTGCGGAGGAAAGTGCTATTAATGTTAATAAAGACTGCATTGCCAGATGAAGTATTTCTCACCTGCACCTCATTTGCTTTGTTAGTCTATGTTCAATACAGCATTTTGGGAATCTGAGAGGCTAAATTAAAAAAGCACATGAAGAGAAGTTTACAGTTTGATTTGACTGATAATTTATGCTATCATGAATTTCTAGGTGTCACATTCTAGACTATCTTTCTTAAAATTCTCCATCTTGGTATTATTATAAAGAAGAAATGCAGAAGACTCAGTCACTATGCATATTATTGTCTCTTCAATGCCAAGGCACTCCTAACACTGGGCTTACCAGGGCCTACTCAGAGAAAGGGAACTTCAGGAAGGCCTTGGCTTCAGGGGTGAGGATTCCACCCAATTCCTGCATCATCTCCTTTCAAATTTCATTTAGTACGATTGGAATGTCTAGACAGATTTTTGGTTTGAGTGAAGCAAGCCTAACAAGAAGCTTTCTTTACTACTTAAGAGAAGTGTCATTTGGTTCCTTTCTCACAACATTTTAGAAAGATGCCAATGTCCCTGAAATGATGTTGAGTGCTAGAAAACCAGTTACCATAAAATGTTAGGGAAAGATGATAAAATATGTGTCCATCCAATCTCTACATTTATTTTAATTTTTGTATTTTACTTTTTGGACATTTTTATTTCTATTCTTGAGTTTTGTCATCTGTAAAATGAGGATAATAGTACCTCCTTCATTGAGATGACATAAAAATACAACCTAGAAAATATTACAACAGGAATAAACACAAGAACAGCTGAGGGAGTGATATAATAAACTTGCCTTGGAGAGCAGGGGTTGGCTACTATATATATGTACACACACAAACACACATAAATACACACATACCTATATATACATATATACCTATATATACACTCACACACTATATATAAAATATGTATGTATATATGTGTGTATGTATATATGTACACACATACTTACATATACATACATATATATGTATATATACATACACACATATACATACACACTAGGAAACATGAGCAGGACTTTATATAATAAAGGATAAAAGCAGTGCAGAAGGAAATGCATTACTGATACACTAAAATATAGCTAGAAAGGGACATGGATAAGTAATTCTGGAGGAATACAGGGTTATAGGCCATGATGCTAGAAAATCAATGTGGGGCACAATTGTGAAGTTTTTCATAGCCTTGCTAAGTAGTTTAACATTTGTGGTTTTCATGAGAAGCCATAAAATATATTTAATGAGCAGTAATATGAACAGCCCTAGGGTTACTTGACGACCTTCCAAAAGCACAACAGTTTTAGCAGAATAATGATGAAAACAAGCCATTTGTGTTGAAGTAAATCAGACCATAAAAAAAAATTACAGATGGATTGTAGATCTAAATGTAAAGGATAAATAAAGCTTTTAGAAGAAAATATTAAATGTCTTCATGAACTGAAGTGAGCAAATATTTCTTGAAAGGGCATAAAAAACCATAACCGTAAGTGGAAATTTTGAAAAATTAACCTATTAAAATTAAGAACTCTTATTCATCAAAAGGGAACAATGAGAGTAGAAGACAAGTCACAAAGAAGAAACAATCAATATTTATATCTAGCCATATATCTACATCCAGAAAATATAAATAGCTCAACAAATCAATAAAATGCAGACAATTCGATAGAAAGTAGGCTAAAAATATGCATATCTATGACCTAGAAATCATATTCACAGATATATACAATAAGAATGTGTACATCTGTTCACCAAAAGATATGTTGAAGAAAGTTTAAAATACAACTACTCGTAAAAATTCCAAACTGGAACTAACCAAATATCCATCAAAAAAAGGCTAAACTTTTCTACGTATGTACAATGAAATCCTACACAGCAAGGAGAATAAACAGCTACATGTAGAGACACTATGGATAAATCTCACAAATATCACAAGTCAAGTCCTGTACACTGTGGTAGTCCAGGGTATTATGTTCTCACATGGAGTGTGAGAAGCCTAACACATAGAGTGCATTCTACCTGATTCCATTTCTATAAAGTGCAAACCCAGGTATATGGTGTTAAAAGTTAGCATAGTGGTTATTTTCCATTTGGGCCTCATGATTGAAAGGAGGAATGGTGACGCTTCTAAGAGGCTGACGAAGTTCTGTCTTGTGATCTGGCACTGGTTACATTTTTTGTTCATGTTGGAATCCATAAAGTTTCACTTATGATTTGTGCACTTGTCTGTATGTATACTTGAATAGAAATAATGAAAATTACTAAAAAAAATTCAGAGGGACTTCTACTTCCAACATCATGGCTAACTAAATATTTTGAAGAAAAGTCCTCCAAAGCAAATGCCAACACACTGGATAAATCACAATGACTACTTTTTAATGCATTGCTGAGCTCACAGTAAAGTACAGGAAATCTGCATGGGACAGATAAAAACATAGGAGATGTGCTACTTGAACTCTGAGCTGGTGCTATATTGAGGGCACACCTATCCTGGGGATTAAATCATGGCCCTGAACTACCACAGTTTACAAGACTTGACTAAATCAATCTCTCTCTCTCTCTCCCGACACCCCAACCTCCATGCCTCCCTTTCTCTCTCTCATTGATGAATCTTTGGGATAGAAAAGAAGTTAAAATCTGGGCTGGGCACGGTGGCTCAGGCCTGTAATCCCAGCACTTTGGGAGGCTGAGGTGGGTGGATCACCTGAGGTCAGGAGTTCGAGACCAGCCTGGCCAACCCAGTGAAACATTGTCTCTATTAAAAATACAAAAATTAGCTGGGCGTGGTGGTGGTCGCCTGTAACCCCAGCTACTCGGGAGGCTGAGGCAGGAGAATCACTTGAACCTGGGAGGCAGAGGTTGCAGTGAGCTGAGATCACACCATTGCACTCCAGCCTGGGCAACAGAATGAGTTCCCATAAAAAAAAAAAAAGAAAAGAAAAGAAAAGAAAAAGAAAAGAGAAGTAGTTAAAATCCAACTGATGAAATACAAAAAATTTTCTGTAGAAAATAAGTTGACTTTGACTGCTTTTCTGTCCCAATTTTCCCTAAAATATATATTCTCTTGCTCTTCTCATTTTCTGACAGAAAATGGGCTTGCCCTCAGCAATCTTGCAGCTAGAATTCAACCCACCATGTGTAGACACTCTTTTTTTCCCTAACACCATTTAAGGTACCAGATGCTCTTCTGTTTTACCGATAAAGCTACCTATAGATACCTTATGTTCATGTAATTCCAAAAGAAAATAATATTTAAAAAGAGTTCTGAATTGGAACTCAGGAGGAAACAAAAAAGCACCTGGTACCCAACGTGTCCACTGATTCCATGGTGCCCTCAAGCGTCGCTCTTTAGGCCTCAGTAATTTCATCTGTCAAATTTAATGAGTGGACACTGGTTTTTCTAGGTATTATGTTCATCAGCTTTGGAGTCAGGCAAACAAGGAACTGCCCTGTACTATGTAAGTAAATTGATAGAAGCATCCACTGAAACCCCACGTAGACTTTGCAAAGATGAAGCATATCTGTGTGCTTGAAATGGAAAGACCTTTATGATGTACTGTTAAGTAACAAAGAGCAGAGCAGTATGAATGGTAGTTTATTTATAAAAGAAACATAGTGTGAATACAAAAATATTATTAATAGAATATATCTGCAGGGATCTACATAAATCAAGTTTCCTCTGGATTAAAAAGAGGTAATACAATGTTTCTGTATTGATTAATTAACATGTGGATACATAACTTTTATAATTTTATAATCACAAAATTTAGTTAATTTTTTTTCAATGGCAGGCACAAGGCTGTAGTTAAATAAAATTTGGTTACCTTTACCATGGTGAACAGTCTAAGGAGCTACTGATTTTTATTATTTTCCTAAAAACTAAAAATAAAAATATTTGAAATTAGTAGATCGTATGACAAGGTAATAATACATGTATTTAAAACAAATAAATTTTACAGTGAGTCTCATTTATTCAGGGATAGGTGGTAGTTAGGTATGAAATCAAGCTTGATCAGAAAAAGATTAGATAGAGATAGGAGAAGGACAAAGGACTTGGCCCTGTTGCCTTCTTAGGGAGAAGAAAGCTGACATAGGACTGGTAATAAATAGTACAGAGACGGAGCATGCCAAAGGACATTGTTAATGACATCTTCCTGATTACAGAAGCAATCAAATAAATGTCCTGGGTAGAAAGATGTAGAAGCTATGAAAAGGAATGATGCATTTCTAATACAGGGTCTCAGACTGCAATGGTGACAGGAAAGTAGGATTAAGTTACTCAAAACAAGGATTTTACTCTAATTGTCAAATTCAATTTAGGGTATGCAACATAAGGCATAGCAGTGAGGGAAAACATTTAGTGATGAGTTTTTCTGACCACTGAGGAACTATTTAATAGAATTCCATTTTTAGAGGCATATAGTCCAGGAAAAAAAACAGTTTTTCTAGTTATGAGATTGAATCAAATAATCATCCTGTGCCCAGAGTGACATAACTCTAAAATGAGCCTTATTTATCATAAGTGTCCCTGTTGCTAACTGCTCACAAATTCTATGCTGGTTTATTGAAGGACTCTTGTGTCAATGCTGTCACTTTTGTCCCTTTGGCTCTTCATGAAACTACCCATTTTAGCTCTCTTTAAAGAATGTTCTTTTTTTCTCAGGTTTATTAGATCTCTAATACCCATCAGTTCTTGAATTCCTATCATCCTTTTTTCTTAAACCATGGTTTAGAGGAATACAGAGAATATTTTCATAATGTTCAAGTAAAAAAAATCTTTCTCAGCCTGTCAGGAAACTAAATAACCTCAAAAAGATGAAATATGGCAAATGGTAACATAGGGTAAATGGTAACAAATGGTAACATATTCCCAACCATAACTAACTCCAAAACTCTGAACAGTCAAAAGCAATCATAATCTCAAGAAAAATAAATGTCTTTATAAACAGCAAAAGATCCTACAAGAAAACATGGGCAAGAAAATGCCTCAGTAAATTAAACCAAGAATGTAGCTGAAAATCTGAAAAACAATGACATCAGAATATGGAGAAACGATCTAATAAAGTAATTTGAATTAAAATTATGCTGTTGTCAAATTTCTATAATGTGAGAATGAAAATTTTAGAAGTATACGTTATTAAACATAATTGAATGGCAATTTGTTAATACTACATATCAAAATTAAGATGTAAAATCTTTTAATCAGAATTAAACCTTACGTATCCTCAGGTATAACAAGGAGTAAACAACATCACTAACCAGCACCAGATTTGCATTAAGAGATGATACATTTAATGAAAGCTTAGGAAGTAGTGAACCAAGTAAAGGCCAGCCAACGGGTGGCAGAGACTGCTAGTGAGCACCCATGTAAACCCGCATTTTTCTCTACATGTTAAAGCCTTCCTGGCCAAAGACTGGGGCTATGTGGCTGTGTTTTAGCCAATTACATGTGGGCAAAAGTAATGTATGCTGTTTTTAAGCTTTATCTTAAGACATCTGCTCAGTCGTCCATTTTCTATCTACAGTGAACATGGAGTCCATATGCTGATAACATCAAGCAATGAAAATAACTTGACTCCTTGGCTTGTTAGACAGTTCCCAAGGAGAGCCACCTAACCTGAAGTGATTGTGATGTCATCCAGAATAAGCCTTTATTCTATTAAGCTATTGAGTTTTTTAGATTTATTCAAAATTTATGCAATTACTTAGAACAGTGCTTCTCAAACTTGAGTGGACATAAAAATTCTTCGGAGACCTTGTTAAAACCCAAGTTTCTGGGTGACTTCCTTAGAGATTTTGATTCAGTAGGTCTGAAGATGGTGAAATTGAGATTCTACATATGTAACCAACTCCTGGGTATTGATGCTGCCAGTCCACAGACCACACCAGACTAAATATTCTGAATAAAATACTGGGGGTGGAATTAGATAACAAAATGTGTATATAAAAATATGAGGTCTTGAGGTAGGATGGAAACTTAGGCTGACATGCACACGGAAATGAAGATGGGTGAGTGGAAAAAATTATTGTAAGCAAAAATGATGAGTCAAGATGATACAGAAAGTTCAAGCTGTGAACTTTGAGGTCAAATTGGCACCAAATCAAATTCCCAGAGCAAGCAGGTGGCACTAGTTCAAAATTAGATGACCCACTAATATTTAATGGTATTGATGGAGTGCAGAATTTGTTCACAAATAGGACACATGTGACTGCCAACACACCCACCTCCTGTACCTAGAGGTCTCCAGTACAAATTGAACGAATTCTGAAAACTCAGAGAACAAGACATTTGTTATCAAGTGTAAAAGCTGCAGTGTGAATGGGCATTTTGATAGACTACTCCTGTGTGAACAGCCTTCCCTCCGTCTATAAATTAAGGCTGGAAAACGAAGAGGGAATCAGAGTATAATTATCTTTGTAGTCACCAGAGGCCTCATGTAGAAGCAGTGGTATACTCAATGGCAATGTTCACAGTGGGTGGGAATCAGAGACACACAGATGGACCTTACCACTGAGTGTGAAGAAAGTGTGACCAAAGTTCCATTTCCAAAATGAAACCCTATATCCCAATCATAATGTATGGTAGAAGCCGTGTATGGTGATGTTCATGAGTGGGGCTTCTGGAGCCAGATGATCTGTGCTCCAGTCAATCCTAGTCTACCACTTGTTATCTTAGTGATCTAGGGGCAAGTTACATTTCTCCTATTCCTCAATTTCCTCATTTACAGTACTGTTTGCTGAAAAAAAAAAACTGTAAACTAGAGTTTGAGAGAGAACTAGACACTAATTTTTTTTTAAACTGTAGAAAAATTTTTATTTTTTTATTATTTTTTATTATACTTTAAGTTTTAGGGTACATGTGCACATTGTGCAGGTTAGTTACATATGTATACATTTGCCATGCTGGTGTGCTGCACCCACTAACTCGTCATCTAGCATTAGGTATATCTCCCAATGCTATCCCTCCCCCCTTCCCCCACCCCACCACAGTCCCCAGAGTGTGATATTCCCCTTCCTGTGTCCATGTGATCTCATTGTTCAATTCCCACCTATGAGTGAGAATATGCGGTGTTTGGTTTTTTGTTCTTGCGATAGTTTACTGAGAATGACGATTTCCAATTTCATCCATGTCCCTACAAAGGACACGAACTCATCATTTTTTATGGCTGCATAGTATTCCATGAAAAAATGCTCATCATCACTGGCCATCAGAGAAATGCAAATCAAAACCACAATGAGATACCATCTCACACCAGTCAGAATGGCAATCATTAAAAAGTCAGGAAACAACAGGTGCTGGAGAGGATGTGGAGAAATAGGAACACTTTTACACTGTTGGTGGGACTGTAAACTAGTTCAACCATTGTGGAAGTCAGTGTGGCGATTCCTCAGGGATCTAGAACTAGAAACACCATTTGACCCAGCCATCCCATTACTGGGTATATACCCAAATGACTATAAATCATGCTGCTATAAAGACACATGCACACGTATGTTTATTGCGGCATTATTCACAATAGCAAAGACTTGGAACCAACCCAAATGACACTAATTTTTTTAAAAGAATGAATTAACTATGTATATATTGATAAGAAAAACTCTCCAAAACAGGTTGACAACTATTGCCTGTAGGCCATATCTGGCTCACCACCTGTTTTTTAAATAAAGTTTTAGTGGAACACAGCTATGCTCATCCATCTATGTATTGTTTATGGCTACAGAAAGGAAGCCTAAAATATTTATTATCTGGCTATTCAGAAAAAAAGTTTGCTGAGCCCTGCTGTAAGGTATTAGGCTAAACAATAAAAGTAATGAACATCTTGTATTGTTTATGCCATTAATGTGATAAAAAATATATGTATATGCAAATGTAAAGAATCTCTATGGATTCAGAAAGAAAAATGAAAAAATTATGATGTGCACTCTTCTCTCCCCTCTTTAGTATCTTTTGAATCTTTTGCCATGTAACACAAATTATATATACGTATAAAAAGCATTATGCATGCATAAACATTAACGTTCAGTTAAACACAGACATATACAGAAATAGCACAAGTGTTGTATAGCCAGATTAAACCATTTGATAGAAGTTCCATTTATCAGCAATTTGGCTATATTAAATTATGCAGGCAATTGATCTAACTGATCACTCTCACTGATTATTCTTACATTAGGAAAATTGATATTCAAAATCTTTCTATCTATAATAGAACTGCTTAGTTTTGCTACATCTTGAGTTTTAAAACCACCTTAAGAATGTCCAGTGTCATCTCTTCATTAATATTATTGTAAATTTGGAATACTGTTTTATAAATATTCTCTTCCTGATAACAACTTAGTTGATTCCCACTGTTCTAATAAAATACCTTAGACTTAGCAATTTATAAACAATAGAAATGTATTGCTTACCATTCTAGAGGCTGGGAAGTCCAAGATCAAGGCACCAATAAATTCAGTGTCTAATGAGGCTGCTCTCTGCTTCCCAGATGGCACCATGCTGTTGTATCCTCACATGGTGAAAGGGGTGAATGCTGTGTCCTCTCATGGCAGAAGAGTTGAAAGGACAAGGCAGCTCTCTGAAGCCTCTTTTATAAGGGCATTAATCCCATTTATAAGGGTGGAGCCCTCATGGCCTAATCACATCCCAAAGGCCCCACCTTTTAATACCATCAACTTGGGGTTAATGTTCCAACACATGAATTTTGGAGGGACATGTACATTCAAAAAATAGCAACCACTTTCTAAAATCTCTAAGTACTTCTATGTGCTGTCCCAATAACGCCAGGGAAAAAACTTGATCGTGATGTTCTCAGTCCTTCTTCATGTCTAGTTCCTGAGCTACAAGTTCTGAAAAGACTGCTCCAAACCCATGTATGAGAAAGGCTTGACTGGCTATGTTGTAGTATAAACAACCCTGAAATTAATAACTTAACAATATTTATTTCTTGCTCATACTACATGTCCAACTCTGGCCAGGGCACTCTGCTCCATGCAGGCACTCAGAGACCCAGCGTGACAAAGGCTCTACTATCTTGTGGCTTTATTGTATGGAACATGCAGTCTCAGTTGCTGTGTTAGGGAAGAGTGCACTCAAGGGCTGGACACTGACTTTTAAGTGTTTGAACTCAAAAGTGACATTGGACACCTCTGCCTACAGCGTAGCAGCCAAAATTAGTCACAGGGACCCAACTAATATCTTGAACAAGGAAGTACCAATAATAATACTTTGATCTCTAATAATACCTTGGTCCAGTTTCTCAAAGTTTTTGCTATTTTCATAGTTTTCACTGTTGAAACACTGTCAGTTGACATAAGCAGTTTTACTATATAATTCTAAGGCCTACATAAATTTGTCCAGCAAGGGAAAAATGTAACTTGACTGCAGAAACCTATGGAGACTAATACCTGGAGCACTGTTTCTCAATGACAGCTGCACACAAGAATTAGTGAGAAGCTTTAAAAACTACTCTGTCTGAGCCACCCGTAGAGTCTAATTCAATTGATCTGGATTAAGGGAGCCCAATATATCTTATGACGCCTCCCTACCTTTTCTCTCACTGAGAGGGTGGGAGTTTATGTTAAAAAAAAAAAAACTCATATCCATAAATGTTCAGATCCTTTTAGTTTAAGTCATTAAAACTTTAGTCATTTATAAGCTCCTGGGTTTATGAACTTCTTTAAGTCAGATATTAGGTGCTGATAGTAGAACTTCAAAATAAAAAGATGACTGTTCCCCCATTTACTGTAAAGTTGATTAGAAGGTAATACTGGTTAACTTGTTTTAACCTGTTTGAGATTCACCAAATTGAACTTAAAATAAAATACATGAGTCTTATTAGAGAGCTCACTGAGGAATTCATTTCCCTAAGCATTCAGTAGGTGACATTAACTTTATTAATAATTTTCTGAGCTCTAAAATGCTCCATATGAGAAAAAGAAATATATGAGAATTGTTAACTGTGAGATCATCAGCCTATAACTTCATTGAATATGACTCATATACAAATTGGTTAAGTTACTTCTGCAAATGGTATTCTTGATGACTGTTCATAAAGCCTAGTGGCCTAAATAAGATACTTTTGCATAAAGCATCAGCCTCTGGTCATGTATCTAATTTTATTTAGGTTAATTTCACTTTAATCTACATATAATTATCCTTTTTCACATTTTTCTACTAATCTTTACTCTTTCTGAGGCATTCTTTAAACCACTGAAAGATAAGATACTATTATATTCCTTGAATGACATGCTTTTCTAAGAAAAACTTTGAATCAGTAAAGGAAAAAGGTTGATAACTTCAATCACATGAAATCGAGGAACAAAATAAAAAAAATTATGGCAAGAAAGCAATATAAATAAGTTCGAAAAACATTTTACAGTATATATGTCACATGAATTACACAAAACTCATAAAATTAATCGAAAAACAATACAATTAATCAGAAAAAAACAAAATGAGTGAAAATAGTTTTTAAATCCTCGGTGGGACAAAAATAACATTTATAACATTTATAAATCCATAGAGGACTTATAAATTTGACATATAAATTTCAAATTTGTTGAGGCAAGTCTAACCACAAAACAATTAAAAATTCTACCATTAACAATGAAATCAAAAAACATGAAAACCTACTAGAAAATTGGATAAAAGCATAATGTTAATGCATATAAGAATAAAGATAAATGCTAAATAAGGTTATAAAAAATGCCAACCTTTTCAATTACTAAAGAATTAAGTAGACTTTTAACTTTTAAGACTGGCAAAGATTTAAAATTAATAAAATTCAGTATTGCAGGGAATGTAAACTGATATTTTTTGAAAAACAATTTGTGAATAACTACCGAAAACTTTACTTGTCTTTTAACTACCAATTTCAGTACTAAGAATTATAAAAACAATATACTTGAGTTGGTAGATATATGTTTTAGGGCATGCACTGCAGAAATTCTATAGGTCCACTCTTGGGAGCAATTTGTATTTCAAAATTATTTTATGACTTTAGAAAGTCTACATGGTGTGTGTGCACATGTGCACGGCTGTGTGTGTGTTATGCAGTACTATCAGAGGCATTCAGGGAAGCATTTCATCACAAAACAACATTAATATTTCTAAATAGGAATATATGAATATTTGCATGAAGTGGAATAAACACAGACAGTAAATAGTTTTAGGTGAGTTCTGGTGAGTTTCTGACATCAAATGACTTCAGGCTAGCTTAGTTTCAACCTCTAAATTAGTGAAAAAGAGACATTTAATTTTAAGTGCTTTTGGGGTTTCAAAATTGAAATTAAGGGACTATGGACCTAAATTATTTAAAAACCTGAAAACTAAACTAATAATTATCTTAAATTGATGATTCTCCCATAATAGATCTACTAAGGAATCATTTTAAGCAGTGATAGAATTAACGTTAAAATATAAATGCCTAGGATATATGATAAAGTGAGAAAAAGAACAGCAACGTTATCCATTTCTTTTGTGCAACAAAATTTCTGGTGATATTTCCTTTCTGTTGAGAGAAATAATGCAAGACTTAAAGGCTACTGGGAGGGGACATGCAGATTTTATACACTGCCCGGGGTCCTTTTTTGAAACTTGACTTCTTCCTCTTCTTATAAATATCATCTATTACCTATAGGTAATAAAACTTGTTAGAATGCATAAAGATGCACCTGAATGACCAAAGTTGTGTGACAACTGGGGATAAGGATATCATCTACACGAAGATAGAAAGAGAGAAGATCAGGAGCTAGACTTTGCAGAGTCAGGTGACGAAGATAAATGGAACCTCAGTCACACCTAAGATTCCTATTTACAGGGGTGTTGTCTAATGGAATCTAAAGATCTGTGATTTGAAAGGCTCAGGGCACTGTAAGGCTCAAATTACCTAATAAACAACAACAACAACAAAAAAAACTGCAAATAAAGTAGAAAAACACTGAAAATTTTAGAAGCAAGTCAAAACCTAAGAAAATCCATGCATGCATGAAAGGATATGTAACAATACTTAAATATTTTTAATGTTTCTTTTCTCTGTGTTTCATTTAAAATAGTTTCTATACCTACGTCTTCAAATTCATATAAGATGCCTAATCTCTCTCAGCATAAGGGATTTGTATATTAAAACTACAGTGAGGAGTTTCATTTCCAACCAGGATGGAATTCCGGAAGCAGATTTGTGCTCCCACCTGAAATAAGTAAAAATGGAGAAAGTATGTGAAACAATTTTCAAGACACTGGACATTACACAGTGAAGGACAGTGATCCATAATAGATGAGAAACAAACAAGCTGAGCCCTTTGGCAGCCCCAACTGAACTACTTTTGGAGCTTCTAAACTATGGTGCTGGGATAAGAAACCAGAGTACAGCCCTGCTGATTGCTTGAATAGGGCAAATGGAGCTGACAAACATGAGAGATCAAGGCTAGAATTCTCAGGACAGAGTATCAGAGAGAGAAAAAAGCTGCTCAATGAAAGAACTGCAGAAAGCTTCAGGTGTCTCCCTTAGGCACTTTCCTCACATGTAATTTAAAATATCTTCATGCTTCAGTAACTTGACTTTCTTCTTCCAGCTGTTTTCTGATAATTTTTTCCCCTTCTCACCAATATTGAACAATTTGTTTTTTATTTGAGTTGGTGCCTTTTTTTTTTAACTTTTTTATGTTCGAGTTTCATTGATCTTCTTGGTTTTGTGGACTTATGATTTTCATCAAACTTGGAAAATTTTTGACCATTATTTCTCCAAACATTTATTCTATCTCCCCTGCTCCTCTGCTCCTGTGACTTGTATTTTAGGGTTTTTGAAGTTGCTCCACAGCTCCCCGATGCTGTTCATTTGTTTATTTGTCTGGATTTTCTTTTTCTTTTCTTTTTCTTTTTTTGAGTTTCATTTTAGATGGTTTACACTGCTATGTTTATAAATTTTACTTTTTTTATCCTTTTTCAATGTCTAATCTGTCATTAATCCCATCTTTTGACTTTTTCTTCTCAAACATTGTATTCTTCATCTCCAGAAGTTCAATTTGTGTCTTTTATATATCTTTCATGGTTCTTCTTAATTTCTGAACACATGAAGTAGTGTTATCTTAATGTCCTTATCTGTTAACACTGACATTTGTCAGTTCTAAGTAAGTTTCAATTGATTGAATTTAGTAGCCTATGAGTCATATCTTCCTGCTTCATTTTCTGTATGGCAGTTTTTTATTAAATGCCTGACACTGTGAGTTTTATACCTTGTTATTCAAAATCACTTTGAATTAAGTAAAACTAAAAAAAAAATAGGACATCAAAATGTGTGGGATGCAGCTAAGCAATATTTAGGGGGAAATTTACAGCACTAACACCCTTAGGAAAAAAAGAAGTTCTCACATTAATTGTCTCAGTTTCTACCTTAAGAAACCAGGAAAACATGATTAATTAAACCCAAAGTAGAAGCAAAGAAATACTGAAAGTCAAGACAGAATGAATAAAATACAAATTACAAAATATCAATTGAACAAGAAAGCAATGCAGTATTGATAAATGCAACAACATGAATCAATCTTAAAACAATTATGCTGAGTAAAAACAACCGGGCCAACAAAAGAGTACATACTATACCACATAAGATTACAGAAAATGAAAAAAAATCTGTAGTGACAGCACATCAGTGGTTGCCTGCATGTGGGGAAACTGTTAAGATTAGAGTTAGGGAGAACAGAGTGCCAAGAAGTACAAAGAGTTCAGAGGAAATCTGGAGGGTTGATGGATATGCTCATTATTTTATCATCATTAGAGGTTCAGTTATATACATATGTCACAACCCATCAAATTGTACATTTTAAATATATGCAGTCTATAATGTGTCAGTTATTTCTTAATAAAGCTGATCCTAAAAGCTCTGCACTGGAAAGCAAATGACAAGTGACGTGTGTAAAGGTTATTCTGCATAAAGTATAAAAACAATAAATTCAATGCAAACTTTATGTCTAGGAACAGAGGACTTGTTAAATTATGTTCATCCAATTCTGCAGAAAGAAAACAGAATATCTTTATGCATGGCTATGAAACAGTCTCCATGACATACTGCTGAGAATACACGTATACACACACATCCCCCTCAAAAATAAAAACAAATTCATAACAGCGTGTATTGTATGCTTCTATTTTTGTAAAAAAAAAAAAAAGGCAAGGAACATTTGCTATATCTGGAAAGTGTATATATAAACATACAAAAAGTTTTATTAGCAACAGCAAAGTGACATGAATGGCTAAAAGACAGGGAAGAGAAATCAATTTTTTATTCTATATATTACCTTTACCTTTCAATCTTTGAAACATGTAAATGTCTTACATATTGTTAAGAGCCTAAGCAAAATGTATCATAGTGATTATTGAGCTATGGAGTCAGATAGCTTGTGCTGTGTGACTTTGGACAACTTAGTTAAACTCTCTATCTCTTAATTTCCTTTAAAGTGAAACAGATATACTGATGGTGTCTTGTCATAGGCTCTTTATAAGTAGTAAATAACTCTTATAATAGAACCTCCCACATGGTAAACATACACTATACCACTGATATTACCAATGTTATAGGTTCAGTTAAACCTGGCTGGTTGCTAAAGAGGACTGCCTGTTTAAAATTCACAAGTTATAGAATATTAAACAAACATCTGCATATTGATTCATCTTATTTGCATCTCTTTTCTCACACTAAACTGACTTGCAAACTCTAGAAAGCAAGCCCAATGTTTATAGGAGCACATCCATTGTTTCAAATACATGGTACTTCAGAAGTAGCTGAGGGCTGTTAAAAAAATTTGTCATCGTTCCCATTCTAAAGAACCATACAAAATGTTGCCATTATGGATTATGCAATCTATTGTTAATAAAGTCTAAGTAGGTAAATACAAATATAAATTTTTTTTATGTTTATGTGTGTATATGTGTGTATATGTATATACAATTTGGTAATATGTTGCTACGTGGTTTGAATGTCCCCTTAAAAACTCATGTTGAAATTTAATTGCCATTATGATGGCAAGTAAAGAGGTGGTTAGATTATGAGGGCTATGATTAGATCATGAGGTCTCTGCCCTCAGAAGGATTAATGCCATTACCATTGAAGTGGATTCCTAATGAAAGGATGAAATTTAGCCTCTGTCTTCTCTCTGTCTTGCACATGTTCTTTTGCTTTTCCAATTCCTGCTGTGATGCATCAGGAAGGCCCTTACCAGTGCAATGCTCTTAGACTTCCCAGCCTTTAGAACTGTAAGAAATAAATCTCCATTTTTATAAATTGCCCAGACTCTGGTATTTTGTTATAGCAGCAGAAGATGGACTAAGATATATGTCAAAAGTAGTTACTTTTCCCAATTCCCCACCATGGCATCCAATGGCGATTTCTATCAGAGATGACTTTTATATGGTTTGAAATATAGCAATTAAAATGTATGCAAATGTCCCACAGGTTGTTTGTAGAGCAAAATTTGCTGTGTACCTGCTGGATGCCAAATAATTTTGTATTTTACTTCTATTTTGTAGGACATATTGATATAATGAACAGCATTGCTCACCTATCAGTGAAGAAGGCAGTTCAGAGAGTTTAACTGATTTGCCAATGATCACAAGGCTCACTTAGTAGGAACCAATAACTGAATATGTATATAATGGTACCAAAGTTACAGTACATTGTATCATAAAAAGTTATTTATATCTTCTCCTCTTCACTTTCCCAACATGTAAAATACAAATAAGAGTTCAAATATAATTGACGAATTCTAAGAGGAGTGAGCAGATCCCATTCCTGGTTTATAAAACAAAACAAACAAAAAAATGAGGGGCCTGGAGAGTAGACCGAGTTTACGGAGCAGGTGACTGGCACCATGTTGCCTAACACCCCCTCTTCTTTTTCTTTGAACTGCATCATATTCTCTGTCTTCCTTTTGATCTTGAAAATGCCAAATAGAATCCCAGAACCCCAGAATCTCAGACAGAAAGGCCTGTTTCTGCGTTACCCATTTTTTGAAAACGCCTTTGAAACAAATGTTTCCTACATGATTAGTGACACACTGATCATTCTAACATTATGAAGCAAGAAATATATGGCAAGAAAAAAAGGAAAAAGGAGAAGAAAAAAGAAGAGAAGGAAGGGGAATAGGGAGGAGGAGAGGAGGAAGAGAGGAAGAGGATGAGGAAGAGGAAAATGATGGCAGTGGTAAAGATCAATTATGTTTTAAAAAATTCTAGACGGTTCCGTGACATCAGAACAGATTCAGACCAATGGCACACACAACTTATAGCTCAATTATACTGTATTTTACTTGATTACATTATATTTAAAATACTAAATTATCAACTAAGGAAGCATGTATGTCATGATTTGTGGATTTAGGTCATCATTTGGTTACTTTATTCTTGATTCTTGTGTTGTACATTGCAAGAATTTGTTGTGGAGACAGATGGGGGTAACTGTTCTCTCTTCAAAGGGCTGTGACTAAAAGGCTCTCACTCTTTGTGCTGGCAGCCTCTCCAAACCCAGAATAAACAGGGAGGTTACCAAAGGTATCTGAAACCGTATTAACATTGGTATGTTCCCAACTTTGATATGTTCCCAACTTTGCACAGTGTATTTTTTAAAAGGGACTCTTGGATGAATTCCTAGCTTCTCCAAAAAAATGAAAACAACTAAACTTTACATTAAGTTATGTAAGTCTCAGAGACTGTGCTAAATTCTTCAAATACATTATTTTATTTAATCCTCAAAACAACCATCTGAGGTGGATATTATTTCCATCTCCATTTAATGGGTGAAGATATTAGGCACTAAGCAGTAAATTAATTTTCCTAAGACTAGAATGTGTACAAAGCTATAATTTGAACCAAAGTAGTCTGATTTTCCAGAACTTTGCTCTTCCTCTTTGCCTAAGAATTCAAAATTAGAGTGCTCTTCTGACAACAATTATTTACATCTGGAACATTAAGAACTATGAGGCTTACCAGGACCTCCTTTTAACCCATGGATATGACAAAGCTTGCTTACCCTAGAGATTTAATTGTAGATCTCTGTGCTAGTTATTTATTTGCCTTACTTCCTCCATTTCTCTTGTTCTTTTTTTCTCATTAAGCATTTGTATTATCTTGCTATATTTTATGCATTCTCTGTTAGCTGTCTTACATCCCTTCTGTAATAAGTAAATACATATATAAATGCATCCTAAAACAGTCATCTCAGAAAGAGAAACATGGGCAGTGACAAATAAGTGATAAAACCCAAAATTACAGAAAATTACTTCATTATGTTTCCATTACTGTATAATTAAAAATATCTTGTCTGTTTTTAGAAAGGTTGCAAAATTATCACCACAATTAAGGATGAGCTAAGGATCTAAGATCCTTGAACTATGAATGAAGGCTTTATATCAATATAAATAAATGAATCCACCACTTAGTAGAGCCAATGAGGCCACTGGAATCAGCCCTGACAAAGCAAACACCTCCAGAGAAAATTTTGAGTGCTTCATCATGTACATCACATCTTAAAAGGAAAATAAATGGGTTCACCAAGTCTACAGTACAGTGAAGCATTTAGGATTATTAATCTGTTCCTCTCATGCTATATTCAAATGGCCTTCCACATCTCACTTCCTATCTCATAACGGATATCTATCTCACATAATGAGTACACATAATTTCCTTTCTCTCCTCTTTAACCAAATAATTTAACCATTAATCTGGAATTCAGGTTTTAAAATGCCCTTAGATCATGTAGTATAACACCTCTATTTTTCTAAAGAAGGGACTGAGTCTCAGGGTGGTTAAACCATTTCTGAGATCACACTGCGAGTTAGACTCAGTACTAGCACTAGACTCCAGTCACCTTAACTTTAATTCTTTGATATTTCTAATATGGATATACTGCATATTTCCCAGAAAAAAAGCTTTGACTCTTATGGCTCTTCTGGTATTTTACCAAATATGAATAAACTCCACAGCATTTAGCAAACTTTCAGTGTAATCAATTCATAGTTCACATATTCAAAACTGCATCTTCCTAGGTTAAATGTGGAAGAACCAAAATTGTCTAGAAAATTCCTTCTACATATTTGAAATTCCATCTCACATGAAAGAGTTGAGAATCGGAGTGGAGTAATGAAAGTCTCAAAAGAAATGAGCCACTCAGATGCTTGAATTGTCAGTCATATGGCTATCCTTTACCTCTTTTAAGGTTTCTAACTCACTGAGACAAGTTCACTGTGACAAGGTGGAAAAGGTTAGGGTGGGTGGTTTGTTCCATAGAAAAACAATTGTTTTATTTGCTTAAATTTATTTAATTTATAGAAGAAAAAAGATATTTAAAGAGGATCTATTTGACTCTTGTATCAAATTAATAGTACTGTCATTAGAAGGCTTTCAAAATGAAATCTTATTGACATTTGTTTTCTGTGAATGAATAGAGCTAGCAAACTGGGATGAGGATTAAATATAGAATGAATATAGGTGTTTAAATTGGTCAAAATTTTGTCCGTTTGTTTTTTAATGAAAACTAAACCAAATATTTTAGGATTTTTTTTAATCAACAGAAAAGATACTAAGGTTTAGATTTTACAAGGACATATGAAAGACCAAGAGAATATTTTTAAATTTACAATTTGATGGGATAAAGATATCAAGTTACAGGAAGGATTTGCTGCCAGAAATAGCTAAGTTGGCTGTAGAGCTGGAACAAAACTGCTATACAAGAACTCAATATGACATAATGCTTTTGCTTTATTTGATTTTCAGTATATTCACTGTAATTTTGTTTTAAATATACAATTCCTTTGTGATTAAACAGTGTTGATTTTCTGGTCCAGTAAAAGCAGATGCTTTTATTAGTCATAATTTGAAAGCTTTGAATCTCCGCAAACAGTAAGCACATCATGAGGATTTCTGAATAGAAGGTCAGCTCTGTGTAGAGCTTAATGAGAGAAAGCACATCGAAGGAAGTACAGCTGCTACTGTTATTTCAATGCACCATGTTTTAAGTAAGTAAGCAGACATCCCTAACTCACTGAGGGGGGGGTACCAAGTAGATGGAGAGAAAATGAAGCTGTAAGAGTCAACTACAATTTGTGTCTTTCAAATCTAAATATAAAGAGATAATCCTAGTTTTTTTGCATTTAGGTGTGAAAGTGAGAAGCTTTTGTTTGAATTATTATATCCTTACTATATGACCCATACTGGTCTTACAGTCTATGTTTTGTATTTGACTTATAAGTAATTTTATTGTATAAATATATGCTTTTTTTTTTCTTCAACTTTTAAGTTCAGGAGTACATGTGCAGGATGTGCATGTTTGTTACATAGATAAATGTGTGCCATGGTGGTTTGCTACACAGATCATCCCATCACCTAGGTATTAAGCCCAGCATCCATTAGCCATTCTTCCTGATGTGCTCCCTTCCATACCCACCCCGCAACAGGCCCCAGTGTGTGTTGCTCTTCTCTTGTGTCCATGTGTTCTCATCATTCAGCATTTTATTGTATCAGGTATTATAAGTAATCTACTGATTATTTAAAATATACAAAAAGATGTGAAGAGTTTATATGATGACACTATGCCATTGTACATAAGGGACTTGAGCATCTGCAGATTTTGGTATCTGTGGGTTCCTGGAACCAATGCCCCATCAATACCAAGGAAAACCTGTTTTTAGCTCATTGTCGATAAGTATAAGGCTGAGAAAATTTGGAAATTCCCAAATCCAATGAAAGTTACCAAAGTTTCTGAGTAAAAACAGGACTTAAATATAATTCTGGCTAAGAAAGCAAAATCTAGTTCACTGTATAAAAACCATATTAATATAGACTGTTAACAAAGGGGAGATGGAATGTGTGAAGTGTAGAACTAAGTGGGGAGGATCAGAGGAAATATATACTAATGTTCTTTAGCATTATCTATATAATAGAAGAACTGGAATATTCTGATCTTTAAATACCTGAGGCCTGCTATGAGACAGAAAAAAGTCCACTAAGTTTCTGTTTTTTTATTCACTTGCTTCATGAGCCATGAAAGGAGCCCCTTGAGAATTTTTCTGATTTTTTTTCACTAAGCAATCTTCTGTTCATTGAGATCTTACACAAGGAATGACGTGCAAACCTCCTGGAGAGTTGCCACCTTGTTAGTTTTTGGAATGAGATAGTGCAGAGAATGCCCTTTGCATAATGCCTGCAATTCACTGCTATAATTAGGGATACCTTAATTCAGAGTTTGCTAGCTAATTTGATAGCAAGAAGACTGAATTCTATGCCAAATAAGGTGAAAAGTTGGCACAGTTGGGATCATATCTAGACTTAGAATTTCTGTCCTATAAACTGAAAAACAAAACAAAAACAAAAAGGTTGGAAGATCCTAACTCTTTTTTGTCTAAAATTATAAGCCTAAACAGCATGGTACTGGTACCAAAACAGATATATAAACCAATGGAACAGAACAGAGGCCTCAGAAATAGCACCACACATCTACAACCACCTGATCTTTGACAAACCTGACAGAAACAAGCAATGAGGAAAGGATTCCCTATTTAATAAATGGTGTTGGGAAAACTGGCTAATCATATGCATAAAACTGAAACTGGACCCCTTCCTTACACCTTATAGAAAAATTAACTCAAGATGGATTAAAGACTTAAACATAAGACCTAAAACCATAAAAACCCTAGAATAAAACCCAGGCAATACCATTCAGGACATAGGCATGGGTAAAGACTTCATGACTAAAATACCAAAAGCAATGGCAACAAAAGCCAAAATTGACAAATGGGATCTAATTTAACTAAAGAGCTTCTTCACAACAAAAGAAACTACCATCAGAGTGAACAGGCAACCTACAGAATGGGTAAAAATTTTTGCAATCTATCCATCTGACAAAGGGCTAATATCCAGAATCTACAAAGAACTTAAACAAATTTACAAGAAAAAAAACAAACAACCCCATCAAAAAGTGGGCAAAGGATATGAACAGACACTTCTCAAAAGAAGACATTTATGTAGCCAACAAACATATGAGAAAAAGCTTGTCATCATTGGTCATTAGAGAAATGGAAATCAAAACCACAATGAGATACCATTCTCTTGCCAGTTAGAATGAAATCATTAAAAAGTCCGGAAACAACAGATGCTGGAGAGGAAGTGGAGAAATAGGAACGTTTTTACACTGTTGGTGGGAGTGTAAATTAGTTCCACCACTGTGAAAGACAATGTGGTGATTCCTCAAGGATCTAGAACCAGAAATACCACTTGACCCAGCAATCTCATTACTGTTTATATACCCAAAGGATTATATATCATGCTACCATAAAGACACATGCACACGTATGTTTATTGCGGCACTGTTCACAATAGAAAAGACTTGGAAACACCCCAAATGCCCATCAATGATAGACTGGATAAAGAAAATGTGGCACATATACACCATGGAATACTATGCAGCCATAAAAAAGGATGAGTTCATATCCTTTGCAGGGACATGGATGAAGCTGGAAACCATCATTCTGGTTCCCAAACTAACACAGGAACATAAAACCAAACACTGCATGTTCTCACTCATAAGTGGAAGTTGAACAATAAGAACTTATGGACATAGGGAGGGGAACATCATATACTGGGGCCTGTCATCGGGTGGGGGGCTATTGGGAGGGACAGCATTAAGAGAAATACCAGGGTAGATGATGGGTTGATGGGTGCAGCAAACTAACATGGCACCTGTATACCTAAGTAACAAACCTGCACGTTCTGCACATGTATCCCAGAACTTGAAGTATAATAATAAAAAAAAATTATAAACTGGTTGAGGCTTCAAAATGATCTGAAACATACAGGCAACCTCTGACTTTAATTCTTAGCACTGAATAAGCAATGTCACTTTGAGAGAAAAGATTGTAAGAACAACTGGAGATTCTTATTGTTCAGAGCCTATGCAACAACCATCACCACTCACACCTTCTCCTCTGCTTATGAAACTCTGATCCATTCATGTAAGCAGGCACAAATCCCTCAAACACTGGGAAAATATGTGTGCCTGCTGATACCAGTAGATTAATCAGTATTAGTCTAAACCAACCATGATAATACCAGTCCCCTTTTCCATGTATTTTCCCACCCTCTCTTCATAATATGCATGGCCATGAAACATAGGTTCCAGGATGAAAGAAGAGTAAGTTCTGCTGGGGAAATTTTGAAATAGAGTATTGTTCCAGGTCAATACACACAACTTTGTGAAAAGAAAAGCATTTCCCGTAGCCATTTCTTTTTAGCTTAAAATATTGAGATAAAGAAGTGATGCCTGGAGGTGTAACAGCTATCTTGTCACAATGTGGCAATAAAGCAGAAGAATGAAAAGCCAACACTCTGGGCATTTTGAAACATAAGGATGGAAACCCTGAATACTTGACATCAATGAACCTCTAAAATAAATCTGGATGTACATATCTGTGGATTTCTGAATATATTAAATATTCTTATAAACCAAAGCATTTGGTGGAATTTTAGTTATTTGCAGTCAAATTTATCTCAACACTCATTTTCAAGCAAAGAACTGGAGGAAATGTAGATAATAGACAAGTATTATTTGGACATTGAATTTGATAAAGGCACATAAAACTTTTGACTAGTCTTTTATTCTTGCGTTGTGTATTTAAATTTGTTTCATTTCAAATGACACAATGTTCTTAGCCAAAGAAGAAAAACATCTCAAAGACTGGGAACTCATAAAATACATGAAAAAATTTTACATTTAAACTAAAAAGAATTACTGCAAATGATGAATCTCTCTAAAGACATCGTTTTGTTAGCACAAAGACTTGACTCTGGTTAACATATGTATTAGGGTTCCATAGAGGGACACAACTAATAGGAGAATATATATATATTAGAGCAATGCCTCACATGAAATTCTAGGAAATCCACATTGGACTCTCTAACATAATAACATCAGAATCTTTTTACTTGGAAATCTAATAATCACATTATATAGATACTTCTATATATATATATACACACACACATATATCTCATCTCATGTATATATGTATGAGAGAGGAAGAGAGGGAGGAGTTTATTAAGTCTTAACTTACACAATCACAAGGTCTCACAATAGGCTGTCTGCAAGCTTGAGGAGCAAGGAGAGCCAGTCCAAAGTCTCAAGACTGAAGAACTTGGAGTCCAATGTTCGAGGGCAGGAAGCATCCAGCATGGGAGAAAGATGTAGGCTGGGAGGCTAGGCCAGACTTGCCTTTTCATGTTTTTCTGCCTGCTTTATATTCATTGGCAGCTGATTAGCTTGTGCCCACCAGATTAAGGGTGGGTCTGCCTTCCCCAGCGCACTGACTAAAATGTTAATCTCCTTTGGCAACACCCTCACTGACACACCTAGGATCAACACTTTTCCTCCTTCAATCCAATCAATTTGACACTCACTATTAACCATCACACTATAAATAGATATTTTAATCTCAGGATCTTGAATCTGGATCCCTGTTTTCCTGTATAAGGACAGTGGAGGAGAGACTAATAATTTTAGTCTAACTACCTTAACAAATCTATGGTGTTAATTTTTTAGACCTTCATTTTGTTTGTTTCAAACTGGACCTTGGTCACACTTTTCAAACTCTCTTTCCCCATCTAAAAAGTAATTCAAAAGCATAATAGTATTACTTCTAAAAGTACACTGGATTTATTCGGAAGGTAATTATTTCTTTTTGTTAGCCAAATAATATATTAGTGCTTTCATATAGATAAAAAAAAAGTACTATAAACAAAGTCAAAATTTCTGCTCGTGTTTTTACCAGGGGTTACCTCTATTCTAAGTTTGTAATTTTTCTAGCTATTGTAAGTTTGTAATTCTTCTAGATTTTTCACATTTATTTGCTTACCAATGGCTTTACCTACAGAATAAATTTATGCATACATTTATATAAATACATACAGTTTTTTTGTATTTTCTACTTACATAAAGTATGTATACTATATGCATCATTCATTTTTCCAATCAATGTCTCTTTAATTATTCCATAGAATTTCATAGTGTGTACATACGATAGTTTAATTATAAATGTATTGTCAGATATATAGGATTTTTTTTTTTTTTTTTTTTTTTGAGATGGAGTCTCACTCTGTCGCCCAGGCTGGAGTGCAGTGGCGCGATCTTGGCTCACTGCAAGCTCCACCTCCTCCAGGGTTCACGCCATTCTCCTGCCTCAGCCTCCCGAGTAGCTGGGACTATAGGCACGCACCACCATGCCCAGCTAATTTTTGTTTTGTTTTTTTTTTTGTAGAGACGGGGTTTCACCATGTTGGCCAGGATGGTCTCGATCTCTTGACCTTGTGATCTGCCCGCCTCAGCCTCCCAAAGTGCTGGGATTACAGACATGAGCCACCATGCCTGGCCTAGGATTTTCTTGATATTTTGCTTTATAAATAATACTGCAGTTAATATCCGTGTATATGCAACAAGTATAAGTGAATCTCAAGATAGACGTGAAAAAGTGGAATACTTGAGTATAAATACTTTAAATTTTAGTGGAGTTTGCCTGTTGAAGTGACAAGTCTAAACTTTATTCCCATAAAGAAAGTTTGTGAGAATTATCTACTGCCCAATTACTTGATACTATCAGATTTTTCTATTTCTAATAAGCTGATATATAAAAATAAACATCTCAGGGTTATTTTAATTTACAGTTTTCAGTATGCAAGTGAGGCTTAGCATCTCTTCATATATTTAATGGCTGCTTACATTTTCCCTTAAGAGAAAAAAAGTTATATGTTTAATTTCGTACTGAGTTTTAATTTTTTTTTACTATTTTGGAGCTCTTTATGAACCCTGAATGTTAATCCTATGTCTTTAATAAATAATTATTTTTATCAAAAATATTTTATCCAAATAGTCTTTTAATTTTTTTAATGTCTCTTATAATACATTTTAATATAGTCAACTTATCAATGTTTCCCTTTATTACTTTTGTTTTTCATACTATTTATGCATGCTTTCAAAGTATATGTGTGTGCATATACATAATATTAATAGAGACATATGGTATTTATAGAAATTACATTTGGAGAACAAATGCAATTAGATTTTTACTTTGGTCACACATAATAAAATAAATTTCAGCTAGATTTAAAACATAAAAGTAATATAGATAATGTTAGAATGAGACTGCAACTGTATATAATATGCATCAGCCACATACAGGCAGCACAATGTTAAACTGGCTTAGGTTTAGAGCAATGCCTCACATGAAATTCTAGGAAATCCACATTGGACTCTCTAACATAACATCAGAATCTTTTTACTTGGAAATCTAATAATCACATTATATAGATACTTTAGGCCTAATGTATTTTACCCTTGCTGAAATAAACACGACTACAAAGCACAATACTTTATGCCCATATTTCTGTGAACATAAGCTTGCTTTCACAAAAATCATATAGCACCGAGAAAAATAAAATTTTTAATAAAACAATTTTGTCAAAAAATGTCTAGGAGTCAGGAAATAGAATACTAATAGATTTTTTTAAAAGTGGAAGGAAAGAGTTGGCTTCGTGCCATGTTAAATGACTGTAACTTCTCCACACTGCAATTTATTTAATTATTGGTACCAGCTTCCCAGAATGAGGTCAACAGAGTGGATGTGTTCCTGGAGCATAGAAACTAGACTAGGTTAAAAATGTTGTGACTTTTTTTAAATGACTTTGTATCTTGTAAAAGACATTAATTTTCAAAAGGGTGATTATGGTTTGCCTTTTTGTACCATTATGTCTAATTTGTTTTATGTTCCAGCAGTGAAAATTATTTTCCTCCTCCAATTTATATCACAAACACAAATGAATATTCGAGTAAAAAACTTCATTGGTTTAGTTTGACCATCCTCTGCATCAGCATAAAAGTATACACTTTATTCTAAATTATTAGTAGAAATAATGACTGGTCTTTAAATCACTGCAATTCATTCAACTCCAAAAAGAAAGATTCTTGGAAATAAAGTATAATTCTCATTCCAGGAGGGTAAGACAGTGAATGTACCTGAAAGAAACCAAAGCAATAGTAGTAATACCTAAAAACAAATGACTCAATGTGTCCTTAGCCTTAGTTAACAATTTCTCATTAGGAAGAGGCAGAAAACATGGATAGCTAGAAAAACTTAAGCAATTCTGTCTGACAAAATGAGATCTGAAAAATTCTTTTTCAGATATTAAAACAATTATACCAGTGTTTATTTATTTTCATAAATAAGAAGATTGAAACCCAGTATTGTGAGGGAACTTATAGAACCAGGGAAGTCGAGATTTGAAGAGGTTATTGATGCTTTACATTGCTTCTAGTAGCTAGATAACATAATGAGTGTATAAAACTTTGATAAACATCAAGTTATTATGATTATCTTAGATCAATCATAAATTATCAGAGAGAAGTTTTAACATCTTCACCGGTCTAGAGTACATGGTCTCTTCTTTGGGGAGTAAAACTAAGAACCTAAGCCAAATGGTATAACTTAAATGTATTCCCCGAAGTTCATGTGTTGGAAATTTAATTCCCAGTGCAACAATGTTGAGAGCTGGGGCCTAATGGGAGGTATTTAGTTAATAAGGGCTCCAACCTCATGAATGAATTAATGCCAATTATAAGTGGGCTTGAAGCTGTGAGTTTGCTTTTTTCTAACCTTCTCTTTGCCCTTCTGTCATTGGATGATGCAGCAAGAAGACCCTTGCCAGATATTAATCCCATGATCTTGGACTTTCCAGCCTCCAGAACCATACAAAATACATCTCTGTTCTTTATAAATTACTCAGTCTTTTATAGCAGCATAAAACAGACTGAGACACCCAGATAACTCTGCCTACACCCTGAAAACCAAGAGCAAGGTGCATCACTCTGAAACTGAGCTAGGATTCATGGTGGGAGGTTACACTGTCACGACAACTAAGAAATTCTAACAGTAAAGAAAACATAGCCGAGTCTGTATGAACCTGTGCTCTACCAAATCACAAAATAAGCACAGAAATCAATCCAGGGTTTGGCCTGTGTGAAGAAAATGCCCTATTTTTTCTGCCTGCTGAATACAAGTTCTCATGGTTTGTTGGCTGTTTGTACAGATTTGTTCAATGGAACACATGCAATTTAAGCTAATAGAGGAATGAATGTAGAGCATGATGGTGGCTCATCGTTTGCCTTCACTTTAGGAGTGCAGGGAGAAGATGAGGCTGCAGCATGTATCATTGTTATAGTGACAGAGCATACGTGGAGAACTGAAGCTGTCTTGACAAAAGTGAAGTTGGCTTGTATGAAACACAGTAACGCGACTAATGTCTTAGGCCTTTTAATACGCCCACATTGCATACTGCTGTTCACATTGTACATATTGCCTGTTTGTTAAATGATTGACTGTTTAAGCCACAGATGTCTGAAATTGATAAAATGTACAAAAAAAGTTGTATTTAGTGAACATATAACTTAGTAGTGAACATATAATATAACTTAAGAAATCTTAGCTATTATTGCGAATAAATAAGGTTGGCATAAGAGTTTAAGTCACAGTAAGATAAATCACCAAAAAGGTAAAGTTTTACCTTTATCTGTAAAGGGGAGGCAAACTTTGATATACTCAATATTTAAAGGAAATGAGACTTTACATCTGAAGAGACAGAAATATCTTTCAATTGTTTCCCCACTCAAGGTATTATAATTCTTGAGAAAAAAAATGGAACTGCTTTAAATATCTATCTATACATATTTATGCTATTTTTTCTACATACCTGAAGGTATTATGAAAAAATTAATGATAGTACTAAAGTAGCAACTTCTGATAAGAGCTATAGAGAAATAAAAGGGTCTCAAGATAGAAAGTTATGGTGAGAAGCAAAGTCTGAAATGAGATATGGTCTAGTCACATATAAAGGTGGTGGATGGTAAGGAAGTGGGGACAGTGACAAGTATATATAGGGATTTCCAGATATAGGGAAGTTCTACACAGGCAATGACTGGGTGTGCTCTAACAGCTGAACATCTTGTGGCTAGAGTACATTGGGAGTGGGTGAGAGAGGTATATGAGAATGAAAGACAACAGGAAACAATATCTATAGGAGAGCAAAATGACCTGATTTATAATTTAGAAAAATCAATCCATATTCTACTTGAAGAATGAAAAGGGAGACAAAAATCAATGAGGTCCTGGAGGTTTCTGGTTTGACTGGAACGGTATGACAGAGACTGAGATACAAAATGGGATGAAAAGGAGAGTTGAAAAGAAGATACGGGTTAAGGTTGAGCTATATTGCATGTGATGCCTTCTATGCAGACTGTGGTATGAGGTCCAATAGGCAGCTGAAACTATTGATTTTAAGCTCTGATAGTTGGAGATGGGAGCTTATATGCATACGAGGTCATTGAAGTTATGGGAAAGTTAATATAGAAAAAGGAAGAGAAGTTGACTGCACATCAGTCTTTATTAAAGTAGCCTATGAAGTTAGTTGTTAAAGAAGGCCTGGGAATATGCATTTTTGAAAACACATCAAGTTGTTTTTTAAAATTCTAAAGGTTGAACACCACCTGTTTTATATTTCAAAACAAGCCTCTGGAGTCAGACTTTATGAGCTTATATCAATGCTCCCTCATCTAATGGATGTCTAAACTAAGGCAAGTAGTAAAACTTTTATCACTGGCAAATTCCTCATCTCAGAAAAGACAAATAAAAAATATTAGTGTTATCATGGACATTACTGAGTTGTACATGTAAATATTCAATGATGTCATAGTATTCTGAAGTCAGTTGCCATCTCTTTCTTGGTTATTACTAGAAGTATGACCCCCAAAGGATATATATGAATATATAGCCCAGTTCATATTTATTATGGCCCAGCTGTTTACCTGAGTCCTGAATTCTACATGACAGATTTTATGTTTGCAAAACTGTTAAATCAATAAATAATCACATAGCTATAAAATTAGGATCAATTATCTAATGCATCTTCTGCCCCCTGACAAGCAAAATGTCAGAACTCTTTCATCATTATTGGACCATCTTTTAGGATTATTCAAAAAAAAAAGACTTTCAGGAGAAAAGAAGAATTTGAAGAATTTAGGGTTCTCCTTCTCTGTCCATTCCCTACTCTCATCAGAACAGGGAACCAATTTTCTTGACTTTGTCTAGTTCTAGGGTTTCACAAAAGATTTCTCTAAATACTAGGAGTTTGCTATTTAAAAAATCAGAATTGTTTTTTCAAATTTACCTTAGGAAGGCAAAGACACTCTTAGGGAAAGGTCATAGGAATTTCAGAGAAGATTGTTCAGAGTATCAGGCCCAGGCACAAGCATTTAATTGTCCACACTAATATCTTCCCCAAAAAAGAAAATGTAGTACCTATTTTTTGTTGTTCAAGCATCACTGGAGTGTCTAAGCTGCTATGTTCTCTGCCTGTAAAGAGGACTTTTTTTTGCAATTAACACTGATAATATTTGACAATACAATTTATTCAGCTACTCAGGATAGTCTCAGGATAGAGGAAGGAAAATTTGACTTTCTGCACTTAAAGTAGAGTAATATAAGTAGAATGAAAGAGTTCAAGTCATCTATCCTCATATCTCAAATCTTAAAGTCAAAATATTTATTACTATTCTGCTGCATCCATCCTGTGGATAGAGTTAGGAGGTTCTATCTGCAGAATTCTAGGTTCCTTCCTATTTCTTAACCTCAGTGCTCTCCAGAATACAACAGCTAGCCCCATTCTAGTTCCCAGGCTGAATGTAACTTCAAACAGGAAATCCTTAAATTGGCTAATTTTAGTCTGACAAAGATAAGCTGTGGGCTGAAGTTTACAGGTCCTCCTTGAAGAGTCATTACATACATAATACAAATTTTGAATTTGTTGTCCAAGTGCAATGCCCCAAAGTGCCCTTCCATGATCACTGAATGTCCTATATGTTTCTTCTTTATTCCCTGCTCTTTAGGACAGCACCCTGACTTATCCTTGATATGGACTCTATCAGAGAATTTTTATAAAATAAAGGTGTATTCACTAGAATTCTCCCATTTTATCCTCAGAAGGAAAGAAACGGCAGGGGTATAGCTCTTATAGCCATGCAATTTCTGTCACAGACTATAAACTTTGATACACCCGTGAGAGAATGTTGAAAATGAATATCGTGTCACAAGTCTTGTATGGAAAACAGAACAAATTTTGGCAACTATTATTGTAAAGAACATGATGGTTTATGAACAACTGGAGAGCCTGCTTAGTGTCCAAGTTGTGTTTAATCCAGAGGAAGAATCAATAAGGCCATTAAAAAATCATTAGCCATACATAACCAGTTTTGAGGTAGAATCACAATGTAGGAAATTTAATGTTTAATTACACAAAAGTTTATTAGACAAAGGGTATTTATAAAAAGCAAGGAATGCTCATAAATATAGATACACTAGATCCATGAATACTTAGCTATAAATAATTTTTATAAAAATTTTTATGAAAAAGAAAGAAAATATCTTTTTAAAAAGGAACAGGAAGGTACTGTCACGTTAAACTTGTAATTTTATGTAGTCAACATAACAGTGAATAATAATTTTTTGTTGTCTCAGTGGTTACTGAAGTTGTTAGAATAATAAAACTACTATAATCATCAATATCTATGTAGATCATAAAAACAGCACCTTGGATTTTCATTTCTTTTACTTTCTGACTCCTAACAACTATTCGTGTTACTTTATCTCAGGTAACCAGCTCCACAGTCAGTACAGATAACTGCACCAACTGCAGTGCAAAATCTTTTGACTCTATTTGTACCTCCTATTCATGGTTACTTGCAATACACCTTCACTTTCCTTCTTCTTCAGCTTAGTGTTCATAGTCAAACACAATTGTTGCTTTAATTACACAATCACCCAACTTGCCTCTCTATCATCAACTGATGTACTTTCCAATCTACTCACCTATTATTTTATAAGATTTAAAGGTATTTTGATGGTGGGACACAATACAGTCACACTCAGACGTATTAAAGGTAGAATTTTTTGTTACCTTCAGCTCCAAGCCAGAGAAATATGTCAGGCAGAGTTGTGCAGTGTTGCACCTCAGTGCAGGGAAACAGCAAGCTGAAACTGTAATGAGCCGCTTATGTATGGCAAGTGGGGTAGGACTGGCTAGGTTTTGCAGGTTCTTCATGGGTTGGTTAATTTGAATAATCTTAGTGAACTCTGGAACATAGGGGTTGTCCTTAGTTGTCCAGTACCTTGTCCTGGGGTGACCAGGGCAGGTATATAGTGGCCTGGAGTGAAAGACGGATAAGAAAAGTAGTTGTGGGTCATGGATTTAGCAGCTCACTAAGAAAATTGGCAGGCCTGTAGCTAGGACCTCAAAACTGGATCAACATATCTCTCACCATATAAAAAAGTCAACTTAAAATTGATTAAATGTAATTTCTTAAATATAAGACCCAAAACTATAAAACTATAAAACACAGGGAAAACCCTTCAGGGCATTGCTCTAGGCAAAGATTTTCTGAGTAAGACTTCAAAAACACAGGCAACAAAAACAAAATAAACAGGTGGTACTATATCAAACTAATAAGCTCATGTGCAGGAAAAAAAAATCAACAATCAACACAGTGACCAGACAACTTTTAGAATACGAGAAAATCTTTGCAAACTAGTCATTTGACAAAAGATTAATATCCAGAATACAAAATAACTTAAACAACTCAACAGCAAGACTACAATTTGGTTAAAAATTGGGCAAAGGCTATAAATAGACATTTCTTAAAAGAAGAATTAAAGATGGCCAGCAGATACATTTTTAAATGTTCAGCATCACTAGCTACCAGGGAAATGCAAATCAAAACCACTATAAGATATCATCTCACTGCAGTTAGATTGGTTATTAGCAAAAAGATGAAAAATAACAAATGCTAGCGAGGACGTGGAGAAAAGGTAACTCATATAATTTTGGTGGAAGTGTAAATTTGTATGGCCATTATGGAAGACAATATGTAGGTTTCTCAAAAAGCCAAAAATAGAACTACCATGTCACCCATCAATTCTACTACTGAGCATTTATCCAAAGGAAGGTAATCAGTATTTTGAGGAAATATTTGTACTCCCATGTTAATTGCAACACTATTCACAACAGCCAAGACAAAATCAACCTGTGTCTATCAATGAATAAATAAAGATGATATGTGAGTACACACATACACACAATAGAATACTATTCAGCCACACACAAAAAACAGAATAATATCTTGTTATTCACAGCAACATGGATAAGCCTGTAGGACATTATATTAAGTAAAATAGGTTAGGTTCAGGAAGATAAATAATGCATGTTCTCACTCATATGTGAGAGCTAAAATAGTTGATCTCATGGAAGTAGAGAGCCAGATTGTTATTAGAGGCTAAGAAGGGAGTGGGGGAAGGCAAGATAGGAAGAGATTGATTAACAGATACAAAATTATAGCTAGATTGAAGGAACAAGTTCTACTGTTTTGTAGGGATATAGAGTGAATATAGTTAACAAAATATATTGTATATTTTCAAAAACCTAGAAGAGAGTATTTTGGATGTTCCCAGCACGAAGAAAAATGTATGAGGCAACAGATATGCTAATTACCCTGATTTCATCATTACACATTATATACATGTATCAAAATATCACTCTTTATTCCGTAAATATGTATAATTATGTATCAACTGAAAATAAAACATTAGAAAATTTAAAACTGAGTCAAAAAAGCGCACAAACTATAATTACATTGAGAGAAATATAACTTTCCACCAACTTCATGCTTTTACCCAAGCAACTGAGTACATCTGAAGACAAATCTACAACTCTTCTTCCTCTCCTACATGATCAATAAAGGCAGCATCCTACTTAAGCCTCATGTCCTTTTCCAGTTACTACCCCAGTTCTCTGATATTCTTGAGGATAAAACTCCTCAGAGTTTTTTTCATGGTCTTCACTTCCATTCCTTTCTTTAACACACTCCTGCAATAATTTAACCTCTATTATTCCTCTGAAACTGTCTTACTTTGGTCACCAATGAACCCCAGATCACTGAACACAATGATTTTCTTACCTTACTCTACCTGTGAGCTGCATGTGAGATCACTTCCTTCCTCTCTAAAGACGTTCTTCACTGGGCTTCTAGAACATTCCACCCTTGGTTTGCTCTCTACTGCTATTTATCTTCCTCCTCTTCTACCTCTAAATATGGCAGTGGAGCTGGGTTCAGCCTTTGGCCTCCCCATTCTTCTTAGTTTCATTCACCTCTTAAGTGATCTCATCTTATTATTTTAAGTGACATCTATATGTTCTTGACTATAATTCTATAATTTTTTCTCTTATTACTCCTTTGATCTTCAAACATAAAGCTAACTCCTTATTTTCAACTCCATTTCCTATTGGGGCAGAAATTGTTTGTTGCCTACTCCAAAGCCACATTCTTTTCTTCCTTGTGTCACAGTTTTGTTCTGGTACAGACAAACATTCACTAATAGCATGAAAGTTGAGTCAACTCTTTTATGTTGATGCATGGAAATTGTTTCTGCCATTGAGAAACTAAAGGGAATCTACCTGAGGAATCTCTAGAAAAGGTTTGTAAAATAAAAATAAATCAAAAGAAAACCTCCACTTCAATTTCCTCTTTCTGAAAAAGGGTGTCTCATACTTGTACTACAGCAGCCATCTTGTACAGGGAGGAGAAGGCCAAGAGAATCATACAACATATTTACCCAAAACGCTGACACTGTGGGGCCACCTCTCAACCACAGCAACATCTCCTCTTAACGATGGACCTCCTAAAACTGACTACGCTGATTTTTGTGAGTGTGAGACAGAAAAAAAAAACAAAAAACAACAGAACCCTCCCTATTTGATTAAATCTTCCTCAGATATTCTGTTATTTTGGATAAAGCTTGGACTAACTGATATCAATCTACACACATTGGCACACTTGAACTTAACATTTCCTAAGTAAGATTCTGTTTTCCTACTCCCTACCAAACAGGTTCGGGTTCCCACAGAAGATCCTGAAATGAGAATTTGAATCCAAGTATTTTACTTGGAAGATGATCCCAAGAAAAATTGTTCAGGGATAGGAAAGTTAGATAGGCAATGGAAGGCAACAAATACGGAGTGTGTAATCAAGCTGATTACCACGGAGGGCAACTGAAGCAAAACTTTATGGGGAAACTCTGGTAAATGGTGTTAAAAACATTCCTTGGAGTTATTCCAGCCCCAGGATGAAAAGACTGGTGTTTGTATATCAGCTCCTGTAGGCCATCGCTTGAGTGCTGCTGCCTGGAGTGTTAATTTCTTGGCACATCAAGTCTGCCCTGTATGTAGGCAGAGCAACATTTGTTGGCTTCTGAGAAAACCCTTAGGCAAAAAAAGAAGCAAATCCTTACTGTTAGAATTTTGCATCTAAAATCCAAAAGATATAGACAAAGAACCAACTGTTTCTGCTTTGCTAAACCTCCATGCCCTGATCGTTTCTATTGACACTCTACATTAAGATCACCCTGTGATATTATTGCCTTCTTCAAAGAACTAACCAGTCAAGTTTTCCTTGAGAAACAGAGTATAAGAGAGTTAGAACAAGCTACATTAGTTGATGTTTTAGTTAATTCCCAAGGCTGCAAGTTAATCTTCTGAACCTTGGGTTTCATGTGCTTTTCAGGCTAAGCATGATGCCTTTTCTCATGTATAGTTGTCATAGAACTTGGAAACACCAAAGGAGGCCCAGGGAATTGTCCTAGTTCTATGTGTTATCTCCTCTGGTTCATTATGGAAAAGCAGCCTTATCTTCTCCTAATAGTCAATTATCCCTGGAAGTGTAGCCACCCCTTTCTTTGATTGCTGGTCTCCTGGCATGAGGATGCCAAACAACTAGATAGTAGTATGGGATGGGAATACAAATTTCTCCAAGAGAAAAACTGGAAGAGATGGTAAGTAAAGTCATTCCTACTTCGTTCTTGGATACATGTAATTTACCTATTGAAAGCGTAACAATGCATAATGGTGATCACTATAAAATATACCCTCCAGTTTTAAAACTAGTCACCCAAACTTTCAGAGAATTATTCCCAAATGAGCATCGTGGCTGTGTCTTTAAGAGGCCATTCAATGTTCCACTAGATTGGCAAATTCTGGTTGATTCAGTATGTGGTAGTATTTGTCTCTAGGCAGTGACTCCCATCTTCATATCTTCATTATCACACATCTTTCATTATAAAAGCTCCCCTGGTCCAGTATAATATCTGTAATATCCCATGCTGATAATCTAGATATTCCCTGATTCTTCCATGCTGTTGCTTGCCAAAATGCTGTCAGCAGGGAAGGCAAACTCATAAAAAATTATGTATCCATTCCAGTGAGGATGAATAGTCTCTCCTCCAACTTACCAAAAACTGATTCACTGGTCTTCAATTGATGGTGCCAAAAGTAGGACTTGGCATCAGTCCTTGCTGTTGATAGCCCATGCAAGGAACTGATACACGGCCCCTACTGATACATGTAGGGGCCATCCCTCCATCCCAGACACCATGATTATTCCATTCATTTTTTCACCAAGGTTGCCAAAGGTGGAGACTGGCTTGTTTTCTCCACCACGCATGTCTTCTGATGTGTTTCCAAATACTAGACCTATATTTTATATAAGATCCTACCTGATCACCAGTAATGCCTGTGTTAGACTTTGCTCTTAACTGAGTTTTACATATTTCTAAATAAATTCACATTTCCCTTTACTAAAATACAGCTTAAGAAAACCCAGCAATTTTGTATTCTGTATTAGTTTCTGTTCTAGTCTTTCCTACATTCATCATTTAGAAAATATTTCTAACAAATATTTAGGTTGAATACCTAGTCATGCATTATAATAAATAACTATTTAATCTTTTCTTTTTTTGTTTTCACGAGCATGGATCATCCATCGTATGAAGTGCTGAGTTGGATGATCAAACAGATCAGCTTATATTTTCCTTGTCTCATTCTAATATTATTCCTACACAGACATTCACCAATGAGGAAGCAGAGTTTTAGAAATGGTAAAAACAAAATTGGCAATGGTCCTGCAGCCAGTATGTGACAAAGGTGGTGTTTGAACTCAGTATTTCTGATTAATAAAACATTCATTACAGGGTGAGGCATACTCAGTTATTCAGTAAATATTAGATCATTTTATTTCTGCCATCCTCTGCTCCTCTATACAGTCACTCCAAATTAAAGAAATATGTTAAAAGCATGTGTAATGTCTCATGATTCATAAAGCATTTTTATGTATTAGATAAATAAGAAAAGACTTATATGCAAATGTAAGTAGACAAATATAATTAAGTATAAACAAATAGTGTGGATAAAACACTGTGAGGTAGATATTGCTTCTATTTACATTGATGGACCTGCTTAAAACCTTGTCCATGCATGTCCATACTGGAAAACCCAGAGGGGAGGTGCTCAGGAATCGGACAGCTCATTTTCCTGGAACCCTTGAGCACCCACTCTTAGATTACTTGGTAAAGAAGATGACACTAATGAGAAACCACAAGTTTCCTGGCACAGAGTTACAGAAGCCTCATGAACATAATGTTACAAAATACTTAGCTGGATGACAAAGGTAAAGTAGTGCCTCTTTGTACTGAGGAAGCACAATGATCAAGGTTCACTTGCCTATACATGACACCTTCTGTGACACCCGTTCTTCTCTCTGCTACCCCTGAGTGATCCCAGCACAGTCTCTGCCTCCCACTCTGCTCTCTCTTCCTCATGTGCTAAACACCAGGGCTGCTGTCCAGAAATGACCTGTCTTGTTCTCCAAGATAATCCTTGCTTGTCAATGACATGGCCTATTTCACTCTAATAAGAGCAATCTATGCACATCTTTCTGTAAACTGCACATGAAGGCACCTATTTTTCTTCTCCATTAAATCTTCTGAATGAGGTGCCTCTCTCTGCATTTCAGTCATTATCATTTCTATAAGTGGGCCTGGTTTTCCTCCTCAGAATAAAACTGTAAAGTTTCCATTGTCATACGATGTCTTTGGCCCTGTATTATCTGTCAATCAATCTGCTTCTCCAGGATATGAATTATTTTTTAAGGATGGAAAGAGAAGCCTATTAAATGTGATAGTAACACTTAAATTTTCTCAGCCCATTCCAGTTGAAGTGATATGAAATCAGGTCCTTTTACTAGCCCCTTCTCTTCTTTTGAAAATAATAAGATTTGCACGAGATTTAATAAGAAAATCAGCATATGTGAATGGGTTGTATATTTGAAAAACAGAAATTCCAGGGCAGACCTGTGTTACATTGGAATAAATGCAATGAAACAGGAAGGAGGCTCGTTTTACTTCTGGTACTAACAGGATGTTGTTCAAATGCCAATTAGGAGAGCAAAAAATAAGAAACTTTAATGGTGCTTCTGGGAGACCTTGACACAAGAAATAGTGTAAGAATTTTAAGCTGTCTTGTAAAGCTTAACATATCATGTGCTGCCTTGACATCTTGGAGCTTCCCAGGGCCCCAAGGGCACAACCATGAGTTCCCTCACCCTGGCCAGAAATACTTCCCACCCAGTGGGAAAGGGTCTTTTCCTGGCTCGTTCTCCATCAGCTAGACAACTGCATGTGATTCACTGGGTCCTCAGTCTAATAGTGTGCACTTCCCTGGAAGTTCACAGAATTATTAAAATAAGCCAATCATATCCAACCGCAAAAACCTGGTAGCACTTCACCCCCTTGTTACTGCTAGGCCTGCCTCCTACAGCCCTATTTGTTTACTCCTCTCTCCAGTGCAACCTCCATGAGGCCCTGTAATGCGGCAATTACACATCCATGGCCTGTGATGTCCTCCTGTGGGATGTCAGTATATGTGACTAATAAATTGCTGTGAACTCATCTGTCCATTGTTGGATGTCATGTTTCTGGCCACCTTGGATTATTCAAGATGTGTATCCCTCCCCCACCAGGAAGGTGAACAACAGGCAATCAAAACACAGCTCATACCTGGAAAGTCAGAATAATAAGATTTTTTCTTTATAAAAAACTTATTAGGTAACTTTTCAACTGATCACTGTTGCTAATAAGTGGCCAGGTAAAAGATGTATATGAACATTAAAGAATTATGTACAACTATGATTGTAACCACAGCATTTTGCAAAGACACATTAAACAGATTAGAATGGTTAAGTGGTATGTTAAGTGAATGAGAGGTGAATACAGGGATAAAAGGGAATTTAAAAAACAAACAAAAAGGGGATCTTGGGTAGAACATATGTAATAATATGTCATGAATTGAGGCCAGGAAAAACAAACCCTATTTGAAAACTCCCTGCCCAATATAAGGCAGTAATACATGCACATGGTGAATGTGTGTGCAATGGCTGATTGTTTTCTATATTGGAAACCTATTTGTTTTTATATACCAATTTTGTTACCAGCAACATTATTGACCTATTTTATGTTTTCTAATAGCTCAAGGTCCTTTTCTAGGCTAGAGACTGACAAGAATGTATCCTAATCATCTGCAAATAATGATTTTAATTTTGTTGCCTTCTTTGTCAGTGTGTTCCTTATATTTCTTTCTCATATAATAGAGGTGGCTAGGACCTCTAGAACAATGTTAAATAACGATAGTGCCTCTCTGTTTCTGACTTTTATGAGAATGGCTCTAGTGCTTCATGATTAAAAAGGATTCACTTCCCTGAATATTTATAGTAAACATTCAGCATTATACCTAATTTGAAACAATATTATACCTAAATTTGAAACAATAGAAATATGCTTACCTTCATATTAAATGATTATTTCATTAATATATGTTCTCTCTTTTATAAACTAGAAGCGGGAGTTTGATTTATCATATGTAATTTTGTATCTCTGAAATTAGTTCTATATCTTTTCTGCTTTGGCCTCTTCTTAGAGTGATGTATTGGATTTTCTTTTATTTATATTATTGTTAGAATAAGCATAGTATATTTTATAATATAAAATGCATGCAGTCTGATTCCTGCTGTTCTCAAGTTAATTTGTTGAAGAGTATTACTATATGAACATGCAAGTCTAATTAGAGATAAATAGGCAAGAAACTTTGGGTGGCCTTTGCTGTAGTTTGGAACAAACTCTTTTCATTTTGCCTCCCAAAAAGTGATCCCTTTGGGAAACCAGCTCAGACTTCAACTACATCTCCCTCAGAGTGCATATCACTATTAAAGCATGTTTACTTGTGGTACAGTTTTACTTCTGTGCAAACAGCATTAGTTTCTGTTTTCCCAAGAGGATCTGTTTTCATACCTACATTTGGCCCTAATTATGAACTGCATGATATATTCAACTGTGTTTACATTGCAAATTTTCTGCCATGTTCTATGATTTGTTCAGAATTTTGATGTTTTACAGCAATTACTTTGATATAAAACCTGTAAGCTCTGTGAAGGCAGAAACTTCATTCATTGCCTCTCCGCAGCCTTCTTAGAATAGTTCTCAGTGTACAGAAAATGCTCCATAAATATTTGATATTTTTGTTTAAATTTGTCTTGAAAAATTTGCTTTTATTGCAAAGGTTATATGGTTATGTCTTTAGAAAATATTAGTTTGGTGGGAAACACTGCCTTCTGAATGCTGTAAAGAATACTGGTAAGAATCCTACCTCTTATGTATTTTGGATATAAGGACATTAAAAGTCCTTCCACGGCTTAATTAAGATTTTATTCCTCTTTAAAGTGAACAAAGCATTTTAATATATTATATCAATGTATTCTCACCCAAACTCTTTGATGTATTGTTAATACCCTATTTTAAAGATAAAACAAATGAGAATCTCAGAGATCAGGTAATTTACACAAAAGTGCTGATTTGGTAATCCCTGAAAAACACACACAGAATTTTAAGTCCCAGATATCTGAATATTCCACTAAATGCATATTTTTAAAAAATATCCATTCCCCTTTTATATTCATATCCAAACATATTGATAAGCAAGTCCATTTAAAATAAACACTAATGTCAATCTCAAAGCCAAAAGGATAGACGAGATTATAAAGTAAGTTTTTGGCTTGAAGCAACTATACAGAGGATAGTAGAAGTATATTATTTGAAGACAATAAGTATATTTTGAGATGTTTTCAAATGAGAAAAGAAATATTGTTGAACAATTCCAGTGAAGAAAATCATCCCAAAAAATTAATCAATGTATTTATAAAAAGTCCTCAGAGGACACATTTTTGTTTGCTTTCCTTACATTTGTATAATTAAATACTCAAAATTGTTTGATTAATGAGAGAATAAATAATTGTAATAATTGACTATACTTCCAGTTTTATGTAAAACATGTTGAAAGTCATGGTAAAATTTCAAAATGTATATTCAGTCTTCAGGTGTTTTATTAAAAATTGTCACTTAGCTGCAATTCACTTAAATGTTGCTCCCAAAATGTATCACTTAGAGGTCAGCTTTTACTTATTTATGTATTCTTAAGGAAGGGTGGATGCACAATTCTTGTCATACAGAATTTGATGTTTAGCTCTTGAGTTTCTGACATTTTTTTCTGGACTTTCTGCTCTTAGGGTTCCCATCTAAGAAATTAGATGGTATCTGTGATGGCTCCTTTTATGTATCAACTTGACTGGGCTATGAGATGCTCATATATCTGATGAAACATTAATTCTGAGTATGTTTGTGAGGATGTTTCTGGAAAAGATTAGCATTTGAATTGGTGGACTGAGTAAAGCAGATGGCCCTCCCCAGTGTGGGTGCACATCCTCCAATCCACTGAGGGCATAAATAGAACAAAAAGGTACAGGATTTTTCCTCCCTTAGCCTGACTGCGTGAGCTGGAACACCTATCTCTTGCGCTCTGTGCCTCTGGTTCTCAGGCCAGGCTATACCACTTACTCTTCTACTCTCCACTGTGCTAGTGGCAGATTATAGGACTTCTTAGCCTCCATAATTACCTGACCCAATGGGCCCATCAATACCTTAAATAGTAACTCTCTGTCTCTCTCTCTCTTATTTCTCTCTGTCTCCCTCTCTATGTGTATATATATGGTTCTGTTAGGAGAAATAGACTAACACAACCTTCTTATGACAGTAACTGCTAATGTGACCTTTCTTAAGCTTTATACACCTCATAAAGAGGTGTCAGTAAAAATCCAGACTGTGTCCAGTCAACTGGAGATCAACAAACTTCACTTTAGATGTGGTAATTAAATACAGGTACAGAGATACCAAATAAAGGGAAATTAGTGTCATTCTATTTAGAATTATATGATCTCAGAATTGAAAGGAAATGTTCATTTAGTTTACTCCAACCACTCACAGAATGTGTAATGGTATACTATAACATTCCACTGAATGATTTGGCTTATAATTATCTTTATCTATTAATATGTGCTTATTTCATTGCATTTGATGTTCTAAATTAAATAATTATGCCTTATTTTAACAAGCCAAACAATTCAGAAGCATAAAGTTAATAATCTGCATTGAGTTCACACCTTCTTACAATATTAATCCCTTAGAGTAACTATTATTAACAACTTGATCTATATATTTTCACATCTTTATGCTCTTAAAAACATTCACAGACATTTAAAATTACTTTCAAGAAGAAGTAATTCTATCCCTGGGTATGAAACCATAGAAACTGAGATGTATTTTAATTAATACACTAATTGTTTTTATTAAATAAAGTTTTATTTAAAAGAAATGTACCTTTTGAGTTTATTTAGGTAATATCCTAGTCAATATAAAGGAAATCTAATTTGACTTATACGAGATTGTAATTATCACAATTTTACAAAGCAGAGTTTGCTTTAAAATATATTAAGTAAAAACTATAATAAAAAGATTTACCCCAGAATCACATGGTTTTATACTACTATACAACTGATTTAGGGTCAAGAAAAATATTTAATATTGTTTTGCATTAAGGCAGGAAAAAGTATAAGACAGAATTGCAATAATAATTAACTGTGATCATTACTTTCAGGTGTGAGCTTGAGTGGATTAATGAATACCAACATTGCTGGTAAAGTATTATTTCTGGATGTGTCTGTGAGACTGTTTCCCAAGGGGATTGTGAGGAGCTTGTCATGTGAGACTGAAGATCTGCCCCCAGTGTGGGGAGCACCATCCAATAGCTGGTAGCCAGACAGAACACAAATGGCAGAGGAAGAGGAAAGTTGTATGTGCTCGATCTTTCTTTTCTTTCTCTCTCTCTCTCCCGACACACACACTGTCCCCCATTACCTTGATGCCATATCACCACCACATGGTTCTCAGGCCTTTGGCCGTGGATTCAGAGTTATACCATCCATAGTTCCAAGGTTTTCAGACTTGTAATGAGCCCCAGGCTACCAGCTTCCCTGGGTTTCCAGCCCTCTGATAACCTGTCATGGGACCTCTCAGCCTCCATAATCTGCAAGCCAATTCCCCTAATATATCCCCTTTTATCTCTCTCTCTCTGTCTCTCCCCCACCCCCACCCCCGTTGTTTCCATCTCTCTGGAGAACCCTAACACACTTTATTAAATTTATGATTTCAATAAAAATCCAAGAAAGTCTAAATTTACATAAAATAACAAAAGTTCAGAGATATTATAAAATAACATGAGAGTCATCTTTCTGTATATCAGCAAAATTTGATTCGAATTTACAATTAAAATAGACTGAAATCAATATAATTAATAACAGCAAACAAAACTAGGTCCTTAGCGATAAGTTAAAATTAAACATATGCAAACTTACATGTAAAATATTTTACTAAAATATTTTTAAAATGTATTTTGTATAGACAGTGTCTCATTCTGTCTCCCAGGCTAGAGTGCCATGATGTGATCATAGCTAACTATAATCTCAAACTCCTGGACTCAAAGGATCCTCCCACCTCTGCCTCCTCAGCATCTAGGACTAAAGAGGTATGCCACCAAGTCCTGATAATTCCTAAATTTTTTGTAGAGATTGGGTCTTGCTATGTTATCCAGGCTGGCCTCTGACTTCTGGCCTCAAGCAATTCTCTCACCTCAGCCTTCCAATCTGCTGGAATTGCAGGCATCAGCCACCACACTCAGTACTGAAAGATTTTACATAATTTTTGAATCAACAAATGTTCCATGCTCTAGGATGAAAATCTTATAATGTGAATTATAAATGTATAAAATCAAAATCCCAACATTTTGCTTTCCTTTAGAATTTCCCAATTATTTGATATTTATACTAAAGTACAAAGGGCCAAGAATAACCAAGACACTTTTTTTTAAATTTTAAGTACAGGGGTATGAGTGCAGGTTTGTTAAATAGGTAAGCTTGTGTCATGGGAGTTTGTTATACAGATTATTTCACCTCCCAGGTACTAAGCCTAGTACCCATTAGTTATTTCTCCTGGTCTTTTCCCTCCTCCCATCCTTCACCCTCTGAAAGGGCCCTGTGTGTGTTGTTCCCCTCTGTGTGTCCATGTGTTCTCATCATTTAGTTCCCTCTTACAAGTGAAAACACGCAGTATTTGGTTTTCTGTTCCTGTGTTAGTTTGCTAAGGATAATGGCCTCCAGTTCCATCTATGTCTCTGCAAAAGACACGATCCCATTCTTTTTTATGGCTGCATAGTATTCCATGGTGTGTATGTACCACATTTTCTTTATCTAGTTTATCACTGATGGACATTTGGGTTGACTTCATGTATTTGCTATTGTGAAGAGTGCTGCAATGAATATATGCATTCATGTGTCTTTATAATAGAATGGTTTATCTTCCCTTGAGTATAAACTCAGTAATGGGATTGCTGGGTCAAATGGTATTTCTGTCTTTAGGTCTCTGGGGAATGACCACACTGTCTTCCACAATGGCTAAACTAATTTACACTCCCACCAACAGTGTATAAGCATTCCTTTTTCTCCACGACTTCACCAACATCTGTTATTTGTTTACTTTTTAATAACAGCCATTCTGACTGGTGTGACATGGTATCTCATTGTGCTTCTGATTTGCATTTTTCTAATGATCAGTGATGTTGAGCTTTTTTCCCTATGATTGTTGGCCACATGTATGTCTTCTTCTGAAAAGTGTCCGTTCATGCCCTTTGCTCACTTTTTTTATGGAGCTGCTTGTCTGTTTCTTGTAAATGTGTTTAAGTTCCTTGTAGATGCTGGATATTAGAGTTTTGTTTTGGATGCATAGTTTGCAATTTTTTTCTCCCATTCTGTAGGCTGTCTATTTACTCTGTGGATAGTTTCTTTTTCTGTGCAGAAGCGCTTTAGTTTAATCAGATTGCATTTGCCAATTTTGGTTTTTTTGCATCTTTGCCATAAACTCTTTGATCATAACTTTGTCATGCATGGTACTGCCTAGGTTGCCAAGACACTCTTACAGAATAAGGTAAGGGGGCATGGTGGTATTAACAACACCAAATCTCAAGGCTTAATGAAATGACTAAGATGGCCTGCTATCTAACACATGTTTAGAAAAATGAAGCACTTCAACAAAATAGAGAAATTTTTTTTTATTATACTTTAAGTTTTAGGGTACATGTGCACAATGTGCAGGTTTGTTACATATGTATACATGTGCCATGTTGGTGTGCTGCACCCATTAACTCATCATTTAACATTAGGTATATTTCCTAATGCTATCCCTCCCCCCTCCCCGCACCCCACAACAGGCCCCGGTGTGTGATGTTCCCCTTCCTGTGTCCAAATGTTCTCATTGTTCAATTCCCACCTATGAGTGAGAACATGCGGTGTTTGGTTTTTTGTTCCTTGCGATAGTTTGCTGAGAATGATGGTTTCCACCTTCATCCATGTCCCTACAAAGGACATGAACTCATTTTTTATGGCTGCATAGTATTCCATGGTGTATATGTGCCACATTTTCTTAATCCAGTCTAAACTAAAGAGCTTCTGCACAGCAAAAGAAACTACCATCAGAGTGAACAGGCCACCTACAGTATGGGAGAAAATTTTTGCAATCTACTCATCTGACAAAGGGCTAATATCCAGAATCTACAATGAACTCAAACAAATTTACAAGAAAAAAACAAATAACCCCATCAAAAAGTAGGCAAAGGATATGAACAGACACTTCTCAAAAGAAGACATTTATGCAGCCAAAAGACATATGAAAAAATGCTCATCACCACTGGCCATCAGAGAAATGCAAATCAAAACCACAATGAGATACCATCTCACACCAGTTAGAATGATGATCATTAAAAAGTCAGGAAACAACAGGTGCTGGAGGGGATGTGGAGAAATAGGAACACTTTTACACTGTTGGTGGGACTGTAAACTAGTTCTACCATTGTGGAAGTCAGTGTGGCGATTTCTCAGGGATCTAGAACTAGAAATACCATTTGAGCCAGCCATCCCATTACTGGGTATATACCCAAAGGATTATAAATCATGCTGCTATAAAGACACATGCACACGTATGTTTATTGCGGCACTATTCACAATAGCAAAGACTTGGAACCAACCCAAATGTCCAACAAAATAGAGAATTGTTTGTGGCAAATTAACAATAGAAGAATAGACTGCATAGTAAATCCTTCTGCTGTGATAGCTGTAGATACATAAAGAGAAAAAAGTTAAATTCTCACTATGTAAAAATTTGGGGAGAAAATCTCTTGACTATTTTAGAATAAGTTTTTAAAGTCAGCAACAAAACAATCATAGAATAAGTTGTTGATAAATTTGATTAATTCAATAACTTCTATACATCAAAAGGTTATCTGTGTGAGACTGACATACTAGACATTTACTGAACTCAAGAGAAACATACATACTTGAACAAAGAAACAATATGGAACTATGCATTGTAGTATTGCTTGCAATGATAAAAGACTCAAAACAAAACTCAGTATGTATCAACAGAAGAATGGATATGTAAATTACAGGATATTTATATGGTGGGATGGCATATAGTAAATAAATTTTAGCTAAATGTTCAACATGAATAAATGTCAAAAAGGAAATACTGAATGAAAAATCAAGCTGTAGAATGATGTGTGCAGTATATCATTCACATAGAGAGTAACACTATGGAAAACAATGACACATAATTTATGCTTCTTCACAGATAACAAATTTCTTAAAAGTATTAAAATATTCTTGAACACATTACACACTAAATGTAAGACATTTCTGTGAAGGTGGATGAGAGAAAAGTGAGAGTAGGAAATGTTAAATGTTAAAATTTGATAGAGCTGTGATTGGATAAATGGGTGTTAATGTTTTTCTCTGTTTTATCTCCATGTTTGAAAATTTTCCTTTAAAAAAAAATCCAAGACAGCAAAATTTTACTCCATGCTTAAAATAAGACTAACTGCTTAAACTGTACAGCAAATAAAGTATTCAGCTTGTATTTAAGGACTTTAATGTGTAACATCACTATATACTTAAAAATAAAGTGACATTCAGCATGATTAAATGTCCAGAATATGAGACAAATGCTGAAACCAAGACTCCACTGTGGGGTTGGTAGATTTAGGTATCTTATCTTAAACTCAATTCAGGGCATATTAATCATTAAATGGGATAGTATTTCATGTTCTGTTTAAAATACTTCACCAAAGAAATATATAGATGGCACGTGCACGCATAAAAAAATGTTCAACATCCTTAGTCATCATGAAAATGAAAATTAAATTCACAATGAGATACCATCGCATACCCACCAGAATAGCTTAAGAAAAGAAAGGGCCATACCAAGAGTATTAGGTTGTGACAAAACTGGAACTCTCATTCTGCCAGAGGGAAGATAAAACGGTGTAATTTTGGAAGGCATTTTCAAACTATCTTAAAAAGTTAAACATGTACTTGCTATATGCCCCAGCCACTCTACTACTAGGTATTTATTCATAAAAAATAAAAGCATATATTCATACAAAGTCATATACATGACTATTTACAGCCTCTTTATTTGTAAAAGCCTCAAACTGGAAACAACCCAAATTTCCATTAACAGGTAAATAGATTTTTTAAAATTGTGGTATAATATGTAATAAAGATACTACTTAGCAACAGAAAGGAATGAACTATTGATACAGTGAACAGCACGATTAAATCTCAAAATCATTACATGGAGTGAAAAAAATCAAACAGAAAAGGGCACATACTATATGATTTCAACATATAAAATTGTGATGAAAATGAATCTTCAATTACGGAAAGCAGAGAAGTGTTTGCCTATTTTACAGTGGTGAAGAAAGGGATGGATTACAAGTGGGCACAAGAAAACTTGGGGTAGAGATGGAAAAGTCTATTTGTTGTTTTGTATTGATGGTTTCATGAATGTATGTGTATGTTAAAACTCATCAAATGGTACACTTTATGTGCAGTTTACACCAATTACACTTCAATAATCCTTTAAAAGTTATAACTTGTTCAATAACTGTGATAAGATATCAATAATAATATTTACCATTTAGTATGCTAACTTTTGCTAGGAATTGTTTTCCGCACTTCTCACTTCACATCCTGTTTCAGTACATGTTTCTCCCATCACCATCCCAACCTCTCTACCTAACCAAAAAACAGTGCCTTGAATACAAGTAGGTTTTATCAGAAGTGATCCTAAGGAACAAGAAATGTAAAGGAGACTGGGAAGAGCCAAAGAGGAGAGAGGAGAAAGCCAATCTAAATGTAATTGCTGTGACTCAGTCTCTCTAGAGATCCCCACAAAGCCTTCGATTGTCCCCCTGCACTCTATGGTATTTGTATATGCCATATCCATTAACCTGTCTCCCACAGGCCTCCCACACAGTGACATAGCTCATGATATACCTGATGAAGCTGAAACAAGACCCTTATTAAGCTACACCTCTTTGCAGTCAATGGCTGGGGGCAAAAAAATAAATAAATAAATGAGTAGAGAGATGACGTGTGGTGCCTAATGGACATCTCAAGAAAATAAGTAGTATTATCACCCCCTTTTTAACAATTACTGAATCATTCATCAGAGACACACAGTAACTTGACAAAAGTTACATGTTTGCAAGTAGTGAACTCGATTCCAAGACTGAACCTGATCTTAATAAAGTTAATTCATTTACTATCCACTCCATCCTGGGACTCAGTTTCCTCACCTGCAAAAATGAATTTCAACTCAATGTTCTCATAAAAATATTTATTTATGTTGGTAAAATACTGATAACACAGACAAGGCTAAAATCTTTTGTGACCGTCACTCCCAAATTTTACTTCATTCCACAGAGTTAGCCACTACAGTTTGTTAGATACATATGTTCCCAGATCATTTCAAAGCATTTGCCTACATAAATGTGTGTGTATACATGCATTAACAGAAGTTTATACACAAATACAAACACACATTCATTTATATAGTTTAGTACTTGGTAACTGTGTGTGTATTTAGACATACAAGGTATTAGACAATACTTTGGAAATCATATCCCATAACTATACACATAGTGTCCCATTATTTTATTTCATCTCTCATCATTTTTCCTTGATATTCCATGGTGTCACAATATCACATTTTAATTGGTCTTATTGATACTTTTGGGTATTTTCAATTTTATTGTTTTATAACTGCTATAAATTTTTTCTGTGTACATGTGCAATAATTTTTACAGGACCATAATAAGAAGTAAAAAAGCTGTGTTTGAGTATACATTCCTCATTTAAATGGAATGAATACAACCAAATTACAATTTGCCCTATCCCTGACTCTGCAAATGATAAATAATGTAGTAATGAGACTATGCACATATCACATTTTTGTCTTATTTCAAAATACATCTTAGGGACATTAACTTTATACAGAATTGTATATCTCAGGAGAAAAGTGAATAAAGAAAACATTCCTTCTGTGCAGTACCTTTGATTTCTAAATAAGTATGTGTCTGTTGCTAATGCTAACTCACTTTGAAGTGATAAGAAAAACTAGAAGGTCGGTCTAAATAACAGTAATTCAGCTAACGAATTGCTGTGTCACATCACTATCACCCAGGCTGAACTTATAGTCCACTTTAGGTAGCCACGTTTCATTTATGATTGATGACTAACACTCACAGAAGGTGGACTGTCAGCCTAAAAATTATGGTGTTCTCCAAACAACAGGCTGCAGTGGAGCAGAAATTACACCTGAAAGCATTACCTAATTATATGTGAAAAGGGGACTATTAATGACTACAAGCAGAATTTGCTCAAATGCTGTGAATTCAAACCTATTTTTGCCCATAGGACAATAATACAATCAAACATTTCTAATATTTTCTCTTCTGCACACCAAAAGAAATTAATATCTTTAGTTATGCTTTTCTCTGTTTACTTGAGTTTATCTTCATTAACCATATATTAAGAGACTATTAGAATAGACTTAAAACCAAGAAGAAATAGAATAAATTATTTTTCAAGTTCTTTCCCCCCATTAACCTACACAGAAATGCATTATTATAATTGTATCTTAATTTTTTATAAAGCCTTCTCTAAATAAAGGATGTACTTTAAGAGTAAAGATTTTTACTTGGCTTAATTTAGCTAATACAATATCAGTCTGTTTTCCCCAATATATTTTTTGGAATTTGCGACTAAACACGTTTTCTTCATTATTTTGGACACTATAAACAAGACCAAAAATGCATTCCTCTTTCAAGATCTTTAGAAAACCTTATCATGTGCATATTGTACATGAGCATCACTTTTATTTTCTACTTACATATTGTATCCTATTGCAAAGTCTGTTATTAATATTCTAAATTATCTCCAAATATTACAAATAATTATTGGAATGTAGCTATGCTTTATAGTGTGATCAGTGGTGTTACTGACCACAATTCTTCATTCTTTTCTGTATCCACACCTTGTTATGTGACTTCGGACTTTCTCCCCTTCACTTTGGAATTAACAATGTGCCTTGCTGTGGCAGACATAAGGTAGACATAAAGTATATTGGTTTATGGTTTAACTTCAGAGATTTTATCCATTTCAACATACATTTTTGTGTTTCTGTCAAAGCTATTAGAAGACTATCCATGGAAAGTCCACTGGTCCAATGTGAATGGGAAATACATAAAGCAGACCTGGTTTCAAAGACCTAGAGCATGAAACAGTCTCTCTAGCTGTTGTAGCCTAGATTAGCTGACCCAGAAGCATGTAAGAGAGTTCAGCTGCAATCAAGGGAGACACAATAACCCGTTTTATTAAAAGCCCCTGTTAGCCCTCAGGTGAGTGAACTAAATAAACTGTTAAATTTCATTGATATTTTTGTGATTGTTATGCAGCATTATCATGACAGTAGCTAACTGATGCATACATCAATATACAGTCTCTGTTTTAAAAAATATGTGGCTATCAGATTCATCTGATGTATACAGCTCAAATTTATATTTATAAGAAGGAAAAATTATAAGAATTAGGACATATGCTTTTTTAAAAAAACATTGGATGTGAAAGCGTTAGATTACATAAAAAGAAATGTTTCCCACACTTCCATTTAGAAGAGTTTTTGCCACCCTTCTAATCATTATGCTGTATCTACACTGCCTTCTCATATACACAGGTTGTCATCATCTAAAACACGTATTGTCAACATAATTTGAATCTGTCTCCTCTTTATTTCTATTGTTGCATCTTCATACAACCATAATTATTGCTTATGTGTGACTCCTAGGAGTCCCTCCCTGCCACTCTTGCCTCTCTCTAAAGTATTATTAATTAATTTGTTCAAAAACTTTAATCAATCCAAGCAATGCTTTAGAGTCTGATAATAGAGCAAAGAAAAAATAATCAAAATACCTAACCTCATAGAGTAAAAACTCTACTGAATAGAGACAGACATTAAATAAGATAAATTAGTAAAACTGAACATGTTAATGAAGGAAGTGTTATAAAGAAAATGAATGGAAGAGTGTTGGCAGGGGTGCAATGCAATTTTAGAAATGGAGGAGAGGGAAGCCCTTCCTAGAAAGATTACAAACATCATTGGAGATACGGGAATAAACTATGTCAACATCTTAGGAAGAGCATCCACAGGTAGTGGGAATAGGGAGTGAATAATCCTTAAGTGGGAGCAAGAACTCAAGGAAAATCATAGAGGTTAATGTATTGAGTGAGAAGTAAATAAGTGTAGTAGTAGGATATGAGATCAAAAGAGTAGCTAGGGACAAAACTGTGTAGGGTCCTATAGGACAGTGTATGGGACTTTGGTTTTACTTCTAGTGGCATTAAAAGTCATTAAAGAGTTTTGAGCGAACAAGTGATATAATGTGATTTATATTTTACTAAGAACATTAGCTTTCATATTTTGGGGATACTGAAGGCTAGTGAGTTCATGAGTCATCATTCAGTCAAGAAAACAACCAGCACATAAGGAATTTAAGGCAAACGGGGTTCAATACTGGGACTCGATTACTAAAAAGTTGGAAAGGATACAAGATCAAAGCTGAGAAGCAGAAGTAACCCAGAGATTTCCACACCTCACCTAGTGCTGAAGAAAGCAAAGGGAAAAGGTGATGTTACCATAGCCTGCAGCATACTTGCTGCTGAAGTTTCTGGCACCGCAGCGAGAACCTCCAAAGGTCACATAGAGCACACAGTTACTTACTACTGCCTATGCTATTACCACTGATGGGCAATTTAGAAGCACTTCCTGCTGTTGAATACGCCTCCAGAAGCAGAAAGAACACTGGCCTCTTTCCTCTTTCCAACTTCTAATCTCCCAACAGCCCTTCCCAGTGGCTAAATATAAGCAGGAGCCAGCTGGCAAGGGATTTGGGGAAATGCAGCTTCTAAGGGTCGAGTTTCTTTGCACAAAGCAAAACAAGGTTGGGAAAGAACAGACATAAGAGAAAAATGCAAATGACTGGCACAAGCGGCAGGGGTAGAATAAAAAGTATTGCTTCCTTGTGGTTTCAAGTTTTGTGACATCCTAGAGGATAAACAAGGTAAACCACAAGAAATACATAACTATAAATTCCTATGGTACAAATTGGGTCTAGTGCAATTTGCAGTAATTCCAGATAGCCAATTATGTTAATAGCCATGAGTGTTTAGACCAAAAAGAAAATATATAAACACTAAATCTCAGTAGGTATAAATGTAAATTTTATTAAAGCATATTCTGTCCTAAATACCTCCCCCTAGTAATAAAAACTATTACAACAATCTAGGAGAAAGATAAGTAGACAGGACTTAGAAGTAGACAGGACACAATAAGAAGTGGTGAGATTATAGATACATACGTATTTGTATGTATATATTTGTACTTATATATAAATATATAAGTACAGATTTGATAAAGCAACTGAAGGTAAGAGAAAAGTCAGGTGTCAGATCATGGCACCTAGCATTTTGTCATGACTAACTGTAAAAAAAAAAAAAGTATCATTAATTGAGATGGGATACATTTCAGGAGTCACAGGTTAAGGAGGAGGGAGAAAAGATAAGGACATCCATTTAGGACACACTAAGTTTGGGATATCTATGAGATATCCACATACAGATGTTGAGTGGGTAATTAGATGCATGAGACTGGAGGTTGTAGAATAGAGGCCTGGCATGGAGATACAAATTTCAGTGTTGTCACCATATAGCTGGCACTTAAAGCTATGAGAATGGATAACACATTTAAAAAAGTGAGGGGACACCACTGAGAGAAGAGGTCCAGTGACTGATCTTGATGTATTATAATGTTAATAGGCCATCAAATGAGGAGGAATTAGCAACAATATATGAGAAAAAGTGACAATGTTGTCAGAGAAAAAATTGGAGAGTGATATCCTGGAAAGCAAATGAAGAATACATTTCAAAGAGTAGGAGTGATTATCTATCAGATGCAACTGATAGCACAAGCTAAATGAAGGCTGAGAATTGACCCTTAGGTATTATCAGCTGCCACCTGGTTACATTGTTACTTGACCCTACTTTTTGGTGTGTTCACGGGAGAGGAGGTAGTGCTAGATGCTCAGGACTGAGAATGTTATTTTTCAAGCATCGGTCTCTGCATTGTCTTCAAGCTAGGGGAAACCCTGGCCTTTACCACAGAGGAGCAGAGTCTTCTACACGTCCAAAGGATATTGGGAATTCAACGTTCTTCAATGTATAAATGTAGATATCTCCTTATCATTCTCAGTGTCTCCTTACCATTTTCTCTCCCAATCGGAGATATATAATATGGCATGGCAAACGTGTAGGGTCTGAAATCCACCCATCTCTGGAATTTCCCATATAATTACCCATATAATTTAGTCCTGGTCCTCAACTTTTTTTTGCCATGTAACCACAGGAAATGGAAGTCTCATTGTATGTATACTACCAAAGAAATCCTCTTCTCCTATGGTTTACCCTAAATCGGTGAATAATTATTCTAAATTTTTATTGACTTCTAGCACAGCAATAATCTCCAGCAGCCATCATATGATTCCATAGTCTTTACAATAACTACTTCTCACATGCCTCAGATATTACAACAACCAATGCATTCCTGCCCACTAATATCCCATCCCAGTTCACCATCAGTGAAAGTTTTAACAATTACTTGCCACAGCATGTTATGTGATATCCACATGCCACCTATCACCGGTTATGGAGTCCCCATTACATGGTGATCAGTGGATAATCCACTCCAAAATTTCATTTTAGAGTTAACTACCTCAAACCACTTTGAAAACTATCTCAGATGTAAGAAGTTCCCTGATTAAGAAAGTCAGAGGTGAAATTTATTTTGGGGAGTTCTCAGCATCGACACCTGTGAAAGAATGAGCAAAGCAGGATTAGACTGAGGGAGAAGCACAGCCATGATGCACTGCAATTGTAACCTCTGCCACCACCAAAGGAATTAATAAAGATAGAACAAATCTTCCGAGGTTTCTCTTCTTGGAGCCACTGGGGCCAGACCTTTTCAACCCTGCATTGACCATTCACTGTATGCAATCTGTCTCTAGGCAGTAAGCATACCTTGGAAGAAACAGCTCCCTTAAGCCAAGATTAATAGTTGGAAAGGGGATTAGCTATAAACTATGAACCAACAATACCCCAGTGACTGAGAAATGAATGTCTGTTCTGAGGGAATGAATAAAGGAATCAAGGCACAGCATTGACTAGAAGCTCCTATCCAAACACTATCCTCTTGCTATTCCTCATGTTGCTCTGTTTTCGTTATAGCACATATCAAATCTCCATTATAATTAGTGTATATATTTACTACTCTCATTTATCCTCCAACTGGACTCCAAGTTCTATGATTGCAGGGGCAACTCTCATTAACTTCATCACTATAAACCCAGTGTTTCACACTGAATACGTGTAAACATTTGTTTTAAATTAGTAGCGATTGTGATACCCTCCTTTACACCTGTGTGTGTTTCTCCTAAGCTTATTTGCTGTTGTAAATTCTGTCGCTTACTTATGTGTCACCCATTGTCAACTAAGATAGGACTAAAATATTATTAAATGTTAATTAATTAATGAATGGATTTTACTTGTTACAGATGAGAAATAAAATGACTGTTTCAAGTCTTCGTTGCAGAATTTATCATCCACATGAAGTTATGATCTTGAATGATCTTTTATCACTCTGAACTTCATTTTTATCATCTGTAGGCAGTATATGCTTGAGTACTTGGCTTCAGGCCCAGCCTCAAGATCCTTAACAGAATAATAGGCTTTGATCAATGATTGATATCTATCATTGCCACAAGGCTGAAAGAAAGAAGTGGCATGTTTGCCAGGTATTTACCTTAACTCCTCTAAATCTAACACAAACCATCACCATTTTACTCAATTCATTTTTATGGCTAACTACATATAACTCCCACACAACATATTACTCAAATGAAGAATTACTTTAAAAAACAAGTAAAATGTTATAGATAACCAAAGTCAATAATGTTTATGTGAGCACCTGATTTAGAATCTTACTCTCATAGCATGGCCCATGAAGATCGTTTCATCCATCACTCTTACTTTACACGTGAGAACACTGAGAACTCAAAAGATTAAATAGTTATCCTACGGTTATACATTTATTTAGTAGCAAAACCCAAACTAGAAATATCCTCCCTTCCACTAACCTGGCTCTCTCTAACCAGGAGGCTTCTTTAAATCTCTTGTAGTCTATTTGCAATTTCCATTTTAGTTACGATGATTTTATGGAGACTCTGTCTTAATTTATAGCCTTTTATTTCAATAGAGTAATGGTAAAGAAAACAAAACTATTGTATATATTTGGGAAATGAACTCACAGTTAACCCATAAACCCATATTTTCTACATTACGAATATAAATAAGCAAAGACTGTAGGAAGAGAAATGTTTCAATTAAAAGTCCAAGTATTATCTTTTCTTTTTGCCTTAAGTGTCTCTCTCATTAAAGCATGTATAAATGTTACTTCAAATACAGTTCTTCACTTCAGTTTCTAAAGAAAGAGACTATGTAAGAATTCTATATGTGCTTAAATTTATGATTCCTCCATGAGGAAAAAATAGACTCTTACATATATTTTTAAAGGTATGAAATAGGACAGCCCCTTAGAATTACTATAACTCTGAAAATAATTAAGAAGGAAAATTAATTGTTACAGATTTTAGAATAAAGTGGAGAAAAAAGGATTAACAGTATCACTGCATACCTCATCTGCAATATGGTTTCTCAAATTGTTTAACTGAAGAATTGAGTTCATGTCTTCACTTGATCCAATGACGATTCAATGTGAGAAACAAATTTATTGTTAATGGGATGTGGAGATAACCCTCAGGGGAGTTTAAGCAATGAAACAGCCAACATTGTCAGACAGTTTTATTGACTTCAAGATATAGAAAAATAATTCAAACAGAGAGGACACAGAATCAGGTGTGACACTTGGTTCAACGAGGTACTGGTGCATCAAACAAGGGGTCAAAACAAAACGATAAGTCAGCATATGCATGTATAAACACTTGTTTTATGGTGATAGAGTTCCAAAAGTGTTTTGGCTTACCAGTGAGATTTTTTTAATTGTATTTGTATCCGACCATTATTTTCTGATTAATTCTAACAAAAATTATACCCTTCTCGGCGAAACATGTGCTTGCACACAAGTGAATGTGTGTGTGCATGCACAGGCATGTGTAAGACAAATGGGTACTTATCTAGCACTGTCCTCCCTACTTCTAGGATCCACCATTTTTATTAATATGACACAAATCCCAGAGATGTGATACTCAAAATTTTCTTTCTTTTGCTCCATGGCCACCACCTGGAGCCACCATTAAAGCCAACTATCCTATAAATTTATTCTTAATAGCATGGGAATCTAAACTAGAAAATAAAGAAGGATTTAAACTAATTCAAGGCCAAGAGTAGAAAAGCAGTGTAAAATCCAACAGGCCTTTACAAAATACCCAGTATTTGCCTAATGCTGTGTGAAGTGCTGTAAATAGAAAGAGGAAAAGGCACAATTATCTACCCTCAAAGAGCTTGCAGCACAGCAAGGAATATCATAGGCTGTCCTGATGGTGTGCAAGCAGTGTTGATTTCATATATGAAAAGTAGAATGCCATTTAATTTATAACTAGAGGTCCTTGGGGTAGGATAAAGCAAGATGTTTATCCTCCCTAGCATTTATTGACAGTGATAGAACAGACCAGTGGATGTAAAGTAAGCATCTAGCCCTTACAGCTAGTCCTAAAAAGGAACTGGGGCTGTCATGTGCATAACCAGCCCAAAAATTCCAATCCTATCTCCCCTGCCTTTTCAGTCACAAAGAAAGTAAATTATTCCTACCTTAACTTGTTCTGCAGGTATCTCTTAAACTGATCTTCTGTAATGGTTCTCTCTTAAAATATATTTTTAAACTATATTTAGAATTATGAAGTATTAGGTATTTACTGTACAATGTTTGGACTGTGAACAAAGTAGAATGAAGAAAAAAACACTTATAATTCCAATACTCAGAGAAAACCAATATTGACATATTCAGTTATTCACTTGGTCATTCATTTATATTTTCAACAAATATTACCAAAGGCCGACTATGTGCAATACATAATAGCCTTCTGGATTTTTTCCTTGCATTTACATTAAAATATACCTTTCACAGAACTAGGACCATGTTGTGCTCTCTTTTACATAAGTTTGTATTTTCACTCATCAGTATGTGGCCAATATTTTCATTATTATTAAATATTTTTGCTAGATCTATTTAAAAATTCAAGAGATTTTGTTAGCACACTCCCTAACAGTGTGGACTGTCCAGAATCCCATGCCCACAAGGAATGGCTGTGTCTACCAGCATTACTTTTGATATCAAAAATTTAGAATGACCAGAGCCAAAAACTCCTTTGTGAAATTAGGTGGAAGGTCCTTGAGAACAAGGATTAGGACTAAAGGATTGTGTATCATATCTTCTTTTGCCTTTTGCTGTATAACATACAAGATTGAGTGTGTAAAAATTGGTAAATGAGGCTGGGTGCAGTGGCTTATGCCTGTAATCCCAACACTTTCAGAGGCTGGGGTGGGTGGATCACTTGAGGCCAGCCTGGGCAACATGGTGAAACACTGCCTCTACTAAAAATACAAAAAAAATTAGCTGGGCTTGGCATGCCTGTGATCTCAGCTACTTGGGAGGCTGAAGCACGAGAATCACTTGAACCCAGAAGGTGGAGGGTGCAGTGAGGCATGATTGCACACTGCACTACAGCATGGGCAACAGAGCTAGACTCTCTCTCCAAGAAAAAAAAAGAAAAAAGGTAAGTGAATCTCTGAATGACTACAAGTTTGTCGTTGAAATTAATCTTGCTACTACTTCACACTACTCCTATTTTCTTGTATGTATCATGCATTTTGATCACAAGTAACATTGCTTTAATATTACTTAACACTTACCCTGTTCTTTCTCTTCTTTTTTGCCTATCTCCACACAAGACAACATATTCTACATTTCAGCTGATCTCGTTATTTAAAAAGTGACATACTGTCTTCTAACATTCACTTTTCCACTTTGTTATAATCTTCTAATTACCTGTCTCTACCATCCAGTCCTGACTAGATTATAAACTCCACGAGGGCAGGAATCAGGTCCATATTCATTATCACTGCATCTGCAGTGCCTAGTACAATGCCTGGCACATAATAAATGTTTAATAATTAATGAAGGGAGAAAGGAATATATTTTCCAGGTGAGAAGCTGGAAAGTTCTGAATGACGGCGGTAGTGGGGCTAGAAAGCTAAGATGCCATAGGTTTACAAAACATCTCAATGTGGAATTAGGACCCTGTTCACAGGGCTCTATCTACACTAAGATACTCCCTCAGCAGCTTCCTTCCTTACCTCCACCTCAAGTATTCCAGCCAATCACATTTGGGAAACTTATTCTTCCCCTAAACAGAGGCCTCTACTCGATTTAATTGTAAACAATTTGATTCTATTTCTTTTACTGGATTCCTCTGCTGTGCACACTGTAAACTTTCATTTCTGACCTATTGTCTGCTTTGAAGGAATGAGAGGGATGCCACATTGATGCTCAGTGTCAACGTATGAATGCTGGTTTCTAGCTACGTCATTTTCCACTCTGTTGTTCCCCTTAACTTGGGAAATAGGAGTGATGTGGGGAACAGAGAATAGGCTGTAGTGTCGGTAAGCCCTACATGTGAATCTTGGCTTTACCATTATTCATACATAAGACATGTTTGTCAACTTTTCCTACCCTAGGAATCATCATCTATCAGAATTAAAATAGATAATGTGTGTCTGGTATACAGTAAAAGGCAACTAATATTCACTTTCTGTCCCATGATTACCATCAATATCTGGAGCTATTTGCAGTTCTGCCAGGTTTTTTCCCCTCAAAGTTATTATCTGGAATCAGTCCAGTGATCCTGTAACTTACTGCTGCCCACACTTCCAACTGAGTAATAGCTTTGTAAAATTGATTCACGACATCCATATGAAATGTTGCAAATATTGCAAAAAAAAAATGGGAGCAAATTACACAAGGCTAATATACCAAAGAAACTGGATGTATTTTAGGAGTGATTACACAGATTTCATATTTACATTATAAATCAAATCAATAATCTTAGAGCACATTCTAATTAAAATTATAACTTTATATTAGTGCCTTTGTTCTATTTTGTAACTGTCAAGAAAAGACCATGATAAATGCCATCATAAATCATAAAAAGTTGAAAACGTCCAATCAGTTTTATCATTTCTGTCAATTGTATACTACATTTTTATCATTTTTAAGTGTATATTTTAAATCCAAAATGCTTTCAAAATAGGGTTTGTTCATGGTGTCAGATGATAATATATGTAACATGATTTTGACTGTGTTTTCTTTAAGAATATGGAAAATATATAAGTGAATTTGTTTCTGTTACTTTTTATTTGAATGTAAAGTGAAGGCTCATGGATCTAATTGTCATTTAAATATCTTATTAAATACATCTTGAAGTTAGAAAATACACATTTCGAAAGAGAAAAAAACTCAGTAGTTCTGATGGTTAATTTTATGTGCCAATTTAAATGGGCTAAGGAATGCCCAGATAGCTCAGAAAACATCATTTCTGGGTGTGTCTGTGTTTCTGGAAAAGATTAGAATTTGAACTGGTAGACTGGTGAAAAAAAGAACACCCTCACTAATGTGGGTGGACATCATCCAGTTTGATCCTTTCCCCCTCCCTCTGATTCTCAGGCCTTCAAAATAAAATTATACCACAGGTTTTCTTGGTTTTTAGCTTGCAAATGGCAGATTGTAGAACTTCTAGGACTCTATAATCTTATGAGCCAATTCTTATTACACACACACACGTGCACACACACATACCAGTTCTGTTTCTCTGGAAAAGCTTGACAATACAATGATTTAATGCCAAAAGAACAAAAGAGTTTTTGAGAGTTGAGCTAATAAATTTTTTCCATCTTCTGTAAGATTCTTAAAGGTCATCTAATATACTTTAAACTAGCATAAGACTTTTATGACTGAAAAAGTACTCAACCTTTTAATTTTCTAAAAGGGTGAGCCTTGTTCCGGTGATGCAGCTAATTGATGAATAATAGCGTATGTAGACAGAGATAGAGCTATCAATACAAGAATATCATTTCTATTTATATAAAATGGCTGTACCAATCTGAGGGAGAAGCAATAGGCCCATCTAACAAAAAACATCCTTGCTTCCTGATGCATGCAAGCTTGAGTTAACCTTTCTGTGCTTTAAGTCAAACTCTTCCTCATTCTGACCTCATTCTTAATGTACTTCAGAAGTGCTTTCCAAATCTTTCCCTTTCCCAAGCTTTCCCCAAGGTGGAAGTAATTGAGATGCTCTGCGCTTAATTATTGGAGAAGTCATTTCCTTGTTGGGTTTTTGTTTTTCTATAATGCAGTGTGCATAATGCTGCCCTGGCTGAGCCCTTCCAGCTATCTGACTGCATTCTCCTGGACAGAGTCGTAGCTGCCCTCACTGTTGTGTTTAAAATTCGGCAAATATTTTACTATTTGGTTTGTTTTCTCTCATTTTTATATTTGCTTTTTTTTCTCTCTCTCTCTGCCAGGCTCTGTCTCATGTGCATAGGTTTTTTTGATTAATTACTTTAATTCATGTTAACCTTGGTGCCTGTATTAATCTATTTTCACGCTGTTGATAAAGACATACCTGAGACTGGACAATTTACAAAGGAAAGATATTTAATGGACTCACAGTTCCACATGGCTGGGGAGGCCTCATAATCACGGCAGAAGGTGAAAGGCTCAGCACACACGACAGCAGCCAACAGAAGAACGAGGTTGAGATGAAAGGCGTTTCCCCTTATAAAACCATCAGATCTCACGAGACTTATTCACTATCACGAGAACAGTATGGAGGAAACCGCCCCATGATTCAATTATCTCCCACCAGGTCCCTCCGACAACACGTGGGAACTATGAGAGCCACAATTCAAGATGAGATTTAGGTGGGGAAACAGCGAAATCACAGCAGTGCCTTTCCTCCTCCTACATAATAGGTTTCTCCCCTAAGCAATATGTCTCCCTCCCTCAACAGCGTAATAAATTGTTAGTTATTTTCAAACTCTTCACTCAAATAGTTATTTAATTTGTGCTCCCACCAACAGTTTTTGATAGTATGTGTTTTCCTATATTCTGCTAGAACTACATATTTTCAACCTTTTAAAAATTCTAACAATCTGCCGGGCTCCGTGGCTCACGCCTGTACTCCCAGCACTTTGGGAGGCCGAGGCGGGCGGATCACAGGTCAGGAGATGGAAAGCATCCTGGCTAACATGGTGAAACCCCGTCGCTACTAAAAATACAAAAAATTAGCCGGGCGTGGTCTTGGGCACCTGTAGTCCCAGCTACTCCGGAGGCTGAGGCAGGAGAATGGCGTGAACCCAGGAGGCGGAGCTTGCAGTGAGCCCAGATCACACCACTGCACTCCAGCCTGGGAGCGAGAATCCATCTCAAATAAAAATAAAAATAAAATTAAAAATTAAAAAATTAAATAAAAATTCTAACAATCTGATATGTTTAAAAATAGTATTTCATTGTTTGAATATAAACAAACTAAATTTTAACTTGGATGTAATTACTGGGAAGATTTATGTTTTCCACACCTTTTTTATGTATATTCGTTATTTTTACTTTTCTCAAAATTGTTTCCCATTCTTTGCCCTTTTTTCTATTAAATAGTTTATATTTCTTTTCCTACAAATGTTTATGAGCTTGTCATAAATAAATATTGGAAATTAAGCCTTTGTAACTTTAAGAAAAATAATGTCTCTGTGACGAATTTTGGTTAGGTTGTGTCCTAGAATGGAGGGTGCCATTTTAAAATGTAGACTTTTTTTCTAAAACGGTTATTTCTTCCTCATCCAGATTTTGAAGAAAAAAATTAAAAACAGGTTTTTTTTCTAATATATTGTTACAATTCTTTTTGTTCTATGGTTTTTAGAGTATTTTCTTTTTAACTTCAGGGACTTTAAAAATCCTTACAATGGTTTGTCATTGTCTCCATTATTATTATCTTTGTTTCTAATACCTGTTGTGCCTTATTCTTTATGTTTTTCCTCCCGGAATTCCATGCAGCTATCTCCAGACTTGTCTTTATGAGTAATTTAATGTTCAAGTATTGCTACTCTGTTCCATGCTCTTTATAATTTTTTCATCTTGTGTGTGTTGTTTTGATCACTGTCTTCTTCACTTTCTCATCTTCATCTACATTTTATTCCACTCATACACAATCTCTCTCTCTTGCATGTGCACATACATAAATAGCTCAAAAGTTTCTATTTTATTTAATTTATGCCCTCATTAAGTTTAATAACATAAAGTAGCTTCAAGGGATATCCTTTTTTATTAGATTGTTTTGTTGTGATTTCGTTTTGCTTTAAGGCTGGAGCTAATATCTTTTGGAGTTGGCCATTCTTCTGTGTTTGGCTTACATTGCATCTTTTTAAGGTGAGATTTCGCTATAGTATATTCAAGAAACTTTAATGGACTTTCTGGTTTTTTTTTTCCTTTGCCAATTCTAATACAACTTTACCAGTGATGTTCAAAAATCATGTCTCAAATAGTTAATTGCAAATCAGTAGAATGATAACATGAAAATATACTTATGATGTATATGTTTGCTATCAGCTCATGGAAATAAAATACAAAATAAAAATATTCATTCCTGACATCAATATCAAAAGCTGACATGCATTTTTAGTTCAACCTTTGTATTCATTTAGGACCCTTGATATAGTTCAATTTTAACCCAGAGAACAGTAGGAGGAATATCTGTATTAATGCTATTATTTATAAAATATGTTGATTCCAGTCTGCAAAACTAAAACTTTTATTGAGGCTTACAGAGAGCATATGGACAATCAGTTTGGTCATTAATCATGGACTATTTTTTCTCTCACCTCAGCATCATTGTGATAAGCTGCCAAGACTGCATATTTCTTAGTGTATACTTTACATTCATGAATCACAGGGGATCAGGAGGTAGGGGGAGTAAATTTTAAGTGAACTGATACTTAAAGACTATAGCTGATCTCCTTTGGAAACTAATTTATTTTATTTCATAGAGCAATGCAGTAAGTATTTTATCTTTCTGGTTAAATAGTGGTACTCATTTTACTAAGCAGTCCTTTGGTCATGGTTAGATATTTAGGCAAATTTTTAAACTACTTCAGAAGGTATAATTTTTTTTCCAGTTACTATGACTAACAGTTCAAAATGTTCTGAAATAATGATTACTGTGTCTATTGGTTTTAATAATCATTAATAATATTTTGGCCATTTAACAATTGAGCCAGTTCCAGGCTGAGTTGAAAAATAAGAAATTGTGTCCTCATTCATTTGATTGCTGGCTATTCTTGCTCTAATTGTAAAATAATTTAAAGTCCTAGCCTAACTCTGAGGGTAGAAATTATTGTTTTCAATAATTGAGATCGTTCTCATTATAAAACTGAGATCTCAGGCAAATGTGGACATGGTACTGGTACCTATAGCAGCCACAGCTCTTAAAGAATTTTTAGTTGTAACAATTGAGCACATCAGTTTATCAACCACAAGGACTCGAATTTGGTCCTAGGACTAAAGCCAAACCCTTATCTGGCCTTTTTCTGATTTCTGATTTCTCACTATAACTATAGTAACAAAGCTCAGTTTTGAAAGAAAATTCGGTCTGAAGCTCAATTCCTCAAAATCTCAGTCGAGATCATGCCCAAAGCAACATTTTATTCTCGCCTTAATTTGGAGTTAATTTTTTTTTGGTCAAGCACACAAAAAAAAAACCACTAAATATGATTAATCTAAAGAACCACATATTGTTCAATTTATAAAATGTTTACTTTTTTTATAGCTAAACAGAAAGCGAGTTCTAATTTTGACCATTTTTTCCTAATTCTATTGTCCTTTTTTAACTTAAAAAAACTTTCAAGTCATTTTATTTCAGTTATTCTTGTCTCTCCACCTAGGTGATAAGATCCTCAAGGATGAATACAACTTCAAATACCTTTGTTTTCAGTGAGGTGAAATTCACATAAAATACAGTTATCCATTTTAAGTGTACAATTCAGTAGCATTTAGTACATTCACAGGGTTGTGCACCCATCACCTCTATATTATGCTAGTGTCAGCTCTTGCTATGAATTTGAATAGGACTAAAGGGTAATTCTAAAAACTAATTGCAGTTTTTGGTATTAAAAGTAGTGACAAAAACTGCAATGCCTTTTTCACCAACCTATTAATACCCACTCCCGCTCTGACCCTGGAATCTCTGCTGGTCTTTTTCTCATCTCATGCCTTGGCTTTAGTCTTGATAGGGCAGTGTCTAGGCATGGGCTCAGCCTTTGCCTTGGCCATGACCTCAGGCTCTATTTTCTAGTCAGAACCATTACCTGGGTTTGGGTCTTTTTTTTTCGTTTTTTTCTTTTTTTGACTGCTGCTTAAACTTCAATATCCAAGCCTTAGCATCAGTTTGGGACATCAACTTTCTGGCAAACATCTTCGTTTCAGCCAATGGCTAAGTCTGGCATTGGCCTGCCCAGACTTCCATCTGAGTCATTGCCTCTGTCTTGACTGAGCCTCTGCCATTGAGTGTCTGCTTTTATTATCATTATCCATTGGTATCAATTTGATACATGTTTTTGTCTATTATATCCCTTTTCTTTTCATAAAAGGTAGAAACTTACATTGATCTATATTCATTTACACTTCACACAAAATTTTATTTGAAAGAAATATATTACTATGCTTGAAAGTTTAGCTAAGACCAGGCACAATGGCTCACGCCTGTAATCCCAGCACTTTGGGAGGCCAAGGAGGGTGGATCACCTGAGGTCAGGAGTTCGAGACCAGCCTGACCAACATGGAGAAACCCCATCTCTACTTTAAAAAATACAAAATTAGCTGGGTACGGTGGCACATGCCTGTAATCCCAGCTACTCAGGAGGCTGAAGCAGGAGAATCGCTTGAACCTGGAAGGTGGAGGTTGCGGTGAGCCGAGATTGTGCCATTGCACTCCAGCCTGGGCAACAAGAGCAAAACTCCGTCTCAAAAAAAAAAGAAAAAGTAAAAGAAAAGAAAAGAAAGTTTAGCTAAATTACCCCAGCACAATTCTGTGCAACAAAAATATCTATACAAATTGAATATTTTATTTTCTCTGCCAATATAGCTCTAATAGTTAAAATATTCTGGAATGAGTTATCATTCCAACAAGTAAATTAATATATTGTAAGTTTCAATAATTGTTAAATATAAAAATACATCTTTTGATGTAATGTTAATAGGGCTTTCCCTCATTATTTTATGTTTCTATGGAAGAATACTATATATTGCTTGAATAAGACAGGGTTTATTGTTTTAATTTCTGTTTTTCTATTTTTTCCATATAACATAACAATTTATTTATCCTACAAATACGTAGATGGGAATGGAAGTTTTATAACAAGTTCAGATCATTCTTTTAAATTCTTCAATTCTTCAAAATTCTATGACAAAAATCTCATTAAAATATGTCATCAAAAATTTAATAAGAAGTTGATTAAGTTATCCTTTTATTTTTGATGAGACAAAGAATTGGAACCAAGATGAATTACAAAAGGGTCTTTTGCATGAGGATGTTCAATTGTTTCAGCATCATTTACTGAAAAGACTATTCTTTCCCCCATTATGTGGCTTTGGTGCTCATTAAAAATCAGTTGACCATAGGTGTGTGGCTTTATCCTTGAACTTTCAGTTCTATTAAATTGTTGTCTCTGTCTAGCCTGTGGCATTACTAAACTTTTTTTTTCTCATTCAACATAATGTTAGCTGTGGATTTGTCATACACGGTCATTATTGTATTGAAGAACATACCTTCTATGCCTAATTTGTTGAGATTTTATCATGAAGGCATGCTTAATTTTGACAAATGTCTTTTCTGTGTCTATGGAAATGGTTATATGGTTATTATTCTTGTGTTAATGTGATGTATCATGTTTCTTGATTTGTGTCTGCTAAACCATCCTGTATCCCTAAGATACATCCTATTTAATCATAGTAAATCATCTTTTTGCACATTTGTCAATGTGCTGTTGAATTCAGTCTTCTAATATTTTGTTGAGCATTTTTGCATCTATGTTCATAAGAAATATTGTCCTGTAGTTTTCCTTTTTTGTTGTGTTCTTGTCTGGTTTTGGAATCAGGGTAATGCCGGGCTTGTAAAATGAGTTTCAATTTTTTGATATACTTCAAGCCTCTTCAGTTTCTTGTTATACTTTGAGGAAAATTGATATTAGTTCTTCAAATGTTTGGCAGAATTTGTCAGTGAAGCCATCAGGTTCTGGGCTTTTCTTTCATGGAAGACCTTTATTACTTATTCAATTTATTTGCTCCTTATTGATATGTTCGGATTTTTTATTTCCTCATGGTTTAATTTTGGTAGGTTTTATATGTCCAGGATAATATACATTTCTTCTGTATTATCAGATTTGTTGGTGTATGGTTGTTCATGCTATCTCTTTGTTCAAACTGATCTTTTGTGTTTTTGTGGTATGTTGTAATGTCTCTTTTTTATCTCTGGTTTTATTTGTTTCAGTCTTCTCTTTTCGTAGTCTAGCTAAACGTTTGTCGATTTTGTTTAACTTTTCAAAGAAACAACTCTTCATTTTGTTGAACCTTTGACTTGCTTTTTTTACTTTCTATTTCATTTCTGTTTTGAAATGGTGGCTGCCACTAGGCTGGCTGTTAAGTTGAGCTCAAGTGCATGTCGTCGCAGCAGGGCCAGGCAGCTCTGCATTGGTCTGCCCAGAGAGACAGGGACACCACTGGGCCAGCTGTCCAGACTGGCATGCCAGCAGGCATACATATGGCATGGCGAGGCAGCTCTGTGGTGGTGTGTCAGCAGCCAGGGCTGCCACCTGGCTAGCTTTCAGGATGGGTGCTGGTACACAGGGACAGAAGGGGCCAGCTGGCTGTGAGGTGCAGGTGCACATGGGTGAGGGGCTGGCCAGCTGTTTGGCAGCTTTTGCGTTATGGCATTCCACGTGTCCCTGGAGGGGATGGGGTGCCGTGTAGGTTCCAACTGAAAATCTTAGTCTTTTCATCCTGCCTAGGTTCCAGAAAGATAAAATCCTGCTGTTGGAAGCACCTGTGTGAGCAAGGTGAAATGATGGCAGGGCCTCAGGGATACATAAAATCAGTTGCTTCTGGCCCCCAGGCAGGATGTACTCTAGCAGTGAGTTCAATTTCAAGATGGTGCCATGCCATAGCAACTTAGCTGGCTGGGTGGGAGGTGTTCAAAGTGAACGCCTACTCTGGTACCATGCAGTTACATGAACTCCTATCTACTCTCCAAGAATCCTCACAGGATGCAAGGCCTATGAGGACTGGGGGAGCCCTTCTGTAGCAAGAACTGCTGGTGCTTGTGGTGACAATGGGACCTGCTGGGGCTCTCTAACTTACCTATTTTCCTGTAAGAACAAGTTCCTTCTGACTTTGGGCTGAACTAGATAGGGAAGACTGTGGCAGAAGTGAATGCCTCACTCTGCTCTTTATAGTGCTATTCTGGGCTTCTGTGCTACACAGGGATTTTGTCACTTTCTTGGTGCTCTGAAGTGTAATTCCTCAGTCACTCCAATGGAAATATAATTGCTTATTTATTGTTTTGGTCTTTTTATTGGGGGAAACAAGCCCCAGGCAACTCTAGGTGACCATCTTGCTGTTGACAATCCAAAGTATCTTTCCTTACAATATTATGCATTTTCTTTGTTTTTCTTATTAATTTCCCTAGCCAGAACTTCCAGCCCATTATTGAATACAAGTGCAGAGAGTAGACATTTGTATCTTGTTTATGCTTTTAGGGAAGAGCTTTCAGCCTTTGAACATTAAGTATGATATTAGCTCTAGGTTTTTCATAGGCGCCCTTTACTAGATTGAGGAAGTGACCTTCCATCCTTAATGTGTTGAGTGTTTTATCATCAAAAAGTGTTGGATTTTGTCAGTTGCTCTTTTGCATCTATTGAGACAATCATGTAATTTTCTTTTCTTTTATTTTTTATTCTGTTAAGAATATATTATATTGCTTGATTTTCATATGTTGAACAAGGCTTACATACTTAGGATAAAACTCGCCTGATCAGCCGGACATGATGGCCCATACCTGTAATCCCAGTACTTCGGGAGGCCAAGGTGGGTGGATCTCTTGAGGCCAGGGGTTCAAGACCAGCCCTGGCGACATATCAAGACCTCGTGTCAATAATAATAATAATAATAATTAGCTAGGCTTGGTGACCATGCCTGTAGTCTCAGCAACTTGGGAGGCTGAGGTGGGAGGATCACCGGAGCCCAGGAATTCGAGATTCAGTGAGCTATGATTATGCCATTGCACTCCAGATTAAGTGACAGGGTGAGGCCCTATTTCAAAAGAAAAAGAAATAAAAACACCGCCAGATCATCTTGTATAATGCATTTCACATGTTACTGGATTTTGTTCGTTAGTATTTTCTTAAGGATTTTTGCATCTATATTCGTAAGGGACATTAGTCTATAGTTTCTTTTCTTGTGATGGTTTTTGTATCAGAATACTGATGTTATAAATAAATTAGAAAGTTTTTCCTCCTCTTCTATTTTTTGCAAGAGTTTGAGAGGATTTGTGTTAATTTTTCTTTAAACAGAATTTAATAGTGAAGCCATATAGTCCTGCACTTTTCTTTGTGAAGAGTCGTTTGCTTAATAACTCATTCTCTTTACTTATTATAGGTTTAGTCAAATGTTCTATTCTTCTTGAGTTAGTTTCATTAGTTTTTATGTCTTTCCAGAAATTTTTCCATTTCATATAATTTAATTAGTTGGCATAAAATTGTTCATAACATTTCCTTATTATCTCTTTTTCCCTCTGAGGTCTGTAGTAATTATCTCTCTTTTTTTCTCTTTCAGTAATTTTAAACTTCTCTCTTTATTCTTAGTTAATATGTATAGCTAGAAGTTCTTCAGTTTGTTGATCTTTTCAAAAAAAAGTTTGGTCTTGTTGATTCTTTATTTTTTTTTCTATTTTATTTATTTATGCTCTAATAGTAATTATTTCCTTTCTTTTGCTGCCTTAGGGTTTAGAGCTTTTCTTTTTCTAGATGTTTTAGGTAGAAGGTTAAGTTATTGGTTTGAGATTATTCTTTTCTAAGGTAGGTATTTACTACTATAAATTTCCTTTTAAGTATACTTCATCTCCAAATGTATTGTAACACTGCATTTTCATCTTTATTCACATTTTATCTTTATTAATAATTTCCCTTATTTCTTATTTGACCCATTGGTTATTTAGGAGTCTGTTGTTTTTAATATCCAAATATTTATTAATGTATTAAGATTCTGTTAATAATTTCTAATTTTTTTTTTTACGATCAGAAAATGTGCTTTCCAGAATTTCTTGGCTCTTTCCTGAACATGTGCACAGTCCTAGGCATGTAAATGGCTTTCTGGGTGCCCAGAAGTATGCTGGAGATTTAAAAGTAAAAGTCTTATACACATCTCATTTTCTTTTAAGCTTTCTGGTAAGTCTATTGTTTGCCCCAAATGTTACTCATTGCCTCAGGCAGTAGTAAGTTAAAATACTGGCCAGTGAATGTTTTCTGAGTCTGTTAGCACTGAGCATGTTCTATCAAGTCAAATAAAGACGTGGATTTTGAGTACAATTTTCCATGAAAGCACGAGGCAGGTCAAATAATTCCATCTTTGTGGAAATGAAGCTTAGAAAGAGCTTTAGCTCAATTATACAACCTCTGGTACTGGGAACGTGGGCATTTTTCTTTTTTCTCAAGGCTATCCCTGAGCTGTGAAATGGGATGGAACTAGGGTGAGTTAAGGTAGTACAAAACTTGTTTTTACTGTAATTTGGTAATTTTTATTGAATACACACTCTCACACTGCTACAAGCCTTTGATTAATTTCCAGAGTTCTGAACAATATATATGTTTATTTTTTATTTTTTGCCAGCTTTTTCTTTGCTTTTGTGGAGGTTGTGGAGGGGCGAAATTTCTAAGATCCTCATGCTGCCATTTCTGCTGATGCCAATCATTTCCGTTAAGGTTTGGATAAGCCTCGAACCACAAGTGCACTGCAGTCTGAATAGGCATCATAATCCTCCAGGAAACTCTGAACGGCCTTGACATAGGTAGGAGTCATTTGATGACAGCCACTTTTCACCCCCACAAAAGACCACTTTGCCTGAGAGTTCAGAACTAGGAGGGAGTCTCAAGCCTGTGAGGTGAGATAGATGCTAAAATCTTCTCCCTAGAAGGTGCCTCAGAATTTTTGTTTCTTTTTATTGGTTCTATACTTTTCATTTCACCTGGAGCTGTGCCCTCCTGGAGCATCTCAACAGTTATATAAGCCACTCCACTCGATCTCTGCTGGACAATTACTTTTAAATCTCACATGTAAATAGGGCTTGCAGTATTATATGTAGAACATAAATAATAAATATTTCTGTGGCTTCTGTGGAAGCTAAAAATCATGATGTAGTGTTTGAATATGACTTGTCTTTGTATTCATCCCAAGGGCCGAATTCTTTTTATTGTTATCAGTATTTACATCTTAAGCTGGCCTCTTTCTCAGCAAGGCTTACATTTATTTAGGCTGCATCTATTTTCCCTTATGCTGTCATTTCCCAAGTAGGCACCTCAGTAAAGATTCAATCAAATAAGGAGATATCTGAGAGAGAGAGAGAGAGAGAGACAATAATAAATGTCTCCAAATAAGAAGTCATTTATCTAAACTGTTTGAACATCAAATAGCAGGGCTTTTTTTTTTCCTTTTATCTCACAAGACCACTGTCTGCTACCTAAAATTTAGAAGGAATAAAAACTCTGAACTTAGATTGAGGCTTCCCAAACCACAGAGCCAAACCTCAACTTCAGAAATTCCTGGCAAACTATGTATTAGCTAGTACCTGATAAAATGAAAGCTCCGTCCTTGTTAATTCCTTACGTGCAGAGCTGTTCATATTAAATAATGTCTCTTTTGTTTTTACTCATGCTTTGTTTTTACTTATACTTATGCATTTCTGAACAAACGATAGCAAAGCAAAAACAAAAAACAAAACAAAAAAAACCTTTATTCGTTCATCCTAATCCCAATAACCAAAACATTACAGACAAATGGACACGTAGGCCAAAGTTTCACTTGGAAAGCCTAACCACAATTAACACGTTAATATGAATGCTACTCTGTGACAGTGGCAGTGACCTCTTGCAGGATACCTTTCTGCATTTCTGCCCCTACTGCCCTGGCCTGGCTATCATTGTTTCTTACTTACTCAATGGAAGTAGCCTCTAAATTGATATCACTGAATTCTCTCCCACCATTCTCTACTTCATTTTTTATTATGCAGCAAGGGGAAACTTTTAAAACTATACATCTGATCATGTCACCTTCCTGCTTGAAACCCTTCAGAAGATCCTCATTGTTCTTAGTATAAAGATCTAACAAGGACGTGAATAATCTACCCCAGCTTTGTTCACCAGCTTGATTTTATGCCACTCTCCTTGTATTTTCTAACAGCCAGCCTCATATTCCCATTTCAGCCCCATATGTCTTATTCTCATAACACATGCATATATTTCCCACCACCGAGCATTCAATTATGCCCTTTCTTCTGCTCAGAGCAGGTTCCTTCTATGAGTAATTAATTGTAACTAAACCTCCAGAGTCCATTTGAAGTACCATTTCTTCAAGGCAGCCTTCACTGCCTGCATAATCTAGATCAAAATTTTTTCCATTTTAGCAATAACACAATTGTAAATAACTGATTATGTGAGTTGATATTAGTATGTTTCTCAAAAAAAAAATAAGTTCCACAAATTCTGGGACTTCATCTTGGTCATTACTGTATTCCTACTTCCCAGCACAGAGAAGTACTCAATCTCAGTATCTATATGAATGGAATTTACAAATAAAATTTATAATGAGTATAATTTATAAGTGAAATAAAAGCGGGAGTACATAAAATGTTTTCACATAGATTATCATATTTAATTCTAACAGAAAACTCTATAGTAAATAACAATATTATCATCTTACAGAGGAGAAAAGGAGAAAACTGAGTCCTCTACTGTATTATGAGAGTAAGCATATGCCTGTCTTTCTTGGTGAGACCAATGGTTCACTCTGCACAATTTCTCCAATAGTATCAAGAATTGTTTTGTTAATAAATATGATCGCCAACCACTAAGATAAGTAATACACTTGAATAAACTTATTTTCCTTAGTAATGTGACCTAGATTTATTATAATTTATTGATCTTGGCCCATTTTTAAATAAATCACATATTTATTTAGTCATATAATTTATTGGGCCTTAGGTCTAGTCCTATTGACTTAAAAGACAACTTCCTTTTAGTTATCTTAAAACATAATCTTATTTCATAACTGAAATAAATGTAATTGAAATAGTCATTTAATTTTTATTGTTTCTATGTTCAATGGAATACTTCTGTTAATTTAATAGCTTAAAATTGTTCATATGTAATAGAAATTATTTATGCATGTATACATGAGTATATAGGCCGAACTACTTCAGGTGAGAAATCAGGGTGGATTTGTTATGGGGCTATGTGTTTGACTGAGTGTGTGTGTGTATGTGTGTGTGTGTGTATGTGTGTTTATGTACAAATTTTTTTTTCAATCTAAATGTCATCTTTAAGCATTTATTCTATTTCCTTTACTTCCCTAGAGGGATTAAGACAATTTCTCCTTTGGTACCTCTATCAACATGCCTTAAGTAAAGCTTCAGCATGTTAAGTCATGAAATTCTTTCAGTTTGCTCTAAACTCTGTAAAAGAGGCAATTCTGAAGCTTCAAATGCTTAAACCCTTAATATAAGATTTGACATTTAGAAAGTAGGTCAAGTGCCCTAGTGCTGTTTTGGCATACATCAATCTATTATTTAGAAACAATTTTAGCCACTAGGCATCACAAATGAGCCCGAAGTCTATTTCTAATACTCCCTGTATGTTTTTCTACTTAAGGGGCTAGGGCTTTAAATAATATTGAGCATGGAAGGAATTTTAAAAGCTTAGTCCTTAGCCTCTTTTCAAGACTTTTAACAAATTCTTTTGTAAGTTCTGTTGGTATTGCAAAGAGGGGGAAATAGAAATCAGAATTAGAGTCCTGTTTCTACCTAATTGTGTTGACATTTGACATGTTAGTAGGCTCCTTTGTGAGTTAATTTCTACATCAAAAAGAAGCTAATTACCCAAGGATTTGAAAGGGAAATAGTGCCCCTATGACCACCCAAATTACAATGATCATCACAGTATGCAAGCCATTTCAAAGATTCAAAACCTAGTTCTGAATTCATTGAACTATCAAAGTGGGATAAATAGTCCTAGGTAACTTACATAAGATCAGAGAAGATTGTATATCCTCTCTCGTAACTTATATACAGCCATCCCCCTACCACTACTTCTGGCTCATCTTCTCCCAAATGCAGTTTTTTTCTTCTCTTACTCAATATTTTCTCAGTCAGTCCTGTTCTTTGAGGTAATTGATTTAGATCTGTAATACTATTACTTTTCCTATAGACACCAGTCTATTATGTTTTTCTGAGATCCCTTTCTAAGATTGTTTTCCATTTGGGCTATAATCCCTGAATCACAGGATTTTTTCCATGCTTGCTTTACCTTTTTAAATAGATTGTTCATTTTATGTAATAATTAAAGCCTTTATGCAGTTGTATCTAAAACATATAAAATAAGAGAGTACATGGCTCTCTTAAAATTTGAGATCAGGCGTATATGGAGATTGAAAAAAAAACTGAAGAAAAACCTCTTCTCGGAAAAGATGTAGTAAAAATTAAATCAACATAATCGTGTTATTTGAAAACAATGAGAGATTCACGTCCTCTTAAATTTTCTTTTTGCCTTTTTATCTTTTTCTTGCATTATTGCACTAGATAGCACCTACAGAAAAATACTGAATGGAAGTGTTTATAGTGAATATCTTTGCCTTATTCCAGCATGATTTGTGCATGAGAAATCCAAAGAAATCTTAAAACAATCTATTGCAATAACAGAATTTAACAAATTTGTAATATACAAAGTCAAAATACAAAAAGCAATTGTATTTGTGTTCCCAAGCAATGTAAACTTAAAAAAAAAAGAAGATTAAAAATAATGTTTTTTTCAGTAAGCATCATTGGCCAGGTATGGTGGCTCACACCTGTAATTCCACCACTTTGGGAAGCCAAGACAGGAGGATTTCCTGAGCGTGGGAGTTTGAGACCAGCCTGGAAAATATAGCAAGACCCCATCTCTATAAAAAATTTAAAAATTAGCCAGGCATGGTGGTGTGCATCTGTAGTCCCAGCTACTCAGGTGGCTGAAGTGCAAGGATCCCTAGAACTTAGGAGGTTGAGGCTGCAGTGAGCCATGATCACGCCATTGTACTCCAGCCTGGGCAACAGAGACTGTTCCAAAAACTAAAAAATAAAAATATACTTGTACACCAATGTACATCCTTATGTATAATTTACACACGTTCATGCCATGAAATGCTTATCAGCTATAAAATGAACAATTATTGATTCATACACCAACATGAATGAATGTAAGAAACATTAGATGATGCAAAAGCAATCACACAGTGAATGAAACTATATATCCCAATGCTCTTAAATCCAAATATAGGCAACCTAGTCTATTATGATAGTGTTTGATGGAAACAGGAAGCACAAGGAGTTGAGAAAAGTTATAGAATTAAATATTTTGCAGGGATGAAAATTGTCTATGAATCACTTTCTGCAATTGTTGCAAATGACAAAGGTTCATACAATTGTCAAAACTCATCAAAGTGAACACTTAATATCTGTACATTTATCTAAGTAATAGTTTTTATTTCAGTAAAACAAGATTAAATAGTAAATCCTATAGAGCATCCAGCACAGGTACTGGAACAGAGAGCGTTTAAAAAAGAAAAAAAAATAGAGCTTTATCCTTTTCTTTGAAGACTCTAAAACCCAGCTGGGCACCGTGGCTCACACCTGTAATCCCAGCACTTTGGGAGGCCGAGGCACGCAGATTGTTTGAGCTTGGGATATCAAGATCAGCCTGTGCAACATGGTAAAACACTGTCTCTACAAAAAATACAAAAATTATGCTTGATGGTGCATGTCTGTAGTCCCAACTACTTGTGAGGTTGAGGTGGGAGGATCCCTTGAACTGAGGAGGTGGAAAAAAAAAAAAACTGTAAAAGCCGTAAGATAGGTTAAATATATACTTTATCATATACAGATAAAGTAGTTTTAGCGAATGCAGCACTTGGTCAAACAAAATCCGTAAGCAAATTCGATTGCTTTATATCATAACCCAGAGAAGGGTTAAAACCTGGTGGCACCACTGTATCTTTTTAAGAGAATGATCATTCTGAAAAATATCACTTTTTATTACCCTAAGGAACATTCTCAAATAACTCCAATTTTATATTTAATGTCCGCTTTTATATTTAATGAGCAATATCTATTTGTAAGCACACATGCCTTGAATAAACAATTTTGGTTCTTATGGGCGTTTAAACTACTGTTGCATTAAGAGGATGGCTATAAGATACTGTGACTTATAGTAGTCATTGTCAGAATATGCCTTTTCAAGCCCTCATACAAATAATAAGCTTCATTATAACATATTTTAGAGTGTTTTATGCATATAATTAGCAAGTTAACCTCATGAACAAAGGGTTAGTCATAATAATTGTGCCTGCAATGAATTTGCAAAGTGCTTTCTAGATGTAAGCTTATTGCTATTCTAAGCCTATGGGAAGATGAATGTGAAAAGTAGAAGATTCAAGCATTTATAGGGAAATCTCAGAGGAAAGTCCAACTGTGTGCCATTAGAAAATCTTTAGTGGATGATACTGGAGCTCCTTCCAGATCCTCTCACAGCCCTCTCTCATTTTTGTGTAAACTCCTACCCCTGTCCAGTCTTAATGTATTTCTCTTTCTCATCATAATTCCCAATAGTGGTTTGATATCCTATGAAACATTTATACCTTTGCTGATTAAAATATTTCCCCAAATTAAGTAGTTATGCCCCCTTTCCTCTTGATGGTTAGCTATTTTATTAAATAAATATTTTCATGGTTATACGCATTCCTCCCATTTTAAGTAATTTTTTTTTATGCGCTGTGTGAGGGGGTGTGTGTGTTTGGATCTACCCTTTTACCGAGTGCCTGACATTTAGCTCAGTATCTGTCACTGGCAGGAAGTCAATAAACACTTGCTGATCTAGGCTGTGTCCCCAGGTGATTTACCTCATCTCTCTGTGTTTAAGGCTGGCAATGATAAGGACCCTAAAAAGTGACATAAATAGATCCTTAGGCTCTTATGTTTGCCTTCCTCTTTTTCCGTGTGGATTATTTGCTTATAACAATTGTAAACTTTCCCCTTTTTTCTCATATACATTATTTTCTAGTTCCCTTTGCATGAGATTGTCACACAATGTTATCAAATTTGTCATTGACATATACTTCATTTTTATGTTCTTGCCTAGTTGTACCTTTAAGTAACATTAAAAATGCCACAGAAGGCCAGGCGTGGTGGCTCACGCCTGTAGTCCCAGCACTTTGGGAGGCCAAGGTGGGTGGATCACGAGGTCAGGAGATCGAGACCATCCTGGCTAACACGGTGAAACCCTGTCTCTACTAAAAATACAAAAAAATTAGCTGGGCGTGGTGGTGGGCATCTGTAGTCCCAGCTACTCAGGAGGCTGAGGCAGGAGAATGGCGTGAACCCAGGAGACGGAGCTTGCAGTGAGCCGAGATCGCACCACTGCAGTCCAGCCTGGGCAACAGAGCGAGACTCCGTCTCAAAAAAAAAAAAAAAAAAGCCATAGAAAACTTCTGTTGAAATGCTAATTGGTACAGTATGCAAACTGGAAGTTAACTTGGACGGAATACCTATTTTCACAATACGTTGTGGAAACAGTTTACAACAAAATACATATGCCAGCTATCTTTCATTCTCCATATATTTTTAACCTCAGGTAGAAGAAGCTGAATTAAACATAATCCTGTCTTCATCATGTGCTCTTGTCATTGGTGTAATCAAGGCTCAGTTCTTACTTCGTTTCTATTCTATTCATAATAAGTTTCTCCTCCACTCTCCTGCATGGATATCCACTCTCATGTATAAAATATGTGTCCTTCAGCATGTCTCAATTTTGCAGTTTCTTTATATGACTCATCCAGATTGCTTATTTCCTATTCCCCCAAATATTATCTTTTTATTATGCTATGAGTAGTATTTCCTTATCAATTATACAATTAGGTAGTTGTTGCTGGGATGCAGGATCTCCATTGTGTTTTAATTATTTTTTATTATCCAGCCCCTTTAGTGAAATTTTCTCATTATATCTAATAGTTTTGAGATGACAACTCAGGGTTTCTCAGGTATGTGATCATAGAATCTATAAAGCATTACTTTTTTTACTTGGTAATATTGTTTGTATTCTTACTGTTACATCAACAAAGATTTCTACAATCACAAAACAATTATAACAATTCCTATACTGTTATTTAATTTCAAAGTGATATATTGAATACAGTGACATTTGATAATAACTAATGGTTTAGGATAAAATCCTTTTCTAGCTTTGTCAATTTTAAAATATGTCATAGGGATGCTTCTGAATTTCAGCCAAGATCTTAACTATTTCTTATACAAATATCATTATTTCCATTCAAATTAATTAGATATTAATTTTAAACCACACAATGCTTATTTACCTTCCCAATTTTTCTGTTAGAGTAGATTGGCTTATAATATAATGGTCACTTAAAATTAGCACGTTTGTAAATTCCCTTAGATTTTCAATTGAAACATGAAACAACAGAAAAACAACATCCTCATTTCAACTTTCAAAGATATTACCATCCACTGAAGTAAGAGCCAGACACACAAAAAATGATTCCACAACAGTTTTGTGGAATCCAACACCAACTTAAGATATTGACCAGATTGTGTATGCAATTGTTTGGAAGGTGTAACTTCAGCAAGATAGCAAGCATCTTGATTAGCTATTGCAATTTTCCAGGAAGCTGATATTGTCCTCCTGTGATATAATTGTGAATACTCAAGTCTATTAGGTGCTGATGGAATCATCTTCTGCGTATGCAAAGACAGGTTCAAAAACATGGGGTTATTATTCATTATTAATTACAATAATTTATTAAATGTCTATTATAAGTTCTGGAAAAGGGTAAAGCTTGACTCTACATTCCACGAATTTTAACATACAAGATGGTTTATCATACCTACAGAATGGGATCTCACCATTTAGACATGAGGATATCAGGAAAAACTGCTTTTAAATCTTGTGATGTTGCTTAACACTGGTCCTCACTGTTAGTGGTAGTACTTAATATCTGTAGTGGGCCTCATAATTATCACCTTTTTTTGAGTTTGAATTTTTGTAATATGCTTCCCCCAAAAAATAGGATAGAATCGTAACACAACTTGCCTAACAGTGTACCACATATCTAAAATCAGTTTTTAAAAATGATTACTATTTTTTGTAGATAAATTTTTTATCTTGGCCTGAGAATAGTTTTCCTCCTATTTTAGTCACATAGTCAAACTGCCGTATAATAAGATTTTTCTCATGTATTCAAGATCTACAGATTAATAAAACTCATCTCTCCTTTAACAAAAAAATGAAGCTTTACAGAAGGTTGTTTGTGTAATTAAACACAATGTAGATTATTTTAAAATCTCTCATCAGATAATGTTGTCCTCCAAATGTTTTATTTCAGAATATGTAATTTTGAGAATACAGTTAAAATTGTGTGACTTGTATCACTAGCCATCTCTAGCAGGATATATTCTATTTCAAAAAGTGATTATTTTAATTTTTTTCTGGAGTACATCCATGGCCAAGTTTAGCATGCCCTGCACCAGTTAGAATTTTGAAATAGATTAATTGATGTTAGTTGAAAAAAAATTAACTTCTATCATATATGCTTAGTGAGAGCTCCCCTTATCACAAAGTATCCTCCTTTTTCATTACAATAGACAAGAGAAATAGAAGGAGTGGAAGCTAAGAATTAGAAATTGTTTCTTGCTTTTAATTATTGCTTTGTATTTTCTTGGGAAAAAAAAGTGGTAGATTAGTAAGCACTAAACCTTACTGCCATGCACTCAGTAGTGCTGAGAGAAATATGATAAAAGAGGCAATCTGCTCATAGGACAGGACTGCAGCAATTGCTATTTGGCTTATTTTTTCAGGGGACCCTGCTCAGCCAAACTCTGATCCAAAGGAAGCCACCGCCGTCATATCCACATCTAGCCATACTTTGTTTGAAAGCTTCCCGGGCTCTGTGAGTGCTGGCTTTTGGGACCTATTTTTGAGGGGAAAGAATATGGTCATTGCTTCCTTCTGGATACACTGAACCCTCGATAAAGGACTTGGAGGTGGCTTGTGTGACTTTTACTGCTGAAGTAAATAGGCTTTGTTTTAAGCCTGGTACCTAATCAATCCAGAACTTAGCTGTGTTTATATGCCACAGGGAAGTCAAAGCCAATGCATCTTGGAACTGACTGAAAGTAAATGACCACTGTGTAGCTCCCTGTATTAATGCATAAGGCCCTCTAGACTGAAATATACCATGCAAAACATGGCATACAGAAAGACATCTTGAATATTTCCTGTGACTAGTCAAGACCCTATCAAGGAGGTGATCAGCATCATCTGCACTCTAACTGAATCTTGCATTTATACCCTAACTGAAACTTGCATCCTTTTGTACACTGTTTCTCCTCTATCTTTCTAGTTGGAACATATCCCTTAATACACAGATTTAGGGTTTATCCTCAACAGTGTCATTAGCTGACTGTCTAATGGAATCAACCTCTTTCTCTATCTTTATATGAAATTATTTATTTATTTGGATTTCCTCATTATCAGAAACATACCCATGCAATTATTTAAAGACTTGATTTTGTCCTAAATTAGGTAAAATAGGATAATGAAATGTGTATCCATATGTAATAATCAAATAGAGAACCCAAACCTATTTGTATCCATAATTTAAACAGAATAAGTAAGGTAACTGTATTAGTTTCCAAATGCTGCTATAACAAATTTCTAAAAACTTAATGGCTTAAAACAGCACAAATTTATTATGTTACAGTTCTGAAAGTAAGGAGTCTAAAATGAGTTTGCAAGGCTGCATTCTTTCTGGAGGCTCTAAGGAATAACCTGTGTTCCTGCCTTTTCCGGCTTTTAGAGGCTACTCACATTTCTTAGCTTATGGATCTTTCCTCATATCACTCAGATCTCTGCTTCTATCATCACCTCTCTTACTCAAACACCAACCCTCCTTCCTCTCTCTTATAAGGATGCTTGTGATTGTGTTGGGCTTACCTAAACAATACAGATAATCTCCACATCTCAAAGTACTTAACATTATCACACCTAAAAAGTCCCTTCTACTGAGGTTATATATTCACAGGTTTCTGGGACTGGGATATGAACACCTTCAGAGCTATATTCTGCCTACTACAATAAGCAATACCCAAGCTAGTATTTTATTTTGTGCCCGAGGAACTGTATTTTCACATCTCATTTCAGCTATGCTTGGTCATTCTACATCTTTATCATCCAAGGTGCAGATGAAATAAGAGTGTTTTACTCTATGGAATAGTAGAAAGTGCATTAGCTTTGGAGTCAGAAAGCCCTATTTTCACACTCTGGCTTTTCCATTGAGCCAACTGTATGGCCATGAACAAGACATTTAACTTCTCTGATCCCTGACCCTTTGAATGTAGTGTGGTCCTCAATAAATGGCAGTTGCTTTAACAAAATAATAATTATTGTCAAATTTCAAACCCCAGGCTCCCAGCTTTATACCTATTGTCTTTATTCCTTCAATGAGGGGGTCCCTTCTCTCGTCATATTTCCAGAAATACTGTCAATATTCCTATCATGCTTTTCCCAAGTAAGGAATGTGAACTCAAACCACTTTGTAAGTGTTGGATCACACACTTCGGGCCATGCCTTTCATCCTGGCAGGAAGGCAGTATGCATGCTATCCTGCCAGGCTCACTTGCTATCCAGCCCAGTTCCTAATACTCATGAACCTTCCCATGCTCTCCAACTCTTAGATGGAGAGAGCATTTTTATCTTTAACTCATATGAATAATGCTGGCAAAATAATTGCAGGTGAACAGTTATTCCAATTAACAGTGTTTTAAAGTCTATATTCTAAGAAGAGGATTTACTAGATTATAAACTTAATATTGCTCAGAAATAACATTTCATACACTTTAATGGTTTTCCTGCAAACTATCCCCTAAATTATTACCCTCCCTACAAAATAGAATATTAATACATGTTAGACCACTTTACTAGCATTAAAGTGTTATTATTGTTATTAATTCATTGTAAAAAATGTTTTCAATGTAGTATTGTACCCTGTGGCTATTTGTATTTTCTATCTGGCAATTATCTCCTTGTCTTTATTTTTCTAGTGGAGTGTTTATAATTTTTCTTATAGATTAATAGGAGCTATTTACATAGTATTAGGCATTGACTGCATTGAAGGCCCAATTCTTTGCCCTCCCTGTTTCCAGGGAACTGTCTTTCTGCCATGTAACTTTGCAGTACCCTCCTACTCAGGAAAAGATGTTATTCTCACTCCTTAACATGGTGATCAATTATGTGACCTATGTTGACAAATGGCATGCTAGCAAATGTGATACAGGCAGATACTGGAAAACGCTTCTGCATTTCTATTGGTTTTCATTTCTCTGCCATTGCCATGAGTATTTATCTTTGCTAGCCTGCTGGATGAAAGACACGTGAATAAAACTGAATCATTCCCTATCATCCCAACCAAGTCTATCCTGTATTAAGTGACAGCCAGCCGGCTCTTAGTCTTGGGAGAGAGCCCAGACAAGATCAGGAGAGCTGCCTCACTACCCCTCAGTTGACCACAGGCACATAAATGAGTCCAGAGGAGGTCAGCTAAATCCCACGGACCTGTGAGCTAAATAAAATGTTATTGTTTTTTGCCACTAAGATTTTGTGGGTGGTTGTTATGCAACATTATTGCAGCAAAAGCAACTGATGTATCTATAAGGATATTCGGCACATTCACACCCAGCCCTTTCCCAGTTTGTCACTAACCTCTTAAGTATATTTACATATTTTTAAATATATAGGCTTATACATTTTCATATCAACTTGTGGTGAAATAAGAAATATATTTGGTGTTTGTCCCCAGTTCCTGGCACAGAGCTGTTAAAACCATTGGAAATTCCTAAGGGATAAGGTTGATAGGAATGTCTTTTGTTCTAGTAAAGGAACTCTTGGCAGGCCCCTAGATAGCTTCAGGATGAGGGCTAGTTGCCAGAAAGACCAAGCCTTAATTAGAAGCTTGGAATTTTCAGTCCTACCCCCTTCCCTACCACCCACCCCTCCATGCCAACCTTTGGGGAAGAGAGAGAGATGGAGAGTTAGTTAATAAACAATCAAGCTTACATAATGAAATCTCAATTAAAAACTAAAAAACTAAAAATAAAAATAAAAACTAAATGATGGAGTTCTGAGAGCTTCCTAATTGGGGAACACTTTCACATGCCAGGAGGGTAGTACACCTCAACCCCATGAGTGACAGAAGGTCCCACCATAAGGACATTTCTGAACTTCATCCTATCTACCTCTTCACCTTACAGTTATTTTTATCCTTTATAATAAACCAGTGGACCTAAGTAAATGGCTTCCTGAGTTAGTTCTGTGAGCCATTCTAACAAATTGCAAAACCTGAGGAGGAAGCCATGGGGACCCCCAATTTATAGCCAGTCAATTAGAAGTAAAAATTTGCATCTGAAGTGAGGTTGTGAGATTGAGCTCTTAAACCTATGGAGTCTGACATTAAACCTGAGCAGTTAGTCAGTTTAAATTGAATTGTAGGATACCAAGTCAGTGTCATAGAATTGGAGAAGTGGATTTTGAAATGAGAATTGGAAAAGATATGACACATTTTGTGTTAGGAGGAAAAAACCCTCTCAATCCATGTTCAGAAATCTCTAGCTATAGCTACATTATAGCAGCAACTAAAAGTGACACCAACAAACTTGATATATATGACAGCTCTCTGGATTCTCTCAACAAAGCAAATATTGGCAATGCAGCTCCAGGCTAGGTAGAGGTCACCACAGAGATAGATGGGCTCTAAAGAGACCCCAAAGAAGTCAGGCTCCTGCCCCTTGCAGGCTGATATTTGTTCTAAACATGGAGTCTCCATATAGAGCTCTCTGTTCTCAGCTCAGTTTAGTCATTCAATGCATGACAACGTTTGAAAATTTAAATGAATAAAGAAGAGACTCATATATTCTTGCTTTTGTGAATAATTTCAAGGTTTCTTCTTTCTTAATATATTCATGTAATAATATAAAATAATTCAAGGATTATATTCTCTGGCAAAGAAACCTTACAGATGATGACAAATACAAACATTATACCGATGTGTACAGATATGTCAATATAGAGATAGACACAAATGTATATAGATATATACAAATGTATACAGATATGCAGATATGTATGTACATACAGGCACATAAAGGCAAAATACAGACATATACAGATATGCCAACTAACAGTTATTACCAAGAAGGTGACTGTGAAGTATGGCGTCAGGGCCAAGGTATTAGTCAGATCAGAGTTAGTAGCGGTTCACAGAAGGAATTTGATTATATATATTAAAAAGCGGTCAAATAAATAAATGTATTATGGATTAAATATTTATTTAAAGATCCTTTTTTTAAAGAAGGCAAAAAATTACCAATAAAGGCAATCTTTCATGTCAAGAGCTGAGCTAAACTGGAGACAGCTGAGCTATGAGGTATTAGGGCTGTCAATTAAAACAACAAGCCAAAATGAAAGTACTAGTTGTCCACGAAAAAAAGTTAGAACTAATAAATGAATTCAGTAAAGTTCAGGATACAAAATCAACATAAAATAATTAGTAGTGTTTTCATACAGTAACGAAAAGCTTTCTGAAAAAGGGACCTAGAAACAATCTCATTTACAATAACATCAAAAAAATCTTAGGAATAAATTTAACCAAGGAGTTAAAAAACCTGTGCATTGAAAACTAGAAAAACACTGACAAAAGAAGCTAAAAGGGACACAAATAACTGGAAAGATATTTTGTGTTCATGAAATGGAAGAATTAATATTGTTAAAATGCCTATACTTCTCAAAGCAATCTATAGAGTCAACAAAATTCTTATTGAAATTTGAAAGTAATTTCTCACAGAAATAGAAAAAACTATCCTAACATTCATAAAAACCCAAGAAAGACCCAGAAAAGCCAAAGCTATCTAGAACAAAAAGAATAAAATTGTAGGCATCAAAACCAAACACTGCATGTTCTCACTCATAGGTGGGAATTGAACAATGAGAACACATGGACACAGGAAGGGGAACATCACACACCAGGGCCTGTTGTGGGGTCGGGGCAGAGGGGAGGGATAGCATTTGGAGATATACCTAATGTTAAATGATGAGTTACTGGGTGCAGCACACCAACATGGCACATGTATACATATGTAACTAACCTGCACGTTGTGCACATGTACCCTAAAACTTAAAGTATAATAATAAAAAAAAATTGTAGGCATCATATTACCTGACTTCAAAATCTACTACAAAGCTTTGCAATAGAAGCATCATGGTACTGGCATAAAAGAGAGATATTGACTAAATAGAACAGAATAGAGAGCTCAGAAATAAATCTACACATTTACAGTCAAATGCCAAAAACAGACAGTAAGGAAAGGACACTTTTTTTAATAAATGATGTCAGGAAAACTAGATATTCACATAATTGAGATTAGAGCCTTATCTCACACCATGTACCAAAATCAACCCAAAATGAATTAAAGACTTAAATGTAAGACCCAAAACTATAAAAATACTAGAAGAAAACTTAGGGAAAACTCTCCTGAACATTGTTCTGGGAAATTTTTTTTATATGATCCCCAAAACAAATGGATTTGACAGGCAACAAAACTAAGAAGAAACAAATGGGATTTCATCAAGCTAAAAAGTCCCAGGCATGGTGGCTTACACCTGTAATCCCAGCACTTTGGGAGGCCGAGGCTGGTGGATCACGAGGTCAGGAGTTCGAGACCAGCCTAACCAACATGGTGAAACCCTATCTCTACTAAAAAATACAAAAATTAGCCAGGTGTGGTGGCAGGTGTCTGTAGTCCCAGCTACTTGGGAGGCTGAGGCAGGAGAATCGCTTGAAACTGGAAGGTGGAGGTTGCAGTAAGCTGAGATCGCACCACTGCACTCCAGCCTAGGCAACAAGATTGAAACTCCGTCTCAAATAAAAAAAAGTTTCTGCACAACAAAGGAAACAAGAGAGTGAAGAGAAAACCCACAGAATGAGAGAAAATACTTGCAAACCATACATCTGATAACAGATTAATATCAAAAATACATAAGAAACTCAAATAACTCAGTTACATAATCAAAAACAAAAACCCCTAAAATATGGACAAAAGACATAAATAGACGTTTCTCAAAAGAAGACATAAAAATAGCCAACAGATATATGAAAAAAAAGTTCAACATCATTAATCAATGGAGAAATGCAAAGTAAAACCACAGTGAGCTATCAAGGCATACCTGTTGGAATGGCTATTATCAAAAAGATGAAAGATAACAAGTATTGGCAAGAATTCAGAAAAAAACGGATACCTGGTACATTGTTGACTGGGATGTAAATTGACATACCCATTATGGAAAACAGTATAAAGTTTCCTAAAAAAAAATTGAAAATAGAACTGTCATATGATCCAGCAATACTACTTCTTGGTATATATCCAAAAGAAATGAAATTAGTATCTCAGAGAGATAGCTGCACTCCTATGTTCATTATAGCATTATTTACAATAGCCAAGATAAAGAATAAACCAAAGTGTTCTTCAATGGAAAATTTTCAAATGAAAATGTTACACACACAAACACACACATTCACACTCACATGCATAGAAACATTATTCCACCTTTTAGAAAAGGAAATCCTGCCATTTGCAAAAATGTGGATGAACTTGGAAGACATTATGCTAAGTCAAATAATCCAGGCACAGAAAAACAAATACTACATAATCTCACGTATTGTGAAAACTAAAAAAGTCAAACATGGAAGCAGAGAGTAGAATGATGGTTGCTAAGGGCTGAGGGTGGAGGAGTGGGAGAAATAGAGAGATGTTGGTCAAAGGGTACAAAGTATTAGTTTGGCAGAATAAATAAGTTCTGAAGATCTAACGTAGCCTCATGATTACAGTTAATACTGTATTGTATACTTGAAATTTGCTTAAATGTTCTCTCCACACACCCACACAAAATGACGATGTGAGGTGATGGATATGTCAACTGGTTTCATTGTGATTATCATTTTACAATGTATGTATACATTTTAAAAGACTTAAAGTATAATAATAAAAAAAAATAATAATAATTAAAACAAAAACTACTAGAAAAAAAAAGCTGGAGGGAAAGTCAAACACAAAGGTAACAGTTAAGTCTTTAATCACTAGCTGTGATTAAACACTCTTGTGTATAAGCAAGACACTAACCTGAAGAATGCACTGGCTCTCTGCTGTTCTATTATTCCCCCATGTAAAAGTGCAGATAAGAGTAAGCTGAATTAGTGCAGATGAAGGGAAATCTGAGTTCCTCGCTCACAATTAAAGACTTTTTTTTTTATTACTATACTTTAAGTTTTAGGGTACATGTGCACAATGTGCAGGTTAGTTACATATGTATACATGTGCCATGCTGGTGTGCTGCACCCACTAACTCGTCATATAGCATTAGGTATATCTCCTAATGCTATCCCTCCCCCCTCTCCACCCCACAACAGTCCCCAGAGTGTGATGGTCCCCTTCCTGTGTCCATGTGTTCTCATTGTTCAATTCCCATCTATGAGTGAGAACATGTGGTGTTTGGTTTTTTGTCCTTGAGATAGTTTACTGAGAATGATGATTTCCAATTTCATCCACGTCCCTTCAAAGGACATGAACTCATCATTTTTTATGGCTGCATAGTATTCCATGGTGTATATGTGCCACATTTTCTTAATCCAGTCTATCATTGTTGGACATTGGGTTGGTTCCAAGTCTTTGCTATTGTGAATAGTGCTGCAATAAACATACATTGCATGTGTCTTTATAGGAGCATGATTTATAGTCCTTTGGGTATATACCCAGTAATGGGATGGCTGGGTCAAATGGTATTTCTAGTTCTAGACCCCTGAGGAATCGCCACACTGACTTCCACAATGGTTGAACTAGTTTACAGTCCCACCAACAGTACAAAAGTGTTCCTATTTCTCCACATCCTCTCCAGCACCTGTTGTTTCCTGACTTATTAATGATTGCCATTCTAACTGGTGTGAGATGGTATCTCATTGTGGTTTTGATCTGCATTTCTCTGATGGCCAGTGATGATGAGCATTTTTTCATGTGTCTTTTGGCTGCATAAATATCTTCTTTTGAGAAGTGTCTGTTCATATCCTTTGCCCACTTTTTGATGGGGTTGTTTTTTTCTTGTAAATTTGTTTGAGTTCATTGTAGATTCTGGATATTAGCCCTTTGTCAGATGAGTAGGTTGCGAAAATTGTCTCCCATTTTGTGGGTTGCCTGTTCACTCTGATGGTAGTTTCTTTTGCTGTGCAGAAGCTCTTTAGTTTAATTAGATCCCATTTGTCAATTTTGCTTTTGTTGCCATTGCTTTTGGTGTTTTAGACATGAAGTCCTTGCCCATGCCTAGGTCCTGAATGGTAATGCCTAGGTTTTCTTCTAGGGTTCTTATGGTTTTAGGTCTAACGTTTAAGTCTTTAATCCATCTTGAATTAATTTTTGTATAAGGTGTAAGGAAGGGATCCAGTTTCAGCTTTCTACATATGGCTAGCCAGTTTTCCCAGCACCATTTATTAAATAGGGAATCCTTTCCCCATTGCTTGTTTTTCTCAGGTTTGCCAAAGATCAGATAGTTGTAGATATGTGGCGTTATTTCTGAGGGCTCTGTTCTGTTCCATTGATCTATATCTCTGTTCTGGTACCAGTACCATGCTGTTTTGGTTACTGTAGCCTTGTAGTATAGTTTGAAGTCAGGTAGCGTGATGCCTCCAGCTTTGTTCTTTTGGCTTAGGATTGACTTGGCGATGCGGACTCTTTTTTCGTTCCATATGAACTTTAATTGTTTCAGATATGAAGTTTACTTCCAGGGGATATAGTAATAATCTCTAAAATCCAAATGTTTCATAAGACACTTTTATAAAAATAACAGTTCAAAAGAAACATTTGCAAAATAATTATTAGTTCTTATACAAATCTTCAGATTAAAAAGAAGACAATAAATACTTTTGTTGAAATCATCGATTTGTCTCTTAATTTAAACTAACTTTATAGAAAACAAAAATATCAGCTATGTAGGAGCACTAACATTTTATTCCCATTAATCAGTAGAGTTTCTTTCACCAAGAGTACAAGGGACTATAATTTTAAGACTAGGTGTTGGAATTTCATTAGACAGACAAAACAAACATAAAGAGAAAATATATAGGGAAAGAGTAAAATGTGATTATAAACAAATGCAATATGTGCATATAATATTTTACAACTATTTTTTGAAGTCTACCTAATCTGTCTAATTGATAGGTGATTCATATGAGTGTTCAACACTATTCTAATTCTTAGTCACCTGTATGCTGGTTGGAGCTATGGCACAGTATACTGATATCCTTAGCTATTTGGGTATACTGATATCCTTAGCTATTAAGTATGCACAAAGCCTGAAGCAGCTGGAGCTTCATGTTCCATAATCCAGGTAACAAACTCCAGACATAGTCTTTAGTTCCTTGGATGACAGGTGAGCAGAACAGGGTCTGACCATTTCTCTACATTACCAACTAGTAGTGAACATGCTGTGCCATACCTACTGCTCACCATTCTCCATGAATCAATGTGTCGTCAAAGGTTAGAATCCCCTGCACAACTATTTCAAGAACAGTGTTGATGACCATAGTGTGTGATAGAGGCCAGGAGAAATTTTTGGTGAATTCATAATTGGACAGTGACCCAGAAATCCTGTCTTCACATATAGCACATACTTCTGTCTATTTGAGGTCAATATGGTAATTTAATGAGATCTAGACCAGCACAGAATGGTATTTCCACAATGCTTGCAAGTGTAAAACATTAGTGCTCCATCTTTTTTTTTTTTTTTTTAGTTGAGACAGAGTCTTGCTCTTGTCGCCTAGACTGGAGTACAGTGATGCGAATCTTGGCTCACTGCAACCTCTACCACTTAGGTTCAAGTGATTCTGTTTCAGCTTCTCGAGTAGCTGGGACTACAGGTGCCTAACACCATGCCTGACTCATTTGTGTGTGTGTGTATTTTCATATTTTTAGTAGAGACAGGGTTTCACCATGTTGGCCAGGTTGGTCTCAGATTCCTGACCTCAAGTGATCCACCCGCCTCGGCCTCCCAAAATGCTCGGATTACAGGAGTGAGCCACAGTGCCCAGCCTCCATCTTTTTTTTTTTTTTTGAATACTTGATATGAATATTTCAATGAATTTAAAATCTACTGACATCATCATAGGAAATTCCAGCTTTGCCAGTTTGATTTTTAAAACATATGTTTTAATATAAAATAAAGGTCTAAAATAAAAGTGTTACAACACTTTTAAAAATGTTTTAATATATTCATTGAAGTAAAAACTGTTTTGAAAAATGTTTTACTATACTCAGGAAATATACCTAGGACTGTATGTTTCAGAATAGCTGGACCATGCTTGGTTGGTCTAGGCTAATCAGGGTAATTTTATCTCCTTATCAGTAATTGGTTGGGAATGGGTATGTGAAGCCAAGTTTGGTATATACCACATCCTGGGTTGGCGGAATAAAATGTCATTCTCAAAGGCATAAAGAATTCAGGTTCTATTATGTCCTCATTAAATTAGTGTGCTTCATTAAAAAGAAAAAAGAAAGAAAGAAAACAAATCAGCTATGGTAGATAGTGATGAACCACCATAACTTTAACCAAGCAATAGCCCCAATCCTAGTTTATGTCCTGCATCTGATATCTTTTCTAGAACAGATCAGTGCAGTGCCTGGCACTCGCTAGGCAGTTATGGGCCTAATGAATGCCTTCTTTAATCTCCAGTAGGAAGGAAGATCAGAAACAGCCTAACACCAAAAGAAACCCACCTAATAAAATCTTAGTTTATTTGGTGCTTTCCAGAATCTACTGTTACAAATATTTTTGCTATTTGACCTTCATTAACGCTTTCCAAATATTACATTCTCTTCAAATTTCAAAAATAAATTTATATTTTTTGGCTTCTTCTTCGCCCTCTCTGTTTCCCTCCCCCTCCTTCTTCTTGAGTTTCTATATTTTAGATGATAATCAAGGTAGACATGATATTGTTCAACAGTATATTGTTCTCCTCTTAGCCAGATTTCCCAGTTTCTAGAGGTTGGCTCTTCTCAGGCTACTTGTCATTGAGCATGTCCATGTGATTAGTTGAATCTAATGAAATGTGAATTATATATATACCACTTCCAGGCTGAGGCAGTGATAAAACTATGTGGTATTGTTCAGTCTCTCTGTCCCCATGCTCAACAACCTAGAAAATCTTATATTGATGTAATAGAAGTATGAAATTTGAACACCTAGAATCACTGAGATGCTACACAGAGGAGAGTTGTCCTGGATTGTTGTAAGAACTTGCAGTGAAATTTGAACATGAAATAACTTTTTGTTGAATTAAGCCTCTGAAACTTTTAGTTATTTGCTGACCAAAGCATAACCTGGCATTACTCAGATTATATAAGTCTCTATTACTTAGTTTACAATAGCAAAAATGCTCAAGCATCTTTGCAATTTTTAAAACTCAAATATTTTCTTTTTTCTTTCTGAAGAGTTTTTCATCTCACAATAACTATGTTGGGAAAATATAATTTTTTGTGACTCTTCTCCATGACAAATTATAAATTAAAAAATGTATGCTTTATATATCATCCTTTATAAAATGTTTCTTTGCTAATACAAGTTCATAAGGATTGAAAGAGCTTGCATTAGTTTTCCCCAGCATGGGACTTAACTCAAGCAAGCCTCAGTTGTTGGGGTTGTGGTTCCTCAAAGAGATGAATGAATGAAGAAGAGAAGGAAACATAAAGTAAGAAGTGGCAGGGCTAATGAGTCAAATCAAAATGTAGGGCTAGTCTTCACTGAAATAAATTGATATGCCAATAGTAAATTTGGGATTTATATGGGCCACAGTTAGTTTGTAGGGTAATAATCTTATTTGGTAGGATGGTTTAGTAGCAACCATCTCTAAGTGTGGATGAAGCTTGAAACCAAACGTATAATCCTGTAGTTTCAGGCTGTCAGCAGGTTTGGAAAATTGTCAGCCAGGAACTAAGAATGTAGAGAGAAAGGGGCAGTCCTTGTAAAGGAGATGCAAGGGACAGCCAGTGTTCAAGCATAACAAAGTAATAGAAAAAAGAAATGACTATGAAAATATAATCCATGTTCTAGTCTTTCCCCACTCAGGTAGCCATAGTGATCTTTCCAAAATGCAAAACTTATCATGTTGCTCAACTGCTTAGGTTCAATATTGTTTCATTTATCTTTATGCAGTTTGCTTAATTGTTTTTGTTTTTACTTCTTCTTGCTGGAGTGTTTTAAAGTAAATCAAAGATACATGTCACACATTAACACTTCAGTATGCATCTCTTATTAATATACATTTACTTTTATGGTTAATAGTCATCAACTTTCTGCCATTCTTTTTATCAGCTAAGATCCTCCCATCTTGTTTTTCAGTTTGAGCATTCCAATAAGCCTATTGGAAAAAAGGCAGGATAGTCTTATATACACATGGTATACATAATGTCTAATATGATTTCTGTCATTAATTGTTGCTCAATAATTATAATGATGATTTTTTAAAAACCAAGTATTTCAAGCTGGGGAACAATAATATAGATTATATCAGAATCTAGCTATCTATTCCTCCTATCATTCTTAGGCTGGATTTCAACCTTTTGCATTAGTGTTCTACCTTGGTGAAAATTTGTACTCATCATCATTTGGTATATAAGAAAAATTGAAATAGAGTATGGGCTTCTAAAATTATATTTTAACTTGAGTATGTAGAGGTTCTCAGCCCTTCTCAATGTCGTCAATGAAGTAGATTGAGCTTTAATTGTATATTTAGGTCTAAATGAGGATCATTCATCCCTTACTCAGGAGCAATCATTCTAGATCTGAGTGTACTTACTGAGGGAAAACAAAAGATGAAAATTTATAACATATCAAACATGACATCAACAATTTAGCTATATCTTAAATTTACCTTCTCTAAGCATCTCTGGTTCAACAAATCCCTGTGCAAAATCCTGGGATTGCCCCTCAAACTGGAGAAAGGAGGCAAATAGTAGACACATTCGTTTATAGCATAAGCCAGGATCAGATAGCGATTATAATGGGCAGAAATATTTCCTTCAGTTTCATCATTCAAGGAGGATAGTAATTCTCCAAATCTACAAATAAATAAAAAGTTTGAAATAAATAAAGCATGTGGTATAGGCTTTTAGATATCACCATTGTTTAAAGTTTTCCTGCAGATATGTTCTGATCTTTGTCAATACATTCATATATATTAATTCTATAGATGTAGACACACAGTTCAGAGCAGAGTCTATTCAAATTTTTAAAAGGAAATTACTCAGTCCCTCTAAATGATTGACACATTGACTTACCGGGAAATTTATTAAAAATCTATCCTGGTTTATTTCTTGGAAAATTGTAGTTCTAAAATATTCTCCATGAAGAGCTAATGAGATTTAGGCAAAATTATTCTACAAATAGCCATGGTGAAAAAAAATCTGATTTTGTAGTCAGAAACCAGTTAATGAGCAATCTGTATAAGTCTTAAAATGCCATCTTTTAGCTGATATTCTCACATAATTCATATCAATATTTAAGACATATCAAAATTGTGATTACTGTTTAAAAAAGATTCTCATGGTGTATAAATCATAATTTAATTTGGTAAAAACATATTTTTTTCACTCACCCAACCCCTTCCTTTTAACTTGTTTCTTACTATTTAATGAGCTAGATGTACACCACCTGTTATTTGATCATTATATCAAGCCTGTGTTCAGCCTGGAAAGCAGAACCATACCAGGGAATTTAATTCAGCAAACTAGTCACAGAGTTTTCAGAAAAGCCAAAAACGGGGAAAGATGAGATATCCAGATATAATTCATCTGCAGGAAGCTGCTGTTTGTACTCCTAAAACTGGAGGTACAGAAGGAGAAGGAAATGATACCAGAGTCCAGAAGCCAGGCTCACCAGGGGGAACGAAAACCCCAGTGAAGGAGATTCCCAGGAGACCACCAGATGAGCCACATAGAAGAGACCACCAGGTGGGAGCTGGAACTCTGTGGAAGGACCACAGGCACGGGTTAGACCCATAGTATGGGCTTCTAAGTGTGACTGAGACCATAAAGGAAGGAACAGGTGACAAGAAGGAGCTGTCTAAAAAGAACTAGAATTATAAAGGTAGAGTTACTGCTGAAGATTACATCTGAAGCAGCAAGAGGGGCAGAGAAAGAACTCAGTTGGCCTTCCCACGCTCCAGTCTTCTGCCACTTACGCAGACGGAATCTAAACAGAAGTCAATCAGGCAGGGAACCTGAAAGACACAGGTTTACTTCCTGCTATAGAGAGAAGAAGAACCAGGAGGGGAAGTACACACAAAAGTAAATAGGCAAATGGCTAGAACAATGATGCAAAGAAGAAAAAAGTAGGTATTAACCTTTAAGAAAATGTCCAGTCTTAAGCAATTGTTTCTCTGTCATTTATTTCCTACTACCAAGTGGAAGTGATTTCTAATCTGCATTGGCAATATAATTATTTATTGATCTCAGTGTTAGAGATCAATCCATAACAGCTCTGAGAAGCATTTAAGCTCCTTTAATAACAATTCACCTAAGCCACTTTCATGTACTGGGGCAATGACCATTCCAGCCTAACATCTCAGGTAATCTCCTTATTATATGTGGACCATAACAATATCCTCTTCTCTGTTCTAATTGTAAAAAAATATATACATGTGACCATTATCACCAAAATTAATGATGACATCTAAATTTTCTCTAACATGGCTCCGAACAACTGTGAGCAATCAGGAGGCTGAGTTTGTGCCTCTTTTAAAGGGAAATGAGTATTAGAGATGTTAACTACTTTCATTCAAGTCAAATAATGAATAGCAAGTAGTAAGACTGGAAATAAAATCCAAGACTTGTAAAGGAAAATATTTTGGTATTCCTTCTGTACCACTAAGTTTCCAATACATAATTAACTCTAGTCACATACAAACTTCAAGAGCCAGAAGTTGGTTCGCAAAAGTAATTGAATAAGTCACAATTATTGGGTAAATGATTTCTGTAACAATATGAATAAGCGTGTACTATCAGAAGCAATTTGGACTTTTCAGAAACTACTGGATGTTTTTTTTTTCTTTTTGTTTTCTTCTGGCCCTAGGCTTTCTTGCATTGGTTCACTTGCTCTTTTAGGGATTATCAATTCGAGAGATATAATTCAAGTTGGTGAATTTTCTATCCCCATCCACCAACTCCCATAGTTAGATTGCGGGCTCTTTGAGAACAGGAACTCTTTTTTATTTCTTTTATTGCAACAAAAAATTGCACATATTTATGGTATAGATATGAATGTGGTATTTTGACACATGCATATGGTGTGCAAGGATCAAATCAGAGTATTTATTTATCACCTCAAATATTTATTATTCTTTTGTTTTGGAACATATCAGATCTTCTCTTCTAATTGTATATTTGAAGTATACAATTAATTATTGTTAACTATATCCTGCTACTATGCTATTGAACAGTAGAATTCATTCCTTCTATCTAGCTCTATGTTTGTATCCATTAGACAACTTCATTCTCCCCCACCCAAAGCTTCCCAGCTATGATAACTATTATTCTACTCTCTATCTCCATGATATCAGCTTTCTTTTTAGCCCCCACATATGAACAGGAACATGTAATATTTGCCTTTCTATGCTGGGCTTATTTTACTTACAATAGTGATTTCCATTTCCATCTAAGTTGCAGCAGATTAAAGGATTTCATTCTTTTTATGACTAAACAATACTCCATTGTGTATATATGCCATATTTTCTTCATTCATCCATTCATGGATGCTTATGTTGATTCCAAATCTTTGCTATTGTGAACAGTTCTGCAATAAATGTGGGGGAACAGGTATCTCTTTAATATACGGATTACTTTACTTTGGATAAATACCCAGTAGTGAAATTGCTGGATTGGATTTTTTAGTTTTTTGAGAAACCTGCATACTATTTTCCATAATGGCTATACTAATTTACATTTCCATGAATGATGTATAAGAGTTCCTTTTTCTTCACATCCTCACCAATATTTGTTATTTAGTTGTTTTTAATTTTTTGTAATAGCCATTCTAACTAGGGTGAGATGATATTTCATTGTGGTTTTGATTTGCATTTCTCTAATTATTAGTGATGTTGAGTAATTGTTTCACCTATTTCTTGGCCATTTGTGTCTTCTTTTGAAAAATGTCTATACAGTTCTTTTGCCCACTTTCAATGGATTTTTTTTTTCTGTTGAGCTGTTTGAGTTCCTTGTGTATTATTGCAAGATAAATAATTTGTAAATCGTTTCTTCCCATTCTCTAGGTTGTGTCTTCATTTTATTCATTGTTTCCTTTGATGTATAGAAGATTTTTATTTTAAAATAGTGATATTTGTTTACTTTTGCTTTTGTTGCTTATACTTTTTTTTTTTGAGACGGAGATAAAGTCTTAATCATAAAATCTTTTCCCTAGATCAATGTTCTGAAGCATTCCTCCTATTTTTTTTAAAATAATTTTACAATATCAGGTCTTATGTTTAGGTCTTTTTTTTCTTTTTCAATTGATTCATGTTTATGGTGAAAGGGGTCCAGTTTCATGCTTCTGCATATGGATATTCAGTATTCCCAGCATTATTTATTGAATGGGGTGTCATTTCACCAATGTACATGCTTGGTGCTTTGTTGAAAATCAATTGGCTCTAATATGTGAATTTAATTATGGGTTCTCTATTCTGTTACATTGTCTATATGTCTATATTGTCTGTATGTCTATATGTCTGTTTTTATGCCAATACCGTGCTGTTTTGATTACTACTCATATTACTTTGATTATTCAGGGTCTTTTGTAGTTCCATGTGCATTTTAGAATGTTCTATTTCTTTGAAAAATGCCATTGATATTTTGATCAGTGGTTGCACTGAGTCTGTAGATTGCTTTGGACAGTATCATCATTTTAACAATATTAATTATTCAGATCTATTAGCCTGTAATATATTTACATTTATTTGTGTTCTCTTCAATTTCTTTAATCGGCATCTTATAGTTTTCATTGTAAAAGTCTTTCACCTTCTTGATAATCTTATTTCTAAGAATTTGTTGTAGCTATTGGCTATTGTAAATAAGATTGCCTTCTTGATTTCATTTTTAGCTAGTTTGCTATTGTATAGAAATACTACCAATTTGTATATGTTGATTTTGTATAATGCAACCTTACTGAATTTATTTATCAGTTCTAAGAGTTTTTTGCCAGAGTCTTTAGGTTTTTCTATATATAAGATCATGTCTCCACAAAGAGGAACAATTTGACTTCCTCTTTTCCAATTTGGATGTCTTCTTTTTTTCTCTTGACCGATTCTACTGGCAGAACTTACAGTATTATCTTGAATAAGAATGGTACAAGTGGGCATCTTTGCCTTATTCCAGTTTTTAGAGGAAACATTTTCAGCTTTTCCCAATTCAGTATGGGCATGTGCTATATGGACTTCATTATGTTGAGACATACTCTTTCTATAACTAATTTGTTGAGAATTTTTATTATAAACAGATTTTGAATTTTATCATATGCTTTTTTTCTGGTTTATAAAAATTATCATATACTTTTTGTGCTTCATTTCGTTGATGTGACGAGTTACATTTGTTGATTTGCCTATGTTGAACCATTCTTCCATCGCTGGGGTAAATCTTACTTGACCATTATATTTTATTTTTTGATGTATTGTTGGTTTCAGTTTTCTGGTTTCTTTTTTTTTTTTTTTTTTTTTTGGAATTTTCTGTCTACGTTCATCAGGTATATTGGCCTGTAGTTTTCTTTCTTTATTGTGGCTTTGATTTGGGTATCAGGGTAATGCTGACATCATAGAAAAAATTAGAAAAAATTCCCACCTCCTCAATTTTTTGATATCAATTTTTTAAAATGGGTGTTAATTTTTCTTTACAAGTTTGGGAGAAATCAGCAATAAAGCCACCTGATCCTGGGCTTTTCTTGTTGGAAGTCTTTTTAACAATGATTCAATCTCATCATTCACTATTGGTCTGTTTAGGTTTTCTATTTCTTCCTAGTTCAACCTTGGTAAGTTGCATATGTCTAGCAATTTATCTGTTTCCTCACAGGTTTCCAACTTGTTAGCCTATAGTTGTTCATAATTGTCGCTATTGAGTCTGTATTTCTGTGGTATCAGTTGTAATGTTTCCGTTTCATTTCTGATTTTATTCATTTGGGTCTTCTGTCTAGCTAGCAGTTTATCCATTTTGTTTATCTTTTTAAAAACCAACTTTTGTTTTGTTGATATTTTGTATATTTTTAGTGTCTATTTCATTTAGTTCTGCTCTGATTTTTATTATTTCTTTTAGTCTATTAATTTGTTTTTGGTTTATTCTTGCTTTTCCAGTTCTTTGAGATTCATTAGGTTGTTTATTTGAAATCTTTCTACTTTTTTATGTAGTTGTTTATTGCTATACACTTCCTTCTTTGCACTGTTTTTGCTGTATCCCATAGTTTCAGTATGTTGTATTTTCTTTTCCATTAGTTTCAAGAAATTATTTTATTTTCTTCTTAATTTCTGTATTGACTTAATAGTTGTTTGGGAGCATGTTGCTTAATTTCCAAGTAGTTGTACAGTTTCCAAAATTCCTCTTGTTATTGATATCTGTTTTTATTCAATTGTGGTCTCAGAAGATACTTAATATAATTTCAATATTTTTAAATTTGTTGAGACTTGTTATGTGGCCTAATATATGATATCTCCTGGGGAATGCTCTACGTGCTGATGAGAAGAATATGGATTCTGAAACTGTTGGATGTAATTTCTGTAAATGTCTGTTAGGTACCTGTAATCTTGTCACATTCATTACCTTAAAATTGTCTTAATTGTACAGATTTAGTCCAATGTACAGATTAACTTCAATTTTTTAATTAGTTTTCTGTATAGTTGATCTATCCAGTGCTGAAGGTGGGGTGTTGAAGTCCTTAACTATTATTCTATTGGGGTCTATCTCTGTTTTTACTTCTATTAATATTTTTACTATGTATCTGGGCACTCCAATATTAATGTGTATATATACTTACAGTTGTTATAACTTCTTGGTCAATTGATCTCTATGATTATACAATGATCATCTTTGTCTCTATGTTTTTTTACTTCAAGTCTATATTGTGTATATAAGCATAGCTACTCTTGCATGCTTTTTGTTTACATTTACATGGAATATATTTTTCCATCTCTTTCAGTCTGTGTGTGTCTTTATAGGTGAAGTAAATTTGTTGTAGGCAGCATATAGTTGGATCTTGTTTTATTTTTCACTTTTTAATCCATTCAGCCAGTCTGTTGTCTTTTAATTGGGGAATTTAATTTATTTACATTCAAGGTTGTTAATGATAGGTGGCGACTTATTTCTATCATTTTGTTATTTATTATTTATTTTCTGATTTGTTTTGTATATCCTTTGTTTCTTTCTTCTTCTGTTGTTTATCATCTAAAACAAAAAGTATCTGAGACAGGTCTTAATCAATTTAGAAATTTACTTTGCTGAGATTACGTACTCAGACAAAAGGATAACAAATCCACAGGAACAATCTGTGCTCCATACTTTTTTTTGAAAGATTTTGAAGCCTTCAATATTTAAAGGGGGAAAGCAGGCTACAATAGAAAGAGGGAGGGTATGCACACATTACTGAACCCACCTGTTTGTTGCAAGAGAAGAGGAACAGGTAGAGGAATAGTCAATTATTTATTTAGCTAGCACTCAGTAAATTGGCACTTCACATAAGATAAAGTAAACATAGGGTGTCTATCTGTGAATATATTTAATATTTTATCTATAGATATCGGCTTGAAAACAAAATGACATGCAGTTTCTGGCAGGACTTAGCTTTCAGCTTAATTTTTTCCATTTGGTATAGTGAATTGAGGTCCCAAGATGTAATATTCCTTTCACAACCTTTATGATTTGATGGTTATTTTGTAGTGATAATGTCTGGCTTCTTTCTCTTTCTCATTTTTGTATCTGCTTTACTAATAAGTTTTATACTTTTGTGTGTTCTCATCATGGTGAGGTACCATTTCACTTCCAGATGTAGGATGCCCTTAAGCATTTCTTGTAAAATTGGTCTAATAGTGATGAACTACTGTAATTTTTGCTTACCTGGAAAAGGCTTTACTTCTACTTCATTTTTAAAGAATAGCTTTGCTGAGTAGAGTATGCTTGAGTGACAGATTTTTTTTGTTTGTTTTATTCAGCCCTTTGAATGTATCATTCCATTTTCTTATGGCCTGTAAGTTTTCAACTGAGAAATCCACTATTAGTCAGATGGAGATTCCCTTATATATGACCTAATGCATTTCTTTGTTTTTAGATTCTGAGAAATCCACTGTTAGTCAGATGGAGATTCCCTTATATATGACCTAATGCATTTCTTTGTTTTTAGATTCTCTCTTTGTGTTTAACTTTTGAAATTCTGACTATAATATGTCATAGAAAAAAACATTTTGGAGCTGAATATGTTTGAGGATCTTTGAACTCCTTGTATATGAATTTCTATATCATTTTTAAGACTTGGAAAGTTTTCAGCTATTAGTTTATTAAATAGGTGTCTATGCCTTTGCCCATCTCTTCTTGAACTTCCAAAAGTCAATATTTTGTCACTATTTTATACTCCATATATCATGCAAGCTTTTATTATTCTTTCATATTCTTTTGTTTAGTTTGACTTGGTTCTTTTGAAAGACTTGTCCTCAATTTTACAAATTCATGCTTCTGCTCAATCTATTCTATTGTTGAATCTCTTGATTATATTTTATTTCATTTTTAAATTTGTTCATTTACTGGATTTCTAGATTTTTGTACGGTATCAATTTCTGTGTTGAATTTCTCATTTAGATCTTAAATGGATTACTTCTAGTGTTGTTTGCCTGTATTCTCTTGTATCTCACTGAGTTTCTCTGTATTAGTCTGTTCTCATGCTGCTAATAAAGACACACTCAAGACTGGGAAAATTATAAAGGAAAGAGGTTTAATTGACTCACAGTTGCACATGGCTGGGGAGGCTTCACAATTATGGCAGGCAAATGAGAAGCAAAGTCACATCTTACATGGTGGCAGGTAAGAGAGTGTGTGCAGGGATCTCCCTTTTATAAAACCATCAGATCTCATGAGACTTACTCACTATCACAAGAACAGCGTGGGAGAAAGACCAGCCCCCATAATTCAATTACCTCCGATTCGGTCTCACCCACAACATGTGGGGATTATGGGAGCTACAGTTCAAGATGAGATTTGGGTGGGAACACAAGAACAGCACAAGAAAGACCCACCCCCATTATTCAATTACCTCCTACTTCCACAGGCACTGGCAGTGGTGGATCCTGGCAAGCCAGTCCTTAGGCCTCCAGACAGTGTCCTTAGTTCCCTCTGGTGGCAGTGGTGGGACAAATGAGCAGGCCTTTGAGCCACATGTTCCATGTGTGGTGTTGACAGTGGTGGTAGTGGCAGTGTACTAACTTTTGCACTCCGAAATGGTTTGCATGAGTGTCAGAAGAGACAACCGTGGGCTGCGTGAGGTGGGCCCATAAACCCAGGTGGCAAATATGGGCGTGCAGTGCTGGCTGTGTTAGGCAGAGTGAGTTTATTCCAAGGCCCCTGGACAGTATATTCAGGTTCTAGCAGGAGTGTCAGTAGATGGAACAGGACTATTTTTAAGCCCTGAGATGGTATGTGAATGAGCCAGTTCTCAGGCCCACTTAAGATATGTGCAATTGTTCAGTGGGTCTCCCACTGAAGAAATTGGGTGCTTTCAGAGACAATGACTACAGGCAGGCTGCATTCAGGTTCTGAGGAGTGCAAGGTTTGGATCATTCTTTCCCAGGGTCAACCTCCCTGGTGTGCTATGCTTCACATTTCCCAAAGTATAGGACACTGTGTGGGCTAGAGTGATTGTGGACCCAGCTGCACTGCTGGACCCAGCTGGCATTTGTGATGCTTCAACCCTCTGGGTAAATGTGGAGAGAAGTCAGTGAGGCTCCAAGCATGTGGAAATGCAGGGGCTATTGAACCCTAGAGCAGAATGTAGACTGGCAGGGGTTGGGCTCTTAAAATGGCACCATACTACAGCTGCTTGTTTCTTAGGAGTTGTGTGGGACCCAGAGTAAACTCCACCTCTGGAACAGTGTCATCACATGGACTCCAAGCAGTTTCCTATACTAGTTTCAGAAAACACAAGGGCTGAGGGGTCCTCCCATGGCTATAATTGCAGGAGTCCATGGCTACAAGCCCCATGTAAGTCCGAAACCCAACAGGGCACTCATTAAATCTCAAAGCTTTAAAGTAATCTCTTTTGACTCCATGTCCCACATCCAGGCCACACTGATGCAAGGGGTGGGCTTCCAAGGCCTTGGGCAGGTCTGTCCCTGAGCTTTGCAGGGTGAAACCACTATAATTGCTTTTGTGGGCTAATGTTGAGTGCCTGCAGCTTTTCTAGGCACATGGTGCAAGCCATCAGTGGATCTACCATTTTGAGATCTGGAAGATGGTGGCCCTCTTCTCACAGCTCTACTAGGCAGTGTCCCAATGGGGACTCTGTGTAGGGGTTCCACCCCCACATTTTCCCTCCACACTGCCCTAGTAGTGGTTCTCCATGAGGGCTCCACCACTGCAGGAGACTTCTGCCTGGAAATTCATGTTTCCATACATCTTCTGAGATCTAGGTGGAGGCTCCCAAACCTCAACTTTAGCCTTCTGTGCACCCACAGGTCCAACACCATGTAAAAGCCACAACGGCTTGGGGCTTGCATTCTCTGAAGCAATGGCCTGAGCTGTACCTTTGCCCCTTTTGGCCACAGCTGGAGCTAGAATAGCTGGGACACATGGCACAATGTCCCAAGGCTGCACAGAGCAACAGGGCCCTGGGCCTTAGCCACAGAATCATTTTTCCCTCCTAGGCCTCTGGGCCTCTAATAGGAGGGGCTGCACATCTTCACATGGTGGCAGGAAAAATAATAAAAGGGGAAGTGCTGCATACTATTAAACAAGCAGATCTCATGAGAACTTACTCACTATCACAAGAACAGCAAGGGGGAAATCTGCCCCCATGATCCAATCACCTTCTCACTAGGTCCCTCCCCCAACACTGGGGGATTAAAATTCAACATGAGATTTGGGTGGGGACACAGAGCCAAACCATATCACCTGGGAATCTTTCACCTACTTTTCTCCTACAATGGAGTGTTCCTCCTGGGTCAAAAATGATCCTGGCTAGACTAGCTGCTTGCTGCTGTCTCCTTTTATTCCTTAGAGATTTTTGTCACCTACCTGCTAAATTTCAGTGCTCTCTTAGAAGCTCTAGTCAATGTGTGGTTACCTACTCTTCCTTGATTCTTACTTGTGCCTTCATTTGCGTTTGTATCTTCCAGACTCCTGACAAAGCACATTGTTCTTGGATCTTAGATTGATATTTCTGTTTCTTTACAGATAAAAGTGAAAGCCAATTTTAACAAACATATGGGTATGCTAATTATGTGAATTTAATTAATTGTAATGAAGAATCTCTAGCAAAATGAAATACAGTTTTTATATATTAATGCATAGCAATATAAGCATTTATTAATGTTATTTGACTTTACTGGTTCTTATCTTCAATTTTGCAAGGCATAGAATTTGTGAAATGGTACTTGTGATCTTCAGATGTCTTTGGTATATTTTTTAAGGGACTACTAACAAGAGAAAATAAGTCATATTGGTTTTGCTTCCCCAAAATTAATTTGATCTTCTGTTTTACCTTACAGAAAAATACACTATTTTATTTATGTGATAATTCAGTTTATCCCTCATAAATTATGTGACAACTCAATATATATATATAATATATCTCCCTCTCTATATATATATATAATATATCTCTGGCTCACCAGAGATCTGAAATTGCCCACTCAAACAGAAACCACCATGTACTGGCCCAGGAAAAGAGCAACTACATCTTGCTTCTCTCAACCTTTTGGCCTCAATTTCATTCTTCCTTACTTTTGGTCTCCTTCTGATATTAAGAGTGCTCATTTATTTGTTTTCAGTATGGTCTCAGAAGAAATGGTGGATGCATACAAGTAGCTAAACAGCAAAACATGGAATACCACTGATAAGCAAAATAATTTACCTGCCACTGGTGGTAGAGGAAAGAGGCAGTTGTTTTAGGATGAGGAGTTGAAAACCAGTGAGGCATTAAAATGATATATAACTTTCCAGTTCCTAAATGTAATATAAATATATATATCTTTATGCCCAAATTAAGGACCAATAGCAATAGCATAATTATATAATTCTATGTTCTTGGTTTATGTCTTTCCCTTCATTATTTATGATTTGCTTAATCTTTATTCTTTCTTATTTTCCTTCATTTTAAAATTTTACACTTATGCACATGTCTTTTTTTTTTTTTTTTTTTTAGAGTCAGAGTCTCGCTCTGTCACCCAGGCTGGAGTGCAGTGGCAGGATCTCAGCTCACTGCAACCTCCACCTTCCAGGTTCAAGCAAATCTCCTGTCTCAGCCTCCCTAACAGCTGTGATTACAGGCACACACCACCATGCCTGGCTAATTTTTGTATTTTTAGTAGAGATGGGGTTTCACCAATCCACATGTCTTTTATTGTAAACTAGTTCAAGAAATAGTTATTAATAACCTAACATGATTTAATACTATTACTCCCCTCAACCCCTACCATATTTATTTTTGAACCAAAGATCCCCACAGGTAAGTTTTTTTTTATTTCATTGGTCTGTTCAGTTTTTTTCCCTCTCTCTAGTTTCAATAATAACTGCACTTATAAAAATAAAAGTAATTATTTCTTATTCACTAAATATGGATCATATATGAGTATTCACATATATTATTTCTATTCCTTTCCACAATTTCATGAAAGAAGCAGCTACTATTTCTGTTGAGTTTTATAACAGAAATATGAGGAAGGAACAGTAGATATAGTAATCTGTAAATAGTACATGTTAGGAAACTGAGGCTGTAATAAACATGGGGAAAGATATGTTCATCCAAGTTCCTTGAATATGTTGATCCAAGTTCCCTGAGGGAAATAAAGTACAGATATCTCAAATCAATTCAATGAAGAGTAACTCTTCTGAGATCTTCTTACCCATAAGTTCCAATATTAGGATGTATGTGTAAATTTCCACTATTAGGATGTATGTGTAAAGTTCTGCTAAGAAACGTGGAAGTTTGCTTATAGTAGCATTTGTGATTAAAAAAATTAATTAGGAATTAGCCTAAACATTCCATCAGCCAATAAAATCATGGTTTATCTGTACATGTAATACTATGAAATTAACTAAGTATACTTTTATATATTGATATAGAACATCTCTAAAATATACTGTATCAAGCTGAAAAAGCAGAGAATGAAACAGTGCACAGAGCATGTCTTTCATGTGATGTTAATACTTCATATAATACAAATCATACTTAACATAATATAATATTAAAGATTTTTTGGCATCTTTTCATAATGTCTATGACTTCATTATACAGATATTATATGGATTTATGACGTACCATTTTACACTTACACACACACACACACACACACACACTGATGGATACCCAAAACAAAAAGCCTGTAACAGTAATTTTGGAAGGAAAGAAGGTTGGAAAATACAGAGAAGATTATTTTTATTTTGTAACGTTCTATGATTTGAATTTTTTCATCTTGATATATTATTTTTACATAAATGGAAGTTTTTAGGGTTTAGGATAATGGATTATTTATTCAATCATAGTTACTTGTTTTAATTGTGCACAAAATAAATATTATAATATTATTTAAAATTAAAGACAACAAGATTCATGAACATAAAGTAGAAAACTTCTTTAAGAACCCTAAAGGAAAAAAAGTTGATTGTTTAAACAAACACAGTTTGAAAGAGCAAACAAGAGAAAGAAAGAAACAAACAAACAAGAGAACCTATAAATAGAAAACATAATAACAAAAGTGACAGAAACTATTAAAACAAATCCCGACTACTCAAAATGAACATGGATTTACTGAGTTTTGCTGTAGAAAGATCAGCTTTTAAATTTCTTAAAAACCTAAACATTTCGCTATTTACAAGAAACACATTCGAACAAACTAAATCGTATGCAAATGTCTTTGGCCCTCAGAAATAGGGTAAGAAGCACGGAGCTTTTGCGGAGGCTAGCATGCCAAAGTTATGTCAACATAGTCCTTAGATATGACCAACACCCGGGTTCTTTCACTTGACCACCACTGCCTCATACAAGTTTGCACCAGCTCCACATACGATGGGTACCAATGCACAAACATGGAAGGTTTGGGGCCCCAGTCTGCTTCTCTAACCTCCTAAGAGGCCACCCACATGAAGACAGGAACTCTGCAGGCGCATTCAAGTCAGCTTTCATGAAGAGACCCATATACAAAGATTCCTCATGGTTCCCCCATCAGAATGGTATCAGAGGAGGAATACTGGAGACCCAGGACTTTGGGGAGATTGTCTTCTGTTTACTGAAATGCCAGGGGTTTGGTTTAGGTTCTGCTGATCACTGCACAAAAAGCCAATCACTGAGAAAATTAGTATTGCCAGAGAAGCCTTCATGTAAGTGCTACAGCCAAGGAGCATGAAAGATCAGTCTCAAAACCATCTCCTTACTAAAATTAGGGGCTTATATAACAGGAAAGAAATCTAACTACCTGTGGGAAAACAGGAATTTGGGGAGGTAAAGAGAAGTTGGTCAACAGGCAGCAGGTGGTCAGTTAGGCAACCATAATGGGTAAGGAGTCTGGTGTCTCATTGCCTAGATGTGGTGATCTGGTAGGTTTCATTTTCTTGATACTGTCTGGGAAGTCTGATGCATGGTTTCCTGAGAAAGAAACTCAAACAAGAGGAATGAAAGTTTCTCAAGTTTTAAGACAGAGAGGGTGGATTTTTATGTTTATTCAAAAGAAACCATAAATATCACTTCCAAGGCACAACTGGGCCAGTTTTACTCTCTTAATATAACTCAAACTCTTAGGAAAACAATGGAGTTTCATATAACAAAAACCTTTGTTTGAATCACATCAACAATTATTCCATTTAGGAATGGTTTCCTGATTCTATTTTCTGTACTTTAACTGAAACCTCTACCAGCCCCTCAATAATTTTGCAAATAATTTATAAGATCATTGCTGATAAAGCTACATATGAGTGTGTGTCCATGTGTGTATGTGTGTTTGTGTCTTCTACCCATGTTAGCCAGGCATGCCACCAAGTTATTATATAATATGAAGATCATAAAATGCAAGGACTATATGTTGAAGATTTTATTTTAAAGGCAATTTCAGTGGTATCATTCTACTGCCTTGTACATGGAACCACACAGCCCAATATAAAACCTGCTGACAGAAGTGCATAGGACTATTGAAGCAAAAAAAAAAAGATGCTGGTGAGACTACAGAGAAAAAGGAATGCTTATACACTATTGATGGGAATGCGAATTATTTCAGCCACTGAGAAAAGCAATTCAGTGATTTCAAACAATATAAAACAGAGCCACCATTTGACCGAGGGACCCCAATACTGGGTATATATATGAAAGAAAATAATTCATTCTATCAAAAAGATACATGTAGTCTTATGTTTATACAGAGCTATTTATAATAGCCAAGACATAGAATCAACCTGGGTCCTCATCAATGGAGGAGTGGATTTTTAAAATGTGGTAAACAGACACCATAAAATATTAATAGTATCCAGTCATAAAAAAGAATGAAATTATGTCCTTTGCAGCAACATGGATGCAGCTGGAGGCCATTATCCAAAATATATTAACACAGGAAAAGAAAAGCAAATACTGCATGGTCTTGCACAAGTGGGAGGTAAACATTGAATACAGACAGACATAAATATGGGAACAATAGATACAGCAGGCTACTGGATAGGAGGGAGGGAAGGAATGTAGGCTTAACAACCACCTATTGGGTATTATGTTTGTTGCAGAAAGTCAGGGACCCCGAATGGAGGGACTGGCTGGAGTTGCAGCAGAGGAATATAAATTGAGAATATTTCATTTTAATATGGACATATATCAGTTCCCAAATAATACTCTTATAATTTCTTATGCCTGTCTTTATTTCAATCTCTGAACACAAATTGTGAAGATTTCACTTTAATATGGACATTTATCACTTCCCAAAATTAATACTTTTATAATTTCTCATGCCTGTCTTTAATCTCTTAATCCTGTTATCTTCGTAAGCTGAGAATGTATGTCACCTCAGGACCAGTATTGTGTTAACTGTACAAATTGATTGTAAAACATGTGTGTTTGAACAATATGAAATCAGTGCACCTTGAAAAAGAACAGGATAACAGCGATTTTCAGGGAACAAGGGAATACAACCATAAGGTCTGACTGCCTGCGGGGTCGGACAGAATAGAGCCATATTTTTCTTCTTGCAGAGAGCCTATAAACGGACGTGCAAGTAGGGAAGATATCGTTAAATTCTTTTCCTAGCAAGGAATATTAATATTAAGACCCTGGGAAAGGGATTGCCTTCCTGGGGGGAGGACTATAAACGGCCGCTCTGAGAGTGTCTGTCTTATGCGGTTGAGATAAAGGCTGAAATACGCCCTGGTCTCCTGCAGTACCCTCAGGCTTACTAGGATTTGGAAACCCTGCCCTAGTAAATTTGAGGTCAGACCAGTTCTCTGCTCTCAAAGTCTGTTTTCTGTTGTTTAAGATGTTGATCAAGACAATACGTGCACAGCTGAACACAGACCTTTATCAGTAGTTCTGAATTTGCCCTTGTCCTGTTTCCTCAGAAGCATGTGATCTTTGTTCTCCTTTTTGCCCTTTGAAGCATGTGATCTGGTGACCTACTCCCTGTTCTTGCACTCCCCCCTTTTGAAATCCTTAATAAAACTTGCTGGCTTTAAGGCTCAGGTGGGCATCATGGTCCTACTGATATGTGATGTCACCCCCAGAGGCCCAGCTGTAAAAGTCCTCTCTTTGTATTCTTTCTCTTTATTTCTCAGCTGGCTGACACTTACGGAAAATAGACAGAACCTACATTGAAATATTGGGGGTGGGTTCCCCTAATATCTGCCACCTAATGTGGTTTTCTTTTTCCTAAGTGCATGTGGGAACCTGATTCCCTTTGGTAGGTGCAGAGAAACGTTCATCGGTCTGGTCCACAGAAATGCTTGTTCAGCTCCCTGACGATTGGTGAGTTGTCTGTTTATTGTCCAAGGTAACTATGGGTCACGTGGAGTCTAAACATCATGCTTATCTCTGCTATATTAAACTCCTGTTAAAACAGGGTGGTGTTTGAGTGCCCATGGAAAATGTGGTCACTCTATTCAGGGCAGTGGAGGAACACTGTCCTTGGTTTCCTGAAAAGTGAACGTTAGATGTGGAACTATGGGATCGTGTTGGTGCAAAATTCTGGGAACTGGTCCCAACAGGAAACTATGCTCCCATCACTGTTTGGGGTGATAGGGCCTTGGTACTTGTCATCCTAATGACATACCAATCCCATGACCCCCTACAGTTACCACAATTTTCTGAATCTGGCGACCCTCTACCTTTTCCTCAGCTTTCCTGTCCCGCTCAGCCTTCGTTATCTGCTCAGCCTCTCCCTTCGCCTACTCCTCCCCCACCTGACGATATTGAGGATTCAATATCTAATTCTGGTGACTTTGGCTTAACATCACCCCCGATGATCTCATTTCTTTTCACAAAGAGCTGATACTTGTAGCTCCCACGGCCCCAACTAGGACAGCCCGGGACCATATCTATGTTAACTCTTCCCTCTCCAGACCTTTGCAGTCTTTGGCACCAGAGCTACCTAATGGCTCCAGGACCAAACTACAGTTTACCTGTAATTCTGCAGGCCCTCCCCCATCCACCACAGCCCCTCACCCTCCTGTCATTTTGGTCTCTCAACCGGTCACTTTGCCATCCATTCAACCCGCTTCTCTGTACCCTTCTTCACGCATGGACACCAATAACCACCAGTATGCTTCTGCCTCTTCTGCTCCCCCAGTGCTCCTTTCTCACACTCTCATACTGGTCCAACCTCCTCAACCTCAGTTTCCTTTATCTACACATACTTTTCCTCTCACTTCTATGCTGACTCTGTCTCATGTGCCTGCTCTTGTAACTTCCATGCAATGCTTATTACACCACAACAAAGAAACAAGTGGATTAGAGGTGTGGGCTTATCTAGTCATGCTGGAAGCTCCAAATGCTCAAGGGGTACAAGTGCGTTGATATGCGCTGCTCAATCTTACCTTTTTAAAAGAATTCCAGGATGCTTGTACTCAGTATAGTCCTACTTCTCCATATTTTAAAATGGTATTACAGACTCTTTGTACTGAGGTAATTTTGCTTCCTTTAGACTGGGACCTTTTGGCAAAAGCTGTTCTAACTCCATCTCAGCATTTACAATTCCATACCTGGTGGTCAGAGGCCCATCTGCAGGCTCAGCTAAATCAGGCTGATGGCATTCTAATTAGGCTCAGCTCACAGGCTCCAATAATTATTCTGACACTACCACTCGATTAGGCTTTGATACTCTCACCACAGAACAAGTAACAGAGGTGTGTATGAGAGCTTGGGATAAATTACGTGCCCCAGGCCAAGCTCCTGTTTCTTTTACTACTGTTAAACAGGGTCACAATGAATTATATCCCGATTTTTGGCCAAATTACAAGATGCTGTTCAAAAATCCGTCTCTGATGAGCGCACTCAAGGTATTCTCCTTCGTATGTTAGCTTTTGAGAATGCAAACCATGAGTGTAAAATGGCCATGCATTCTGTCCAGTGACAAAATTTACCAGATCACAAGGTGTTGCCTGCATATATTAAAGCTTGTGAAGGCATTGGATCAGAGACCCACAAAGCTATTCTGTGGGCACGGGCCATGAAGGACAGCAATCAAACTGGCTCAACTGATTCTTTTCTTGGAGTCTGCTATAATTGTGGTCAACTTGGTCATACTCAAAAAAATTGCACTGTTAAAAACTTAAAAGTGGCAAAGCCAGCTCAACAAACACAGCCAAATGCTCCTGCTACTGTGTGCCCATGTTGTCATAAAGATAAACATTGGGCAAGTACTTGCTGCTCTAAATATGATATAGATGAAAATCCCTTGCCACAGAACCAGGGAAATGGGAAGCAGGGCCAGTCCCAGGCCCCAATATCAAATGGGACACCTCACACTCAGGCCAATGTTGCGTTTCCACTTCAAGCGGTCCCAATGCAGCCCCCAGCACAAAAAAATTTACCTACAGTCAACCCTGATGGGTCCCAGCCTCTTCTTCTGTCTCAGTACAATGCTTCTCTACCTCCACAGTAGGGGGCAGGGCAGTTTCAATCTCTGTGGTACCATTCCTCTAAATTTACTCCCTAATTATTTGCTTTTAATTGTTCCCATGGGGATCACTGGCCCTTTACCTCGAGGTTCGGTGGGCCTCATGTTAGGTTGGGCCTCCACCTCTGCTAAAGGAATCATGGTTCATACTGGTCTCATTAATTCTGATTCCTCTGATGAGATTAAACTTATGGTTCTGCCAAGGTTCCTGTTTCCATTCTGGCTGGTGAGTCAATTGCTCAATTACTTTTACTATCTAATATTGTTTTAAACAAAGGAGATAAGACACAGGGCCCTGGGGATGGGCTCTGGCAGTGAAAAAGCCGCTTATTGGATTAATGTAATTTCTAAATAACAGCCCACCTGCACCATATACATTCGAGGAAAAAAGTTTGAGGGCCTAGTAGATACTGGGGCTGAAGTTTCTATTATTTCCTCTAATTTATGGCCTTCCTCCTGGCTTAAACATCCCACTAACATGGGACTAGTAGGGGTTGGAAAAGCTGGTGAAGTTCATCAGAGCACATTTATCTTGCCTTGCACTGGCCCTGTTGGTCAAAACGGTACAATTCAGCCTTATATCACGCCAATCCCCATTAATCTTTGGGGTAGAGATTTGCTGGTACAACGGGGGCCTGAAATTAATATTCCACATAACTCATAGTGCTCCCAGTTAACATATAATGGAAAACATGGGGTTTGTTCCCGGACTCAGTCTCAGTCCAAAACATGAAGGAATTACTAACCCCCTTCAAGTTACTGTAAAACAAGACAGGGCTGGTTTAGGTTATCCTTTTTAATGGCAGCCACTGCCATGCCTCCTAATCCTATTCCTTTACCATGGAAATCGGAAACATCTGTTTGGATTGAGCAGTGGCCGCTCTCTAAAGAAAAACTGGAGGCTTTAACTCACTTGGTTTCTGAACAGTTATGACTTGGAAATGTGAGACCTTCTCTTTCCCCCTGGAATTCTCCTGTGTTTCTAGTAAAAAAGAAATCAGGCAAGTGGCGGATGGTGACTGATTTAAGAGCCATTAATGTAGTAATTAAACCTATGGGAACCGTCCAACCCAGCATGCCTGCCCCTGCCTTAATACCTAAGAATTGGCCTCTCATAATTATTGATCTTAAAGATTTTTTTCATATTGCTTTACATAAATTGGATTGTGAAAAATTTG